>NW_024080603.1:7683681-7737587 GCF_014754425.2 Oryx dammah | reverse complement strand
GAAATGGACATGGAGCAACAGACAGGCTCCAAATAGGAAAAGGAGTATGTCAAGGCTGTATATTGTCACCCTGCTTATTTAACTTATATGCAGATACATCATGAGAAATGCTGCGCTGGTGGAAGCACAAGCTGGAATCAAGATGGCTGGGAGAAATATCAATAACCTCAGATATGCAGATGACACCACCCTTATGGCAGAAAGCGAAGAACGAAAGAGCCTCTTGATGAAAGTGAAAGGGAAGTCCTACATCTGAATAATTTGAGTATTAAAGATTTAGGTAAATAGCAAAGGGATTGAACTATTTCTCCAAAGCTGAGAGGAACATTCTAGAGTGAAAACCAGAATATGTATTTCAGATATTTCAATTCTGTTTCAGCTTGGACAAGTTAAAATAGGTTCTTGTTTTCTAAAATAGGTACTTATTTCCTCCTCGAATCCATTACTGGTCATTCCTTGTTGGTGTTCTCTCCTTCAAACCCAAGTTCTCTCGTGGGCAGTGTGACAGGGTTTGCTGGATTCACGCCCCATCTTCCTCATCAGATACATACACGAGGGCAGAGCTCATGACTCATTCTTTCTATCTATCCCCTACAATTTCTTGAACTGGCAGCACCCAAATAAACAAGATCAGCAAAATCCGATCATTTTAGAACTTGATGAAAAACATGAATATCCATTATACCATTCTTACTGCTTTGGTGTATAATTGGAAATTTTCATAATAAAAAAATTTTTTTAAAGACATCCAAGAAACTTCTGCTTCAAGATAGCTGACTAAGTACAAGTGTTTATGTCCTTCCCTCTGTATCCCAGTAAAATGTCAGCAGCAGGGCTTAATTTTCAATTAAACTAAGGAGGGTTAAGCTTCAAAGGCCCCCATTTACACACACCCTTTCCAAGGTCCTGGAAGGTACCTTAGCAATATGTTCATGTGTTTGTATTTTTTCTCCTCTATCACAGTTCTCCTTGTGTCTGGTAGTATTAGAGCGGTTGGCGTAATTTTGAGGTTCCAGTTAAAGGGAAGTTAAGTTTGAGATACAGGTTGTTAGAATTGAGTGGGAGGATATTTATATGATTCACAGTCACTTCCGTGAGTAGCATTTTATTGTTAACCATGGCTGTAGAAGAATAGCTTCCAGCCATCTGCTTCCAGCCCACTGTCTGCTCTCCCAGGATTGTAACACCAAGGTGCAGAGCCAGAGGCTGTGTGGCAATATGAACACAGCCTATGTCATCCGTACCAGAAGTATGTATGGAGCCAGAAGCTAGTTTGTGGGAAATTATTTCAAATTGTATAATTCCTATAAATGAAACCTAATAGAAGCATCCCCAAATGTGACTACAATCTTTTAAAAAATGACAAGTTGTCAAGCTGGGAAAAAAAAACTATCAGCAATAAAACTTTTTTTTGATCAACCATACTTAGAAAGAGTGAATGATCTGTTCAGTTGATACAAATATCATAAAACAACTGTCACATGCCAAAAAAAGAGAAAAGAGCATCTACACAAAAAGTGTAAGGAAAAAGTATTATAGAAATTATGTCAGGTAGTAAAATAATAAACTTATTATGTTGTTTCTTGGATTTTGTGACATTTGTTGATTTTATGTTAACATTCCAAAATGTGTAATTTGTTGTGGTTCTTTTCTCATTCTAAATAAATACTTTCATACTTAAATTGTATTCACATTTTGTATTTTTTCTCTTACACAGGGACAGAAAAATTCATCTCCCATAAGACATGGATCCCTGAAATTATAACTGGGGACTTCAACATCTCTCTCTCAGCAAATGATAGAACTAAAAATCATAAAATGAGCAAAGATATAGAAGACCTAAACAGTACAATCAAACAATAGGATCTAAATGACATTTATAGAACATTCTACGCACAACAGCAGAATGCACATGTTTTTTCTTCAAGCACCAATAATAGACCAAATGCTAGGTCAGAAAACAAATGTTAACACATTTAAGGATTGATGTAAATATGTTCTCTGACCTTTATGGAATTGAATTAAAAAGCAATGAAAGGCAACAGGAAATTTTCCAAATACTTGGAAATTAAACACCACACTTTAATCATACCTTGTTTGAATTCCCTGGCAGTCCATTGGTTAGGACTCCACTTTCACTGCCAAGGGCCTAGGTGCAATCCCTGGTTGGGGAATTAAGATCCCACAAGCCACACCGAAACACACACACACACACACACACACACACACACATATACCTTGTCAAAGAAGATCCAAAGAAAATTTTAAAAAATAAACAAAAAAATAAAAAACCACAGAACTGAATGAAAACAAAAATACAGCATATCAAAATTTCTGGGTTACAGCTAAAGTAGTACTAAGAAGGTAATTTACACATTAAATATCACTTAGAAAAATGTGACATATTACATTAGGAAAGTCTCATATCAATAACCTCAAGATGTTAGAAAAAAAGAAAGAGCAGAAATCAATGACATTGGAAAACAAAATAAAACAAGAAATGCAACAAAATACTAGTTAAAAGAGTGCAAAATAATAAGGGAGAAGACATAAATCGTCAGTATCAGTAATGAAACAGCTTATCATTATAATTTCTGCAATCTTTAATAAGGGAATATCACAAACTTATAATTCAACAATTTAGAATAGACCAATTCTACAAACTACCAAAGCTCAAACAAGATGAAATGGAGTAGTCCTATAACCATTAAAGAAATTGAACTTGTCCCTGCAATTCCCTGGAAAAAGAAATGGAGAAGACATCTCTGGTGGTCCAGTAGTTAAGAATCCGCCTGACAATGCAGGGGACAGAGGTTCGATCCCTGGTCCAGGAAGATCCCACATGTGTGGAGCAACTAAGCCCGTGTGCCAGAAATGCTGAAGCCTGTGAACCCTAGAGCGTGTGCTCTGCAACGAGAGGAACCACAGCAGTGAGGAGCCCGCACAGCACAGTGACGAGAAGCCCCTGCTCACTGCAGCTAGATAAAGCCCAGGGCCAATAAGTGTTCATAAAAGGGAATGCATCCATGAATGTTAAGAATGGGAGCGTGTTCCATCAGTTTGTGAGAGGGAGAAAGACTGCAGGGAAGGATCATGGCAGAGGTAGTTGCTAGTACTTTCTGGAGAAGTCTAGCAAAGATACAGGTTAGCTAGTCATAGTTACAAGCAGAAATGGAAAATGGAGCACTGTCAACACTGGTGTTTCCCAACCATTGTTTTTCCCCACCCATTTTTATGTCATGGCACATGTGGGAAATAATAGTATGTGTAAGGGATGGTTTTAAGAAAGTAATTCTCAGATCACCAAATTTCATGACTTTCTTTCTAAAACTGATTTACCTGAGAAGGCATCCTGACTTATACATACTGGTTCTTTGTCAACTCCATTATCACAATAGCTCTCCCACCACTTTACCAAAGAGAAACAAGCATTTCTCAGAGATTCACTGCCCTGAATGCCAAGCAAAAGAATAATTTAACATTTATTAATGCTCTGTTAATGTCCCCAGTCTGTCTCATGACGACACTGATTTCTAACAAATTTTACTTTTTGTGCTAGTAATTTTTCTTTAATCAATAAGAATAATTTTAAAACACATTACCTTATGCTTATAAAAATAACAGTATAAGAAATAATTAAATTTGTTTCTGGCAGAGAAATATGATAGAATTATTAGTGATTTTCAGACACTTTCACTTCTGGATAAGATGAAGTAACAAGTACCAGACACACCCTCAAGCGTTAAACAACCCCAAGCTGGGAAAAATATATGAAGCAATGATTTTGTCTTTTTGTTTGTTTTGAGGTGCTGGACACCTGGCAGTAGAGAACAATGAGCCCTGAAAGGCAGGAAGCAAGTACCTTAGATGTTTCTCTTGCTCGTTTGCTCTGAGGAGGTCAACTGCCACACTGTGAGAGGCTCTATGCAGAGGTCTAGATGGCAAAGAACAGAGGAGGCTCCTGGCCAAAAGCCAGCAAAGTACTGAGGTTCTTAGTGCAACAGGTCACAAGGAATGTAATCCCTCCAGCAATCATGTGAGTGAGCCTGGAAGTGGATCTGCTCCCATCAAGCCTCAGACACTCCCACAGCCCTGGCTAACAGCTTCACAGAAAGACCCTGAATAATAGTGAAAGTGAAAGCCCATCAGTTGTGTCCGACTCTTTGAGACCCTATAGACTATACAGTCCATGGAATTCTCCAGGCCGGAATACTGGAGTGGGTAGCCTTTCCCTTCTCCAGGGGATCTTCCCAACCCAGGGATTGAACCCAGGTCTCCCACGTTGCAGTCAGATTCTTCGCCAGCTGAGCCACGAGGGAAGCCCCCGGAGTCATTGGCAGCCAACTAATTCATAAACCATGCTCAACTTCCTGACTTCTTTCTATAGAAACTATGAAATAATAGCTATTGTTTTTAGCTGCTAATCTTAGAGTAATTTGTTACACAGCAATAGATAAATTCAGGGAGACCAACCTCAAAAGAGATGGGATCAATTTCATTTCTAACACTGCTGGAATTTGTCAAAGAGCAAGCTTAAAATTCTTTATCACATAACTAATTACACATTTTAATTCTTTTTCTTCTATTTCTTGTACCTGTTTCAACTTTTCATTCATGATAGAATAAACTGCGCTTTTTCTAAGCTGCATCTATTCTTTAAAGTTTTCCAACTAAAGTGATTAAATAAAATAAAGTAAGCAGCCAGAGGTTCTTGCTTTTCTATCTAATGACAGAAAAAAAAAAAAAAAAAGAAAACACTCCATCTGGGTAGAATTTGATAATCAGCCATATCCAATTCCTGGACATCTGGCTTTCAAATGAAACTGATCATAGTAATGTCTGTTTCACAGGGCATTCTTTTTACTGAAAATGCAACTTATTGTTTTGGTTTTTAAAAGGATAACATCAATGCACTTTAACATATCAAGTTAACAAAGATTTGTCTCAGTTCTTTTTACATATTACCATCGTGTTATATATTTATTATAGAAAATTTGTAAAATACAGAAAATTACAAGAAGGAAAAAAAAAACACCTCACCATCCAAGATAACTGTTCACATTTTTATGAAAATCTTTTCAGATTTGGCTTTAAAAATAAAAGGAATTTCAGAATAACACTATTTTCCCTCAACAACAAATTTTCATTAAGGACACAATATTTTAATGGATGAAATTTAATGAAGAATGTCAAACCATTTATTCCACTGAAATTCATATCCATTTTCTCATACAGTTTAAAGTGTGGCTTATGACAATGGATATTTTAGCCCTGACAATCCGTCTGAGTAGCTCAGGAAAATATCTAATAAGGCTAGAGCAGCCCTGGCAGCATATTGAGGGCAGCGGGGCTCAGAGAAACAACATATGTCTGCACCCTCTCTCCCTTCATGCTGCCTCTGCTGCTACAGAATCTGTGTGTGGAGGGGGCAGCTTGTGGCCTTGCACTTGAATCCTTAATGAACTGGAACCAACTCAAAGAAGTGCCAGAGAACTAATTGTTAAATTTCAGGAGTGTTGTGAGCTAGCTCTAAAACAAAGTCATTATTAAAAATTAAAGGATGTAAGCTTTCAATTAAATAAATTCTATTCAAAGCTAAGGTCATAAATACATACAAGTCATCATTTTTAATCATTTACGTTTTGCTAGTGCCTGTGCAAAATCACTGCAGATGGTGATTGTAGCCACGAAATTAAAAGACGCTTACCCCTTGGAAGGAAAGTTATGACCAACCTAGATAGCATTTCAAAAGCAGAGACATTACTTTGCCAACAAAGGTCCGTCTAGTCAAGGCTATGGTTTTTCCAGTGTTCATGTATGGACGTGAGAGTTGGACTGTGAAGAAAGCTGAGCGCCGAAGAATTGATGCTTTTGAACTGTGGTGTTGGAGAAGACTCTTGAGAGTACCTTGGACTGCAAAGAGGTCCAACCAGTCCATTCTGAAGGAGATCAGCCCTGGGATTTCTTTGGAGGGAATGATGCTGAAGCTGAAACTCCAGTACTTTGGCCACATCATGCGAAGAGTCGACTCATTGGAAAAGACTCTGATGCTGGGAGGGATTGGGGGCAGGAGGAGAAGGGGACGACAGAGGATGAGATGGCTGGATGGCATCACTGACTCGATGGACGTGAGTCTGAGTGAACTCCGGGAGTTGGTGATGGACAGGGAGGCCTGGTGTGCTGCGGTTCATGGGGTCGCAAAGAGTCGGACACGACTGAGCGACTGAACTGAACTGAACTGTGTTCCTGATGCTGTTTCTATCTACTGCATCTGCATTGTGGAAATAGGGTATAATGGTGTGCTGGAGGACGTCTCTTCATCCAGTGTTTTCACTTTGGTAGTCTGGAATCCTTCAGGGTGAGAGTATTTAAACCATGGAAATAGAAGAAAGCTCCAAATTTGGGTTCACATATTTTTGTTGATAGTATAGTAACAGAGAAAATGTTAACAATGTAGAATAAAATTTTTTAAATGTTGTGTCTATAACTGTTATATTGTGACCAGCACAAAGTTCAAGGAACTCTTCCTCCAGTACTCAAGAACTATCAAATTAATCCAAGTCACTCAGGTCCTTGATGAATGAGTCAAGATCCAACACATATCTCTGTTGTTTCACTTTCATCTCAATCATTACTGTTAATGAAAATATCAGCCAAGATTCTTGCAAAACTACATTTGTTTATTATTTACAATGGTATGTTGGCTACAGATAAGAAAGGGAAAGTCGCTCAGTCATGTTCAAGTCTTTGCAACCCCATGGACTAAACAGTCCATGCAATTCTCTAGGCCAGACTACTGGAGTGGGTAGCCTATCCCTTCTCCAGCAGATCTTCCTGACCCAGGAATCAAACCAGGGTCTCTCGCATTGCAGGCAGATTCTTTACCAAGTGAGCTACTAGGGAAGCCTACAGATACCAAAGTTCAGCAAAAAATCAGTGAAACACTTGATGGAAATCAACTGGCTATATGGAATTAACACTAAAGAATGATGTAAATTTTATTAGTATTTGAAAACTATGTGTTCTGTACCCTTTATATCAGAGTTTAAAATAAATCTGCATGTGTGTTAGTATGTGTGCTTCAGAAAGCTGGCTGTTAATCATTTACTAATACACTACTGATCAGATCGAATGCTTCCCTTTGCCCCACTCACCATAGCCTCTAGCAGACCCCTTTCAGCTACACACAGACCGATAAATAGGGAAAAGAAGTGAAGGAAAAGAGCTGGTGAAAAAAAAGCAGAAAATGGAGGAAGAAAAAGAAGAGAAAGAAAGGAAAAAGAAAGTTCTCCCTGTCTTGTCTTTCCTCATCAGTCAGCAGCTCTCTACAAGATAAGAGACAACCCATTGCACAACTATTGTGACCTGGAGTCACAAATATTCATGGAATTAGCTGGTGACCTTACTTTTAGAGAGCTAAGGAGCCAGCAGTCTCCAGCAACAGTGAACATGATGACGCTCGGCAGAGGTCGTTTTAGGTTTTTTTGCTCGCTTTTCACATTAAAAAAATAAAGGTATAATTTATATACAGTAAAAGTCACCATAGGGTACCGTTCTATGAGTTTTGATAAATGCATACAGTCACACAACTACCGCTGCAATGAAGACATAGGACATTTCCATCCTCTCCCCAAATTCACTGGAGCCTGTTTGTGACCAGCCCTTCTCCCGATCTCTAGCCACTTTCCTATCCTCTTGTTTTGTTTTCCAGAACGACACTGAGACGGACTCATACAGCATGTAGCCTTTTGAGGCTAGCTACTTTCACTTAACGTAGTGTATTAGAGAGCAGAGTTGGGTTCACGACAAAATTAAGAGGACGGCACAGAGATTTTCCATATATCCTCAAGTACTCCCTGCATGAATCACCTCGCCCATTATTAGCATCACTCATGAAAATGTTACATAAGTTTGTTACCAAGTATTAACCTACAGTGACACAACACAATCACCGAAAGTTCACATTTATCTCAGGGTTCATTCTTGGTGTTGTACATTCTGTGGGTTTGGACAAATATATAGTGACATACAGCCATAATTAGGATATCATATGGAGCATTTTCACTGACATTAAAACTCAGTGCTTTGCTTATACGTCCACCATGGGCTGTCCTGGTGGCTTAAATGGTAAAGAATTTGCCTGTAATGTGGGAGACCCGGGTTTGACCCCTGAGTTGGGCAGACCCCCTGGAGGAGGAATTGGCTACCCACTCCAGTATTCACACCTGGAGAATTCCATGGACAGAAGAACCAAATAGGCTATACAGTCCATGGAGTCGAAAAGAATCAGTCATGACCGAGTGTCTAACACACACACACACACACACCCACCCCTTCACCGCCCCTCAAGAAACAATGATGTTTCTCCATAGAGTTGCCTTTTCTAGAATGTCACATAGCTAGAATTACATAGTATGAAGCTCTTCCAGATTGTCTTCTCTTACTTCAGTTCAGTCGCTCAGTCGTGTCCGACTCTTTGCAACCCCATGAACCGCAGCACGCCAAGCCTCCCTGTCCATCAGCAACTGCTGAGTCTACCCAAACCCATATCCACTGAGTCGGTGATGCCATCCAACCATCTCATCTCTTACTTAGTTATAGGCATGATGTTTCCTTCATGTCTTTTAATGATTTGGTAGTTTTTTCTTTTAGTGCTAAATAGTGGGAGAAGGCAATGGCACCCCACTCCAGTACTCTTGCCTGGAAAATCCCATGGATGGAGGAGCCTGGTAGGCTGCAGTCCATGGGGTCGCTACCAGTCGGACACGGCTGAGCGACCTCACTTTCACTTTTCACTTCCACGCTTTGGAGAAGGAAATGGCAACCCACTCCAGTGTTCTTGCCTGGAGAATCCCAGGGATGGGGGAGCCTGGTGGGCTGCCGTCTATGGGGTTGCACAGAGTCGGACACAACTGAAGCGACTTAGCAGCAGCAGCTGAATAGTATTCTGTTATATGAATTATTACAGTTAATTTATTCATTCATTTACTGAAGTACCTCTTGGTTGCTTCCAAGTTTTGGCAACTATGAATAAAACTGCTATAAACATCTGTGTGTAGGTTTTCCCATGGATTTAAGTTTTCAACTCCGTTGAATAAATACCAACATGATTGATGCATTGTATAGTAAAAGTATGTTTAGTTTTGTAGGAAACTGCCAAACTGTCTTCCAAAGTGGCTGTACCATTTTGTATTCCCATCAAGAATTAATGAGAGTTCCTATTGTTCTACATCCTTACCAGAATTTGGGGTTGTCAGTGTTCCAGATTTAGTCCTTCTAATAGCTATATGGTGGCACGTGTATCTTTTGTTTTTAAGTTTAGAGAATTCTTTACACATTCTGGATACAAATCTTTTAATTGATGTGCATTTTACAAATATTTTCTCCCAGTCTGTATCTTGTATTTTCATTTTAACAGTCTCTTTTGAAGAGAAGTTTAACATTTTGAAGTCTAAATGATCAGTTGTTGGTTTTTTAATAAAATATGCTTTTCGTGCTCTATCTAAAAAAACTTGCTGGTGAAAAGACAGCCTTCAGAATGGGAGAAAATAATAGCAAATGAAGCAACTCACAAAGAATTAATCTCAAAAATATACAAGCAACTCCTGCAGCTCAATTCCAGAAAAATAAACGACCCAATCAAAAAATGGGCCAAAGAACTAAATAGACATTTCTCCAAAGAAGACATATGGATGGCAATCAAACACATGAAAAGATGCTCAACATCACTCATTATTAGAGAAATGCAAATCAAAACCACAATGAGGTACCATCTCACGCCGGTCAGAATGGCTGCTACCAAAAAGTCTACAAACAATAAATGCTGGAGAGGGTGTGGAGAAAAGGGAACCCTCTTACACTGTTGGTGGGAATGCAAACTAGTACAGCCACTATGGAGAACAGTGTGGAGATTCCTTAAAAATCTGGGAATAGAACTGCCTTATGACCCAGCAATCCCACTGCTGGGCATACACACCAAGGAAACCAGAATTGAAAGAGACACATGTACCCCAATGTTCATCACAGCACTGTTTATAATAGCCAGGACATGGAAGCAACCTAGATGTCCATCAGCAGATGAACGGATAAGAAAGCTGTGGTACATATACACAATGGAGTATTACTCAGCCATTAAAAAGAATACATTTGAATCAGTTCTAATGAGGTGGATGAAACTGGAGCCTATTATACAGAGTGAAGTAAGCCAGAAAGAAAAACACCAATACAGTATACTAACACATATATATGGAATTTAGAAAGATGGTAGCCATGACCCTATATGTGAGACAGCAAAAGAGACACAGATGTATAGAACAGTCTTTTGGGAGAGGGAGAGGGTGGGATGATTTGGCACAATGACACTGAAACATGTATATTATCATATGTGAGAGGGATCGCCAGTCCAGGTTCGATGCATGAGGCAGGGCGCTCAGGGCTGGTGCACTGGGATGACCCTGAGGGATGGGATGGGGAGGGAGGTGGAAGGGGGGTTCAGGATGGGGACACAGATACACCCATGGCTGATTCATGTCAATGTGTGGCAAAAACCACCACAATAGTGTAGAGTAATTAGCCTCCAATTAAAATAAATTAATTAATTAAAAAAAATAAAAAAACTTGCCTCACTCAAGGTCACATGTTTCTCCTATGAATTCTTCTAGAAGTTTTATAGTTAATAAGTTGTATGATACATTTATGTCTACCATCTATTTTTGCATATAGGACAAGAAAAGAGTAGTTTCCTTTTTTGTTATTGTCATTTGACATGGATGTTGTAAATTACTCACTAGTTCCAGGGTTTAGTAAATCCCTGAGGCAAGAAGCTTGGAGAAAGGCTCAGGTCTAGTCTTGTTGGATCTTGAACTGGAGGGAATGGGAAGGCAGGCAGATGCTAAGGATGAGAGGCATTGTTTCCTTCCAGTCTAGTTGCAGGAATAAAAGGCTTTAAGAAAATTACTAAAGCAAGAAAAGTCTTCTGTAACAGGACTCTTTCCTCCTACACTAGTTCACCCTCCCCACTTTTAATGATTTGGTAGTTTATTTCTTTTAGTGCTGAATACTAAACTAACACATACACACACAACCAAGTATTACTAACCTAGTATTCTGAGGCAGAAGACAGATCAGTTATCTTTGTCAAATCATTTTATCCTGGGACATAGAATAGAGGCCACTTTAAAATACAATAGCTTCATCTCTTCTTTTGTGTGCAATTTCATTTCCCAAGTAATAGGTGTTTTTCCTTTTTAACAGAATTTTCTTTGACCTAATCCTTTAAATTGTACCTGCAACCAAACAGTATGTGAGTACAAAGTTAAGCACATATTAATTAATTCTAAAATTGATTCCATTCATTGAATGTTTCACTTTTCTCAAATGCTTACTATAGTTTATTGTTTATGTTTCAAACCCCTTTACTGATCCATGCTGTCTCAGTAAAACATTGAGAGCATAGCATTACATTAATTTCCACAGCAACTAATATCATAAACCCCAGATTATGGCTTTGTTACTAAATGTAGCAGATGGGAGATGGAGCTGAGAAAAACAAAGCTCCCTTCAAAACATGGTGTTTTAAAAACAGTTATTAAAAGTGATAGATGAGGGAGTACAGTAGTAGCTTCAAAGCAACTTGCATAATCTTTACCTAAATTTCTTATTTACTTCTAAGAAATGTGCTTAGGGCCAAAATCTTATTTCACAAATTAGCTCACAGGAGTTACATACGAATGAAGTAGGACATTTTGGCAAAATCTCACCATAAGGAATTACTCAGATATATTGTTTCTATGTGTGTTACCCATAAATCACTATCACAAACTGGCTTTTCAGGTATTAAACAAAGAAGATGATGGACTTGCCTTTAGTAAAAGAACAAAATGGCCCCTTTGGGTAGCAGAATTTAATGTGTTTCTTGCTGAGTTTGGAGAAACACAACGCTTACCATTTGTTCCTGTTGGAGGAGGCAGAGAGTTGTAGGCACGGAGAAGATGGGTGAGGGCTCCATTACACAGAACCATCAGATCCTGATGCTAGAATTTAGGAAAAGCAGTCCTAGAGAGCGTGGAGCTAAAACCAAGAAAACAGGTCAGATCTCGGATGAACTCTTTTCCTGGACTGAAAAACTTGCAGAGGGGAGGAGGGCAGCGAGGTTTAGTCTCCACTTCTGCCTCACTAGCCCCTTGACTGAAAACCTCTAGATTTAGGGGACCAAAGACTTCTGGGTCCTTAAGGTCCCCAGGGAACCACATGGGTGGGGTTATGCCAAGCAGCATGTGACTAAAACTACCAGAGTGATAGCTGGACAAAGTGATTCTGAAAATCAAGGCAAATAACCTAAATAGTTCTGTTCAAACCTATAGCTGGCTGATGCAAAAGTGATCTTTTTTGGCTTATCTTATATAACAATAAAAGTTACTTACATCATTTGGTAGGTATAGATGAGAATTAAAATACTTTTTTTGAAAAACATATATTAATGTGGTTGCTGCTGCTGCTGCTGCTAAGTCGCTTCAGTCGTGTCCGATTCTGTGTGACCCCAGAGGTGGCAGCCCACCAGGCTCCCCCGTCCCTGGGATTCTCCAGGCAAGAACACTGGAGTGGGTTGCCATTTCCTTCTCCAATGCATGAAAGTGAAAAGGGAAAGTGAAGTCGCTCAGTCGTGTCCGACTGGTAGCGACCCCATGGACTGCAGCCTACCAGGCTCCTCTGCCCATGGGATTTTCCAGGCAAGAGTGATATGGTTGAAGCTGTTAGAATATAATTATCCACAGCATTTGACAAGAGCAGATGACAATGTCTAAAAGACAGAGTCTGATGGCAAAATTATAAAGTGTGAAATCTACACATACCTTAATCTCAGGGGTAACAGTCAAAATGGTGACTTCCTCCAGTGGGTCGTTAGGAAGCATGTAATATTCTGTGTCAAACGGGGCTCTTTGAGGCAAGTGGCGGCTCGAATATACCCAGAATCCCACAACATCTTTCTTTAATTTTCTATCTTTAGTTTATTAAGCTGAAATTGGTGTTGAAGCAAGGTTTTTCTAATTAATATTATTCTAATCAATATCAAAAGTTTATAATTCATGGGCTCACAGAGTTCATGCTGATGCAAATTCCATCTTGTCATTCCACTGTGTGAGCTTTGCACTGGGCAAAGCTTCAAAGAGTTGGCAAGAAAATGAAGGGCATGCCCCAAAGAACGTCCTGCTTCAGTGTCCGCAGAGGACAAATTCTTCAGTGGAGCATACCAGCTGCCACACGAAGGCACGGAGCTCCCACCAGTGAGCCTAGAACCCACACTGCACGACGTGAAGCTACGCTGGGGCCTCATGAAAGCTCGCAGAACGACTGCCAAGTTCCCATGGCAAAGACAAGAAGAATCGCTTTTCATTAGAAAGAGACGTTCATATATATGTATATAACTTAAACTTGGATTTTATTGTGAAGATAGACTAGAGTTTTAAGATTAGTACTATCTTAATTTAAATATCTATAAAATGAGCTTCTTCCTTTGTACATTCATTGACTCTAGCTTATTTTCCCAAAGTACATCACACAGTCAAACATTCCCAGCAAGCTAAGAATAGGAACAAGCTGTTAGTAAGAGGGAGTGATAGATGAAAACTAGCCCTGCCAAGACTGAATGATTATAAATGATCCTGAGTTTAAAAAGGCAGAGATTCCCGCCTCCTCCCATTCCACTGTGTCATGTTATCTTGTAATTGTAACACAAATGCTTCTCTGATTTACAACAAAAATGGCAGAATTCCTTAAGTCTGGGGACTTAGAAATTCTCCCCTTACCTCCTCCCATAGCGGGGTCACAGATGCAGCTCTCTTGCCCTCTGACTTTTTCCAAAGCAGATAATTGATTTTTAAAAATATCATGCTTTTCTTGTTTCTGGTTAAGCAAAATGAAAGTTTATGACAGAGGGCATGTTGACTGGCTATTCCTCAATTCTGGTGAAGATGGAGAGCTGGGAATAGGGCTCAACTTTGTTGGAAGCAATTAAAGCTTGAAGAATTTCCTGAATCCAGGACTTACGAGTCACAGAGCAGAGACGCTGAATGTACTTCTCCTGCTCTTGGAGAACCTGCAATAAGACATACATTTGCGTCGGGAGGGGCGGAGAACTTGCAGGGACAGTGTGGCATAGGTTTTGGGGGAAGCAGGAGGTGCTAACAGTAGCAATGGAATCAGGAATGCAAAATATTAGTTACAGAATAACAGGCTGCTCCGTTGCTAAGGAATCCTAAAAATAGGGCTGAGAGGAGTGGGGAGGAGTAGATACTTCTGTGGGTTTCATCAAGTAGCCCAGGCCTGACAAAAGCCCTGCAGAGCTGCCGCTGCAGCTGCAGTAACAGAGCAGCAATGAGCATGCGCAGCTGCCTGACCACCGGCTACCTGGCAGAGGTGTTCTTGCCAGTGGCTGCACCTTCTTCCCACGCAGGCCGACCTGACGGACACAGACTCACAGTAAGGGCTGGAGGCTCAGGTCCTGTAGAACAGAGGTCCAGAGCTAGTCCAGGAATCTTGACCATTTATTTACATATCCCCAGGCCCACTCTCATCTACTTTTCAGACAAATTCATCAGCTTGGAAACAGTTTGGGTAACAGACTCACACCTGTCTTTCCACAGTGTATAAAGCTGACTACTGAGGAATTGATAAAGGAATCTAAGGTTGGGTTCCCCAGGTGGTACAGTGGTAAAAAATCGGCCTCCAATGCAGGAGATGTAAGAGATGCAGGTTCAATCCCTGGGTTGGGAAGATCCCCTGGAGTAGAAAATGGCAACCCTCTCCAGTATTCTTGCCTGGAAAATTTCATGAAGAGAGGAGCCCGGCCTCTGTCCATGGGGTCGCAAAGTATGAGCAGCAGGGTGAGAGATTTCATTTTAGAGGAAAGTAGGTTTTGTTTTCATCCTTTACAGTTCACCTTTCCAGTCTGATGATTTAGAGTCTGATGATTCCCTAAAAAATTTTAAAATAAAATATCTCACTGCATATCAAATAAATGGAGAAACTCCCTAGGGAATCTGCCTGCACATTTGTTACACCCTATAACTGATAGCCTATCAATATGGTGCTAGTATTTTTCACTAAGAGAAGTCCCACTAGAGATTGTGACTTTCAACTGTTATTTCCTGCTTGGTAAAGTTAGAAAAAATTCTAATGTTGCTATAAGGAAGGACTTTGCTCACCAGTTTATTTTTCTTTTTTGGTGGTAAAACATGGTAGGAATGCTATCTGGTTGCTGTGGGGACACTGGGCAGATGGCAGGAAAATGGAGAGGCTGGGGTGCGGGGACAAGCAGAGGAATCAACGGAGAGACAGAAGCGTAGCTCTCCTCCTCTGAGCAGGTGCTGCTAGAGGACGCAGCAGGTTGGGTTCAAGCGCTCAGAATTCCTTTGATGTCTTTGTCCGTTGTTTTTAAAAAAACTGGCCCCCCTGGAGGAAAGCTCAGGGCTGTTTCCACAGATTTCTACTTTAACCTTGATAGCAATATAATTAGTTCATGGACTTGGAGGCTCAGTTAGTGACTTTCTGTTTGTGGGGTTACACAAAGGACATCCTAACCCACAAGGAAAAAAAAAATCTTTCCCTAAACTTTCACTGAGATTCATTGCTTTAGTTAAGTCACTATCTTTCCCTGAAAGGCTCTGTTAAATTTAAAAACAAAAAACAAAAAAATAAGAAATCCTTGGTAGAAAGAACTATTATATTAGTATCAGACAGTATTACCTTATGATGACAAGTTGATAGGGTATAGGATACAGAATAGGTGTTTATTTTTTTTCATTTTTAAAACTAAATATAATTTAGATTGAGCAAATTTCAGCCCTTTTAATATTCAGTTTTGTAAGTGTTTATACATACACACAACCATGTAACCACACCATAACCAACACAATATGGAATACTTCCATCACAGCAAATAAAAATTCCTCTATATCCCTTGTGTCAAACCCTTCTCCATTCCTTATAACCACTGATCTGTTAGATTTGTCTTTTCCAGAATGTCACGTAAATGGGTACATACAGTATATAGCCTTTCAAATCTGGCTTTATCATTTGGAAAGCCCAGGAGACTCAGCGGTAAAGAACCCACCTGCCAATGCAGGAGACGCAAGAGAGGTGGGTTTGATCCCTGGGTTGGGAAGATGCCCTGGAGAAGGGCATGGTGATCCACCCCAGTATTCTTGCCTGCCATGGACAGAGGAGCCTGGTGGGCTACAGTCCATGGGGTCGCAGAGTCAGACATTGCTGAAATTTTTATGTATGGCTTGAAGTAAGGGTTCACTGTGTGAAGGTACCAGTTTCTGTGTATTCTTTGCCCAGTTAAAGGGCTGTTATGAACTGATTGTGTCTGTACCCCGCCCCCCCCCCCCCGCCAGATTAATATGTTGAATCTCTAACCCACAATATAATTGTATTTGGAGATAAGGCCTTTAGGTTAAATTGATTATAACCTTAATTAAGGTTAAGTGGAGTCATAAGGGTAGGGCTCTAACCTAACAGGGCTGGTACCCTCCTAAGCAGAGGAAGAGACAAGTTCTCTCCGCCAGCACACACGCAGGACAGGTCATGTGAGCACAAAGAGAGGGCAGCCACTTGCAAGTCAAGCAGAGAGTCTTTACTGGAAACTGAATCAGCTGGCACCTGGATCTTGGACTTGCCAACTTCAAGAATTGTGAGAAAATAACTTTCTGTTGTTTAAGTCACCTAGTTTGTCAAATTTTGTTACAGCAGCCTGAGCCCATGAATACAGGTGAGTTTGGGTTGTTTTTATTTTTGTAATTATGAATAAAGCCATGATAAGCTACAACAGGTAAGTTTAAAAACATTTATTTTGGTTGCATCACAGAGCATGTGGCATCTTATTTCCCTGAACAGGGACTGAAACCCGTGCCTGCCCCTATAGTGGAAACTTGGAGCCCTAACCACTGGACAGCCAAGAGAATTTCCAGTTTTCAACATTTTACTTTAATTTTTAAAAATAGCTAAAACATTTTCTTGTGGTTCAGAATTTTAAACAGTGATACTATAGCAAATCCAAGATAGGCTTGTTCAGCGTATACAACTTTTTATACTGCAGAGCACCAATTCAGTGTATTATCAAATTTTCATGGTTTTACCAATCTCATAGGTGAAAAGTATTGTCAGTGTATTTTAATTGAATTTTTTTCATATGTTTAGAGCCATTTATGTTTTCTTTTCTGGTGACTCACTTTTCTCCTTTGTTCATTTTTCTATCGGTCTTTTGTTTTCCATTCAGCATTTTATTTTTAACAGCTATACTAGGTTAATTAGCTATGTGTTTATAATATGATTTGCAAATTCCTTTTTCAAGTTTCTTTCTTTTCTTTGTTTATAGTGATTATGGTATATACTTTAAAAATATATTTAACATTTTTGTGTTATAATTTAGAAAGGCCTTTATCAATCTGAGTATTTCCTTTTTATCACTATTATGTTGACCACTTTTTGGTAAACATTTAATCCTTTGATCCATTTGCAATTTATCTTGGTATAAGGGAAAGATATAGGAGTTGATTCTCCATGGCAATTTATCTTGGTATAAGGGAAAGATATAGGAGTTGATTCTCCATGGATAGCTCGTGTTTCTGTGCATCTTATGACACCTTTTGTTCCAAACTGGTTTTTCACGGATGTTTGTGTCATGATCAGCCACGTGTATGCTAATCGCTCAGTCGTGTCCGACTCTGCAACCTCATGGACTGTAGCTCACCAGGCTCCTCTGTCCATGGAATTCTCCAGGCAAGAATACTGGAGTGGGTTGACATTTCCTTCTCCAGGGGATCTTCCTCCTGAACCAAGGATCCTACCCAGGTCTCTTGCATTGCAGGCAGATTCTTTACCATCTGAGCTACAAATCAGTTCAGCCTCAGGCGATAGAAATAGTGTCTCCATGTCAAACGCCAGCTTGGTTTGGTTTCCAGGATGATAAATATAATGTTTCCCTCTGGGTTAGATTTTCTAGCAATCCCCTTATGAGGTAGAGACTTTCCTAAACTCAGAGTTCCTCAGCCATGACCCAAACCCACTGTGTATGTAGCTTCCATCTGGACCAAACCTCTGCCTTACTTAGGAAGCAAGACAAATGCAATTGTGAAGTTCAAACTTCTTGCTGTTCCATGAAGACAA
Organism: Oryx dammah; assembly: GCF_014754425.2. NCBI lineage: Eukaryota > Metazoa > Chordata > Mammalia > Artiodactyla > Bovidae > Oryx > Oryx dammah. Next base: position 7,719,419 of record NW_024080603.1, on the reverse strand, counting down.
AAGAAAGCCTCTGACCCAGGAGCTTCATGTCTTCTGATAGCATCTATGAAGACCTGATAGGCTCACTGGCCAGCTTACGAGAAGGCGAAAACCTCAGGCTCACCACAGTTCTTGACAGGAATTGCCTCCATTTTTTTCAAATGGCTGTTTTCCTATTACTATTTTTTTTTTTTTGGGAAGTGAGGAATAGTTCCTCTTTTGCCAACTGATTCTTGGTGACAACTGTATAGTGGAATTTTGTATGAGTTCAGGTTCATTTCTGAGCTCAGATTCTATTCTCAATCTGCCTATGTTTAACATCTGGCAGAATAAATTATCACTTAAACTCTTCTTTCCCAGAATTTTTCTGGAACTTTCCATATGAGTATTCTGCTTATGAAATTTAGAATCAATTTATCCAGTTTTTAAAAAAATTCCTTATATTTTATTAATGACAGTGTCAAATTTATAATTTAATTTAGAGAGGATTAACATCCTTAAAATGTTGAGTCTTCCTACACAGGGACAGTCTATGCCTTCTTTTCATTCAAGTTTTCTTCGTATATACGAGCTCTGTTGATTTCTGTACAAGAATTTTATAGCCTGCTATTTAGAGAATTTTCTTATTATTTGTCATAGTTTTTCAGTAGTCTTTCTGGATTTTCAAGTTTTACAATTATAGTAACTATATTTTAGTTATAGTTAATCTTATCTACAGATAATATTATCTCTTCTTTTAGCACCTCTAAATCCTTTCTTTCTGTTTGGTCTAGTACTTCAAAAATAATGTTAAATAATAACAATGGTAGCTAATATTTGTCAAACACTTCCATGAACCTATCAATTATTTTATATCTATCAAGCTATTAATACCTCATGGCAAGGAACTTTATGATTTAAGTATTATAATTATGCTTATTTACAGAAAGGGAAACTCAGCAGAGAAATATTAAATAAATTGCAAGGTTGGGATTTGAACCTTGATAGTAGTAGTTGAATACCAAAGTCCACAAACTTTACCATTTACTAAAGTACCTCTTACAACAAGTGTGATTGAATAAGTATCCTCTGTTTGTTTCTGACTTTGATGGAAATATTTCTGGCGGTTTCCTATTAAGAATGATGTAGGCTTCAGGTTAAGGCAGATCAACTCAGTCATGCTAAGAACTGAGAATTTTTATGAAGAATAGATGTATATTTTTTTCAAGAGCTCTTCCAGCATCAATGTAGGTAATATTAGATGACTTTTCTTATAAGATCTATTAAAATGAATTCAGTTAATGGAGTTCCTAAAATGGACTTACCCTTGCATCTCTGGAATGAAACCCACTTGACCTTGGTAATTTAGTTCTTTGATGTGCTGCTGGATTCTGTTTGATAATCATTATGATTCCTGCATTGATTTTAATAAGTGAATAGGCACGGTTTGATAGTAGAACAAGAGATTATGGGGTCATGTGCATCAGAATGTCCTAGGTGTTTGCCAAAAAGCAGGTGCCCACACCTTACTTGGGGTGAAACTCTGAAATATGAAGATATTAAAGTCAGATAATTCTGATGCAGACAGTCCTAGGACCTCGTTTTCAAAAACATTTCCTTAGAGATGGTTGATGTCTCCACTTTACCCTTTGTAGAATGAAAGCAAAATCTCACATTTAAAATTTATCATGACTCAGATCCAAGGCCTGTCTCCCAGAAAGATGCTTCCAGACAGCCTATGATACATTTATGCACACAATGCATATACGTACTGTGATCATTTCAGTATTTTTATGCAGAGAAAACCAGACAAGTTGATTTTACTGAAACAAATTCATCTAAAGGTAGACAATTGACCTTCCAGGACCCATGTACTTCTCTGCATAAAACACTTGCATCTAATCCTAGATGTCAGGGATGCTAAATGATTGCACATCTCTTCACACATTTTAGCGGGTTGAACGCTGAAGGGGAAAGTTCTGTGGGTGTCACTGTGGGCCATTACAGGAAGACAGCTGTCCCTGGCTTCTGGTCAACAATCTGCAATGAAAAAATGAATGTTTCAGTACTTCTGAATAGTCCACTTAATAATTTGGAAAGCAGAACCCATCTATCTGATGCTTACTAAGCATTTCTGGCTAGTAATTTGGACACATTTATTTTCTTTGACATTGCCTAATGGAGCTGTCTACTCCCCTCATGCATGTTGATAGTGACTGGCTAGAGTGTGTGCATTCTGAACTCTGCAGTGAGGTGTATGTGCCCCACAGGTGGAAGCAGACCGCCGTGGGGAGCCAGCCTGCAAAGTTAAACCAACCAGTTCTCCAGGAGCTACTCAGTGGGCATAGTTGTTATTTTAACCTCTTAAGTTAAACCTTAGATCTTCCAGGGCTGGTCACTAGGAGTTAAAAAAAAAAGTTTTTGTTCCAGACTGTCAAAATACATTCCAGTTAAAAAAAAAAAATCAATCTTTAACTGAGTGGGAAAGCAAAAACAAAAAGTCAGTTAAAAGGAACACTGCGATTGCTTTATGCAGGTTTCAATTTCTGAACCTGCAGAAAGTGGTGCTAGCAGAAAAATGTGACATAATTAAGACAACATAAATAGTTTGAAAACTGGAATAAGAATCTATGATAACAATGATGGTAAAGGAGGAGGTGGATAAGGAGGAGGAGAAAAACAGGAGAATTTTTGTCTATAACATTGTTAGTAACTGATTAGAAACGCATGGTTCCTAAATAAAGAAAAGTAAAAAGGGGGTGGGTGGCACACAGCCAGAGAAAGGAAGATTCCAAGATCCATGCTTATATTTCATCAGTCCTTAAATTCATCCAAGAAATGGCATAAATGTTGTAAAAGGAAAGGTGAAACAGTGGATTTTCACTGATGTAATCAAGTATGTACAGGTTCCTTCCAACTACTTGAGGACAGTAATTCTAGGAGACAGGCTGCTTTCCCTGTAGGGGCATGTTCGCTACTCTGATTATAAACTTTGGCACAGCAACTCTTCCCAAACCTGTCTTTACCAATTCATACCTCCCAGTTCAACATTTGACACTGTCAGCTTAGTTTTTCATTCCAAGAAAGGTGATAAAGTCAAATAGGACTAAAATGGCTCTTCATATTTAGGAAAACTGCTATTGGAATTTTATCAAGTTTCACAGAATTTCTGAACAGCTATTGAAAACAGAGTAACTAAAAGTTACAGATGGATATAAATATTTCAATTATCCACTGTAATAAGTGTAGCTAATAAATATTCTTATTGCTTTGGGACTTTTATTTCAAGAAAAATTCCAAATGTTAAATGCTACATTTTAAAGTTAGGGTTCAGTTCAGTCACCCAGTCATGTCCGACTCTTTGCGACCCCCTGGACTGCAGCACACCAGGCCTCCCTGTTCATCACCAACTACTGGAGTTCACTCAAACTCATGTCCATTGAGTCAGTGATGCCATCCAGCCATCTCATCCTCTGTCGTCCCCTTCTCCTCCTGCCTTCAATCTTTCCCAGTATCAGGGTCTTTTCCAATGAGTCAGCTCTTCGCATCAGGTGGCCAAAGTATTGGAGTTTCAGCTTCAACGTCAGTCCTTCTAATGAATACTCAGGACTGATTTCCTTTAAGATGGACTGGTTGGATCTCCTTGCAGTCCAAGGGACTCTCAAGAGTCTTCTTCAATACCACAGTTCAAAAGCATCAATTCTTTGGCACTTAGCTTTCTTTATAGTCCAACTCTCACATACATACATGACTAAAGGAAAAACCATAGCCTTAATGAGATGGACCTTTGTTGGCAAAGTAATATCTCTACTTTTTAATATGCTGTCTAGGTTGGTCATAACTTTTCTTCCAAGGAGTAAGGGTCTTTTAATTTCATGGCTGCAGTCACCATCTGCAGTGATTTTGGAGCCCCCCCAAAATAAAGTCTGCCACTGTTTCTACTGTTTCTCCATCTATTTGCCATGAAGTGATGGGACCAGATGCCATGATCTTTGTTTTCTGAATGTTCAGCTTTAAGCCAACTTTTTCACTCTCCTTTTTCACTTTCATCAAGAGGCTCTTTAGTTCTTCTTCACTTTCTGCCATAAGGGTGGTGTCATCTGCATATCTGAGGTTATTGATATTTCTCCCGGCAATCTTGATTCCAGCTTGTGCTTTATCCAGCCCATCGTTTCTCATCATGTACTCTGCATAGAAGTTAATTAAGTACGGTGACAATATACAGCCTTGACATACTCCTTTTCCTATTTGGAACCAGTCTGTTGTTCCATGTCCTGTTCTAACTGTTGCTTCCTGACCTGCATACAGATTTCTCAAGAGGCAGGTCAGGTGGTCTGGTATTCCAGTCTCTTTCAGAATTTTCCATAGGTTGTTGTGATCCACACAGTCAAAGGCTTTGGCATAGTCAATAAAGCAGAAGTAGATGTTTTTCTGTAACTCTCTTGCTTTTTCGATGATCCAGTGGATGTTGGCAAATTTGATGTCTGTTTCCTCTGCCTTTACTAAAACCAGCTTGAACATCTGGAAGTTCATGGTTCACGTACTGCTGAAGCCTGGCTTGGAGAATTTTGAGCATTACATTACTAGCATGTGAGATGAGTGCAATTGTGTGGTAGTTTGAGCATTCTTTGGCATTAGTGTTTCTTAGGGATTGGAATGAAAACTGACCTTTTTCAGCCCTGTGGCCACTGCTGAGTTTTCCAAATTTGCTGGCACATTGATAGCAGCAGCACTTTCATAGCATCGTGATTTTCTGGGTTGTGAAGATTTTTTTGTAGAGTTCTTCTGTGTATTCTTGCCACCTCTTAATATCTTCTGCTTCTGTTAAGTCCATACCATTTCTGTCCTTTATCGAGCCCATCTTTGCATGAAATGTTCCCTTGGTATCTCTAATTTCTTTGAAGAGATCTCCAGTCTTTTCCATTCTATTGTTTTCCTCTATTTCTTTGCACTGATCACTGAGGAAGGCTTTCTTATCTCTCCTTGCTATTCTTTGGAACTCTGCATTCAAATGAGTATATCTTTCCTTTTCTCCTTTGCTTTTTGCTTCTCTTCTATTCACAGCTATTTGTAAGGCCTCCTCAGACAACCATGTTGGTTTTTTGCATTTCTTTTTCTTGGGGATGGTCTTGCTCCCTGTCTCCTATACAATGTCAGGAACCCCCGTCCATAGTTCATCTGGCATTCTATCAGATCTAGTCCCTTAAATCTATTTCTCACTTTCACAGTATAATCGTTAGGGATTTGATTTAGGTCATACCTGAATGGTCTAGTTGTTTACCCTACTTTCTTCAATTTATGTCTGAATTTGGCAATAACTAGTTCATGATCTGAGCCACAGTCAGCTCCCGGTCAGAGATTGGACTAGTAAAGTCAGTGAATGTATTTTCTTACATTTTGACTACTTTCATTTGAGCAGTGAAGGAGTTTCCCAAGAAGAATGTCTAAATCTCTTGCTTTCAATTTGCTAAGGAAGGATTTGTTTTTGCTACTTAATGAAATTAAAAAACCCCTACTGTTCTTCCTCCTTCTAGATAGAGTTCACTATTGATATAGCATCCTCAGAATCTGCTAAAATGACTATATGACAACATGGAAAAGGAATCAGTTCAGTTTAGTTCAGTTGCTCAGTCGTGTCTGACTCTTTGCGACCCCATGAACTGAAGCATGCCAGGCCTCCCTGTCCACCACCAACTCCTGGAGTTTACTCAAACTCATGTCCATTGAGTTGGTGATGCCATCCAACCATCTCATCCTCTGCCGTCCCCTTCTCCTCCCACCTTCAATCTTTCCCAGCATCAGGGTCTTTTCAAATGAGTCAGTTCTTCACATCAGGTGGCCAAAGTATTGGAATTTCAGCTCCAGCATCAGTCCTTTTAATGAATATTCAGGACTCATTTTCTTTAGGATGGACTGGTTGGATCTCCTTGCAGTCCAAGGGACTCTCAAGAGTCTTCTCTATCACCACAGTTCAAAAGCATCAGTTCTTCGGCACTCAGCTTTTTTATAGCCCAACTTTCACATCCATACAGGACTACATGACTATATGGAAAATGAATAGGGTATAGTAATAAGTAAATAAACCGGGGTTCAAAATTGGATTTACGAAATGACTGCTCCTACAATGATATCATATATATATGCAGGTAAGACAATAAGAAGATCGGTGAAAATGAAGCCAAATTATTTCTTATGAAGTGAGTTTTAGAATGAATAATTTCTAGTTTAAAATTTCCATCAGCATTATTATACTGTTTGAAAAAATAACTTCTTTTACAAAGAATCAATTGACTTCTACTGTGAAAACTATAAAATGTTGTTGAAAGAAATTAAAGAAGACACAAGTAAATGGAAAGCCATCCAGTATACATGGATTGGAAGGTGTGATATTGTTAAGACATCAGTACTACCCAAAGTGGCATCCCAGATTCAACACAATCTCTATCAAGATTCCAACAACATTATTTTCATAAATAGAAAAATTCATCCTAAAATTCATGTGGGATTTCAAGAGACTCCAAATAGTTAAATGATCTTGAAAAAAAAAGAAAAAAGTTGGAGTTCTCACATTTCCTGATTTCAAAACTTGCTACAAAATCCCAGTACTCAAAACAGTGTGATTATTGGAATCATGACAGACATATAAACCAATGAAATAGAATACAGAACTCAGAAATAAATCCTCTCATATATAGTCAAACGATTTTCAAGAAGGGTGCCAAGACCGAGGATGGTGAATGGGGAAAGGACAGATTTTTCAATCAATGGTGTTGGAAAACTAGACATCCATATGCAAAAGAATGAAATTGAATCCTTATCTTATACCATATATAAATATATATATATATTTATATATATATATAAATTCACTCAAAATGAATCAAAGACATAACTGAGTGACTTTCACATTGGGAATAAAGCTGCTATGAACAGAGATACATAAAAATCTGTTCAAGTCTCTGCTTTCATTTCTTTTGGGTATATACTCAGAAATGCTCTTATGTTTATAAGAGCAAAACCCATCAAACTGTTAGAAAAAAACTGAGAAAAATTTCCATGACAGAGAATTTGACAATTAAAAGTAAAAACACAAGCAACAAAAGCAAAAATATAAATAAACTGAACTTCTTCAAAATTAAAAATATTTGTTCATCAAAGGACTCTATCAACAGAATGACAATGCAACCCACAGAATGGCAGAAAATATCTGCAAATTGTGTATTTGATAAGGATTGATATCTAAATTATATAAAGAACTCTTATAATTCAACAACAACAAAATAAAGAACCTGATTAAAAAATGGGGAAAGGATTTGTACAGACACTTGTCCAGGAAAATATACAAATGGTCAGTTAAGAATATGCAAGACGGTTCAACATCATTAGTGATTAGGGAAGTGCAAAGCAAAACCACAATAAGATAATACGTCAGACTCATTAAGATGGTTATTAAAAAATGAAACAGAATAGAAAAGCATACATGTTGTCAAGGATGTAGAGAGACTGGCACCCTTGTGCATTGTCTCGGGGAATGCCGAATGGTGCAGCTGCTGTGAAAAACAGTATGGCAAGCCCTCAAAAAATTAAAAATAGCATTACCACATGATCTAGCAATTCCATTTCTGAGTATATACCCAAAAGAAATGAAAGCAGAGACTTGAACAGATTTTTATGTATCTCTGTTCATAGCAGCTTTATTCCCAATGTGAAAGTCACTCAGTTATGTCTGACTCTTTGCGACCCCATGGACTATCGCCTGCCAGGCTCCTCTGTCCATGGAATTCTCCAGGCAAGAATACTAGACTGGGGTGCCATTTCCTTCTCCAGGGGATCTTCCTGGATTAGGGATCTAACCAGAGTCTTCTGCACTGGTAGGTGGGTTATTTACCACTGAGCCACCAGGGAAGCGCTTATTCCTTAGCCAATGGTAGAAGCAACCCAAGTGCTCACTGATGGATGAATGGACCAACCAAATGCGGTATGTGATGGAAGGGCTTCCCTTGTGACTCAGCTGGTGAAGAATCTGCCTGCAGTGCCGGAGACCTGGGTTTGATCCCTGGGTTGGGAAGACCCCCTGGAGAAGGGAAGGGCTACCCACTGCAATATTCTGGCCTGGAGAATTCCATGGACTGCAGGAATTCAGGGAGGGAACTGGGAGAGATGGAGTTGAAGTAAGCTTTGGAGACTGAGTAGAAGTTGATTACATGGAGATAGGTGGCATTGAACTGAAGGGACAGTGCATAAATTGGCTATGAAATGTGCAGTTTCTCCATCTTGGCACCACTGACACTCTGTATCATACTGTTTCTGTTTGAGGGAGCTGTCCTGTACATTGTGGGATGCTTGGCACCATCCCAGGCCTCTACATACTAGATGACAGTATCTTCTTTCTCCACCCCAGTTGGAACAATCAGAAACGACTTGTATTTGAGAACCACTGATCTATGGAAACTGTCTCTGAGCTAGAAAAGACATCAGTTGGATCAGAACGTAAAGTCCACTCATGACAGCCTCTTTCACCTATGCATTCCAAGCGTCAGTTTTGGCACTTGATACAGAATGGATGGTGTATGCCTGTTTTGTTCATTCCTCTTTGAAAGGTGCTACCAAAACTTTGATTTGAAACCTTTAAAAGTTGGATAGAGAAAGCCTAGAAGTAGATGGACCATTTAGAAAGCTTCTGTAATAAATGAGAAAAGAGATATAAAGACCTGAACTAAGGTTATGCTAAGTGAAAGGGAAAAGGGATGAATGCAAGAATTTGTGCTAAGGAAGGCTGTATGGAACTTGGGGGCAGAGGTCAATGCATCTGGGTGAGGTGTGTTCACCCAGAAGGGCCCTGGTCTTACTGAGAAGCAGGGAAATAAAAATATACATAAGCAGAAGTCTCTAAGGAGATAACTGAGTGTTGAGTGTGAATAGCTATTGGTTATCAAATCATCGAAAGAACATAAGCAAGCTGAATCGGAAAGCACCTTGCAGGTAAAGAAGGCAAGCAAATTTAGACTTTCTTTAGTTTTCTTGCAAAAAGAAAAGAGAAATATAAGAGGAAGGACAAGGAAATAAGTACTACAAAATTCATTTTTCTGTTTTGTTGTGTTTGCTCTGAAATGTCAGCCTGAGATGTAAAGATGAATAATCTCTGATTTAGGATTTTGAAATCTGCATTTAAACTCAGTGTATCCCTTTAAAAAGCCCTAAGAGAATAAAAACTGTGCTTTTTATAATTCTAAACCATTTCCCCATTTTCATGGAGGAAATACAGACAAAGCAAGGGCAAAATTTCAGCATGAGGGCCTCCCCCTAGTGCATAGCCTTGGACTTTGCTAAGCTAGTGAGCATCCCATTGTCATTTGAGAAAGCCAGCTGCACAGTTAGATAGAGTGAGCCTGTCTCTGCAACTCCAAGACTGTAATTATGCTAAAATGGGATCCTGCAGCAGTGAATATAAAGAGAAGCTCTGGAATATCTCTCCTACACTAAACAACTTCATGGTTGAAAGGAAGCAATTACTGAGAACAAGATGAGGCTAAGAAAAAACAGCATAACTTTCCAACTTTTCTAACTTGGTTATTGATAGAATTGTGCTGACCTCAAACAGTTTTTGCTTTTTTCCCCCTGAAGCCATAAAAATTCCAGTTTTCTACCTTTATTTTTAGATTCAGTAGAAAAAAAATTTTTTTTTTAATTAGCCATCTCCCTCACTCAATTTAAAGCAACTTTCTATACTGGCTTAACAGTATCAGTAATTCTACCAAAGTCTTTAGGTTCAGTTATCCCTCCCACTAAAACCTGGAGAGACACTAGTATCCAATTAAGTCCTCTACAACTTACTTGATGCAGCAACTGTACCTTCCCAAGTTATCACTGTCCAGCTAGGAGGAAAGTTTTCTGGGGATAGGACAGATATGAAAAGAGCAGAATATGAGGGTTCCTAATTATTTTTCTTCTCTGGTGACAGAAGTTAGCAGAAATAGAACAGGAAATTGCAAATAGAACAGGAATATGTCTGAGGCTGGAAACTACAAGTGAATACCACCTACAAAAGTGCACCCATCACCTTCTCATTCTGCCTCTGCTGTCTGCTGTTGAAAATGTCCACCTTGAATTCCGTATCCCTGGGTACATCAACAAGTTAAGAGACAGCATGGGAGTGCTTGAACAGACAGGCTTGATACATACAGGCTAATTAGTTTAATAATCCTAGAACCCAAAGATCAACTTTTACCTAAATTATAGGGATAGTTACCACTCAGCGATATTTATCATGTTTCTGGAGGTCTCAGCCAAGTATAAGACTGTTACAACCTCACCAGAGCCATGACAGGCTGAGAGAGGTGCACTAGGCCAAAAATAATCCCTGAGTCATGCTTCCCGGGCTTCAGAGAGATGATAAGTCTGGCCAATCAGAGGGATGATAAGTGGCCAATCAGTAAATACCAGGAAACCCCTGCAGCCAATCAACCCTTGCCAACTCCCTGTTTTTGTTCTAAACTTATAAATACTGCTGGAAATCTGGGCTCGGGGCTCTCGTCAAGATTCCACTGCGCTGGATGAGACGGGAGCCCTGGCTCGAGCTAGAAATAAAACCCCTTTATGCTTTTGCATTGCTGTGAATGTTTTATTCTCTCAGTTTTGAGGACTCGGACTCTGGGCAAAACAAAGACAACAGGAAGAAATTGGAAGAGAAATACTGAAAAGAAAGGAACAAAGCTGTCATGATCTCTTAATGACAGTGATATAAAATTTAAGGCAATCAAAGGAAAAAACAATGAGGTCTACTGAAGGGTATGAGTAAGGAGGCCAGGTATAATTATAAGCAGGTCAAATCAATAAGTTTCTTACATATCAGCAGTAATCAATTATAAAATATAATGTAAAAAAGATTAAATAAGAGGAATTTAAAAACAAATCAGCATATGTCCATCCAATATAATATATACAGCCATTACAAAGAAGTGGAAGTGGATCTCCATAAAATGATATGAAAGATACACGGTAACAGGAAACATCAAGGTCCAAATAGTATGAAAGTGAAGTGAAAGTGTGTCCAACTCTGCAACCCCATGGGGGTCCATGGAATTCTCTAGGCCAGAATACCAGAGTGAGTAGCCTTTCCCTTCTCCAGAGGATCTTCCCAGCCTAGGGATTGAACCCAGGTCTCCCGCACTGCGGGCAGACCTTTACCAGCTGAGCCACAAGGGAAGCCCAAGAACGCTGGCGTGAGCAGCCTATTCCTGCTCCAGCAGATCTTCCCGACCCAGGAATCAACCCGGGGTCTCCTGCATTGCAGGCAGATTCTTTACCAGCTGAACTATCAGGGAAGCCCCAGTATGTAAAGGATTAAAGTAAATAAAATAAAATTATATATATATATATGTGTGTGTGTGTGTGTGTGTATAATCCATACATAAAATATGATATGTATGATTTATATGGGTGCATGTATATATATATATATGTATATGTATATGCAGATGGTGACTGCAGCCATGAAATTAAAAGACGCTTACTCCTTGGAAGAAAAGTTATGACCAACCAGATAGTATATTCAAAAGCAGAGATATTACTTTGCCAACAAAGCTCCGTCTAGTCAAGGCTATGGTTTTTCCAGTAGTCAGGTATGGATGTGAGAGTTGGACTGTGAAGAAAGCTGAGCGCTGAAGAATTGATGCTTTTGAACTGTGGTGTTGGAGAAGACTCTTGAGAGTCCCTTGGACTGCAAGGAGGTCCAACCAGTCCATTCTGAAGGAGATCAGCCCTGGGATTTCTTTGGAAGGAATGATGCTAAAGCTGAAACTGCAGTCCTTTGGCCACCTCATGCGAAGAGTTGACTCACTGGAAAAGACTCTGATGCTGGGAGGGGTTGGGGGCAGGAGGAGAAGGGGACGACAGAGGATGAGATGGCTGGATGGCATCACGGACTCGATGGACGTGATCCTGAGTGAACTCTGGGAGATGGTGATGGACAGGGAGGCCTGGCGTGCTGCGATTCATGGGGTCAGGAAGAGTTGGACACGACTGAGCAACTGAACTGACCTGGTGAATAATCTGAAAAACAGAACCAAATACTTTAAGGTAGTTATGTTAGGGGTGGAGGGCAGAGCTGAAATTATGGGTAATTTTCTCTTTCTATATTTTGTATTTCTCTAATATTTTCCCATGACAATTATGTATCACATTTCAAATCTAGAAAAAGCAACAAATGTAAAAAGTTAAGAAAAAAAATCTATACTCTTCTTGAGTTCTCCGTTCATTAGAGCTGGGAAGTACTCTGGGTTCATCAGCTAGTCAAACACCTTCTTTCACCGATAATTTGAAAGCTCATCTCCTTAAGTAAGGCTGAAATTGAAGATGAAATAGCTACAGAAATGGAATCAAATATTCTAAGATACCCCACAAACCCCCAGTCCCGCCCAGCATCCTGGGTGCTGCTGACGATACAGGCAAAGCAAGCCGGGACCCACCTCTCAGGAGTTCCCTGCCTGCTCAGAAAATGGGGCAGAAGGGCTCCTAAAGAGACACCGGCAGTGGGGCTTGGGGACAAAAGTTCTAAGGTTTAATTCTTAAGTGAAAGAAATTATGTATTAATATTAGTAAAACAAAATTTATTTTAAAAGACAGCATTGGAAAATTCCCATTTCCTCTCGTGTTTAAATGAACTTCAAAAATGTTTCTTTTGGTTATGTCAGTAAATCACATTTATTCTAGAAATTTAGAAAATATGAAAAGTATGAAGAAGAAATAAAAATAATCTATAATCATGCTTTCCAGAGATAATCAAGATTAGTATTTTTGTATACTGATATTTCCTTTAGTCTTTTTATCAATGTATATGTATATTTAATAAAAGTGACCTTAGCTATTTTCCTCTGACAACACCTGGTGAACAGTTTTCCATGTCATCTTTGAAATATTATTATATCAAAACATAAATAATCCATAATGATACTAATATAAAATTTTTAAGTAAGAAAAATTAGTTCCACTAGCACAAAGAATTTTTCTGTGTTATTTACTGCTGTGTCCTCAGTGCAGAGAATGGAGCCCAATTCCTCATGGAACTCCATAAACGTTAGGGACTGACTCTCATTTGTCCAGGTAAGTGGTGTTGAAGCTTTAGAGTATATAAGAATTATCAGGGGAACGTGGAACTCTGCTCAGTGTGATGTGGCAGCTTGGATGGGAGGGGAGTTTGGGGGAGAACTGATTCATGTAAATATACGGCTTGGTCTATCTTTGCTGTCCATCTGAAACTATCCCAACATTGTTAATGGGCTATACCCAAATACAAATTAAAAAGTTAAAGATTTTTAAAAATGATATAAGCGAATAAAGAATTATCAGGGAGATTCCCTGGTGGTCCAGTGAGTAGGACCCAGCGCTTTCACTGCAGTGACCTGGGTTCAATACTTGGTCAGAGAACTAAGATTCCGCAAGTTGCCTGCCCTGAGAGGCCAAAAGGAAAAAAGAACTATCAGGGGACTTTGTGAACTCAAAATTCCCACATCTCAGTCTGAATCAAAGATGCTGATCCAGATATGTTCAAATATCTTTATTCCACCATCTTTGGGTAAGTCCAGGAGATTCTGATGCCAGGACCACGCTCTGGGAAACGCTGCCTAGGACTAAATGCATAGAAGCAGATTACCGGATCAAAAACATATTTTTTAAGATAGACACTTTTTAAGACCTCTGCTTTATATTGTTAATTTACCTTCCTGAAAGGTTTGGCCAATTTATCAGTGAACTACATTAAAGAAGAGTCCTCTCTGTCTTTTACAAACAGTATGTATTTTCAGTTTAAAAACTCATTATTGATTTGATAGGGATGAGGAAGAGGAATTAATTTCTCACTAAAAGTTTAAAAACCACACAAGAGAAAATCACAGTCATCTATAGTCACACTGTCTCATATAAACTACCCCTACTTACCTCTTGGTTATCTGTTTCTGGTCTTTGTTGTTTAAAGGAAAAAAATCACTGCTGTTTTCATTAAAATGGCAAGTGCTGGTTATAAAGAACATACATACTATGGGAAAAGTTATGTATAAAGGTAAAAAAAGCCCTGGGTTGCACCATCTAGAGATAATTAGCATTAACATTAGAAAAGCATGATTTTAGACATCTTTCTATGCATGCCTATAGAATCAGGTGAATAAGAGAAGAAGGAATAGAGAGCTGGTTGGCTGGATGGAGAGCAAGGGTAGACTTTCATAAAAATGAAGTCATACTATAGATAACAGTTGTTACACTATCTTGTCATTACCTGGGTTCTCTTCCGGGATTCTGTTAACTGTTCCGTGCCAGGGTTTACACTCTTCATTTGAGAGGGTATTCCACTCTTTTCAGTGGTTTGTAGGTTGGGTTTCCACAGAAGCAGAACCTGGGGGGGGTGGGGGCGAAATGAGTAGAAGTGGCTGCATTTGGGGAGGTGATCCCAAGAAGCACCGGAGAAGGCAATGGCACCCCACTCTAGTACTCTCGCCTGGAGAATCCCATGGATGGAGGAGCCTGCTGGGCTGCAGTCCAGGGGGTCGCTAAGGGCTGGACACGACTGAGCGACTTCACTTTCCCTTTTCACTTTCATGCATTGGAGAAGGAAATGGGAACCCACTCCAGTGTTCTCGCCTGCAGAATCTCAGGGTCAGGGGGGCCTGGGGGGCTGCCGTCTATGGGGTCGCACAGAGTCGGACACTGGTCGGGGGAGAAGGAATGCAGGAGGGCAGGCAGGGGAAAGCAGAAAGTGGAGCTCTTCCTGAGAGCTCCACAGCAACTCTGGCAGACTGCACGGAACACACAGCAGGGTCAGCGCGCATGCGCTAGGGAGGAGCCCCTGGTCTTCAGTCAGCTTTGCTGGGGGCAGGCATTCACTGCCCAGCACTTCTGCCTGCCCCACACTGGTCAGAAATAAACAAAACGCTCCGAGTTGTAGGTGCTTGCCACTGGCAACCTGAAAAGCAAACATGGTAACTATGAATGCTGAGGAGGGGTGGGCAAAGCGCCTACACTGTGGTTTGGGATTTTTTCCCCCAGTTCACCCTGGAGCTCGAATCGTTCATGTTTGCCAGAGAGAGTTAACAGTATTGGCCCCTGCTCGATTTTATCCATTTCTCCCCATATCCATTTCCACTCATCCTCAGTCAGAAGATGAAAGACAGGTACATATACACTCAATATATTTCTCTCCAGATTTGGGAGTGTTGGTGAGACTCCTCAGGATCTGACTGACTATCTTCAGTTTCTGGGAGTGGTAGTGAGGTTAGGAGCTGGGCTTTCCTGTATATCTAGCTTCTATGCTCTGTTCTAGAAGCTGGTATCCCCTCTGCAGCCCTTTACACCTCCAGCTGCCCCATTTTAAAAAGTTTGTTGTGCTCTAGTTTAAAAATATATCCACAAATTCTTTGATGTCCTTCCCCTAAAAGGTAGAGGTAAATTCCTCGCCCCTGGAGTGTGGGGCTGAACTGTCTTCTAATGAACAGAATATGGTGGAAGTGAAGCTATGTGATTAGGTCAGGAAAGGCATGCTAAC
Organism: Oryx dammah; assembly: GCF_014754425.2. NCBI lineage: Eukaryota > Metazoa > Chordata > Mammalia > Artiodactyla > Bovidae > Oryx > Oryx dammah. The sequence goes on along the minus strand of NW_024080603.1, from coordinate 7,703,929 downwards.
TTTCTTCTCTCTCTCTCATCAGCCACTCTAAGGGAAGCTAGCCACCCTATTGTGAGCAAGCTCAGCAGCCCGATAGAGAGATCCTGTGGGTCTGATTCTGTGAACAGCCAGCAAGGAGCTGAAGCCCCCAGACTACAGCGCGTGAGGCTGAAGAGGGTCCTTCAACCCCAGCAAGTGTTTTCATGGAAAACCTGGAGCCAGAACCACCCAGCGAAGCCGTCTCCAGATTCTTGACTCCTCCAAACTGAAAAGGAATGTCATTTTAAGCCACTAAATTTGGGGGTGATTTGTTAAGCAGCAATAGATAAATTACAATAGTGGTTAGATTTTCCGTTTCCTAGTTAGATTCTTTTGGGTAAACTTGGGGCTGGCTATGACACTACATTTTGCTCTCCCTTTTAAAAATATGCAACTTGAATTTGCCACAATACACCTCTGAAGTTAATGTTTTTGTCTTGAACATGGCATAATACGCTAAACTTTGCTTTTTACTCCTTTCTATTCCACGTAAGTCATAACGGAGCTAGGGGATCTTTCATCATTTTATTTCTTGGACGACTGAAGAGGGAAGGCATCCAGCCTGTCTTTTCCCTTCTCACTTTATCCATAAAGAGAACAAGTTTGCAGGTTAACACTTTTAGTTGACAAGAGGCAGCTTAAGTTCTAGACAAAGGAAGCTGTCGATGCCATCTCCAAGAACCTCTTCACTTTCTTCTATCTGCTTCTAGAGCTCCTCTTGGCTCCTTGGGATTGTCCAGTCTCTCAGGCACCAGCACTGCTGCTGTCTTCCCTCTGGTTCAAGCTGATGGGAATTGATTGCGCTTCTGGATCACAAGCCTCATAGTCTCCATCTTCTCTGTTTGAAATCTCTAAGAAATGTTTTTCTCTGATAAAGTTCACAGTGGCACTTTATTCTTAGAAACAGCACATGAAGGACATGGAGCAAAGGGCAGAATCAGACAAACAGGGAGATTATAACTTAATGAAATTACGGTAGAGGCTTCTCAGAAACTAAATTAAACAATGACTCCACTTGAAGGAACTCTTGCAACTCCTCAGTTCTTTTTTTTCTTTTTTGCAACTCAGCTTTGAAAAAAATTTCTTGCAACTCAGTTTTTATAGTAACTTAAATCACTTTAAAATCAAAATCTTCTCTTTTGAAATGTAAGAAGTAGAGAATAGGGTCTCAAGGCATCCTTGATGACTTGAAAAAAAAATCTCCATTAAAAACACGAAATCATACATACTCTATGATACGAATCATGTGAAAAGTATGTGTATATGTGGAAAAAGATTAGGAGAACTAAAGGAATGTAAACAGCTATTTCCTTTAGGCTGAGACATTATAGGTAAACTTTTTGAAACCGTGAAATCAAAATTTGCAGAAGAAAGAAATATAACTACATATGCTTGGGTGGATTTCTGTAAACACGTCGTGCTACAGAATTTTAAAAAGTAAACTGGGCTGGGGTTATGAAGGAGAGAGAATAAGACTGTTCTTTCATTCTGGCTGAAGGAAGGCGTCTGGGCCGAGACTGTACTCATGCTGAGGAAAAACTCCTTCTGCTTCCTTCCCTTTCCAGCTTAACCCCATTTCACTATAATCTGCTTTTCTTCTCTCTCGATAGAAAATCTCCAAATTAGCTGACGTTGAATTATTTTGTCTGAACAAAAATAATGATAATAAAATCTATAAAAAATGAAACCTGGTATGTATGTCCCAATTTAAAAATCAAACCACCTTGGTGGCATCTCAGGGGCTGAGCTTACTGTCACCTTTGGCTCTTAAGAAATGACAGCCTGCCTCCTCCTCCTCCCACATCTATAACTCTGAGTATGGAAATGACCTAAGAGAGATAGCAAAGCAGGCTGTGGAGCCATCTAATGACTGGAAAAATAAGTGGGCCTGCTTATTAGGTCTGTCTGTAAAACTCTGATCTGTTACACCCCATTCATTAAAAAAGGTAATAAGCGCCACAGGTTGCATTACAGATGCGCACGTGGTTAACTTTAAAAATGTGGCTATCTCCAGGAGGAATGATGCTTGGAGAAGGGCCAGTTGTTGGGCAAGGTCAAACTGTTTCCATCTGCCCTGGGAGCTGCTGAGCACAGATCTTTTATGCCAGATTTGCGCACTGGGGTCAGCAAGGTCTTTGTCATCTCTTGGCAAGCAGAGAGGGGGTGGAGGTTAACGTCAGACCAGAGGCAATAGATCTCTACCCAGGGGACCCAGCCCTGACCTCAGTTTTTGTTTTTCGTCTTTTTCACTTTTTTATCTATTTAAAAAAAAATCCCCCTCCTTCAGGATTCCCTGGTGGCTCAGAGGTAAAGAATCTGCTTGCAATGCAGGAGACTTGGGTCTGATCCCTGGGTTGGGAAGATCCCCTGGAGAAGGGAATGACTACCCACTCCAGTATTCTTGCCTGGAGAATCCTGTGGACAGGAGCCCAGCGGGCTACAGTCCATGGGGTCGCGAAGAGCTGGACACAACTGAGCGACTAAGCACCTCTCCTTCTACGGCAGCCTCGGTGTCCTGTTCAGAGTTCATAGCGCTAGGGCGGAGATGCAGTGAGGTGACTGGGAGAAGCCCTGAACTTGAGTCAAAAGACTGAGTTGAGTTCTGGCTCTGCTGTTTACGGAGTGACCTTGGATAAGTTGCATAACCACAGAGGCTTGCAATTTCCTCAACCACAAAAAGGGGTTAGTAAGACTTGCCCTGGGTATCTCATGAAAGTATTGTGAGAATTGAGTTGATGTGTATGAAACATCAATTATTACATCAGTGACTTTGCTTCCTTTGCCCTTGACTTTGGATATGTCTTGAACACTCAAGTGAGTGTTTCTACTGCTAGTCTTGACCAGGACGTATAACAGGTGATTTGTGTCTATGAAGGTCATTTACATTAGGAATGTTTTAAAAGTTGACTTCATTTATTTCTTCCCTCAGGGAAATCTCTGTGCTCTGCATGATAAAATCCTTATTCATCTTTTAAAAACTGTACATAAATACTGTAATCACTTTAAAGTCACTATTAGGAAAAGCAGGTTTCTTCAAGACTCCATCATTTGCTACTAAGGGTAAAAGGTGACCTTGTCTGAAATACAGGATATTATTTCAGCTTCTGAAAAAATTGTTCTTTGAACAGTCCCTGACTCTCCTTTGCATGTTTCTTTTAAAAGAATGGCAAGCTCTGGTGAGAAGGATGCCACAAAAATAGAAATGCCAATCTCTAAAGATATCAAGGCACTTTCAAAATGATAAATAATTAATTTTCACAGCATTCTTGATATGATTAATCTTATTTTAGAGATGAAGCAAGGGAAACCAAAAGAACTTAGAGGACCTGCCCAAGGTTATAAGCAGCTGTGCCTGGAACAGAAGCCAGAATGTAGCTTGGGGCTTCTTCTAACAAAAAGATTTAGTTTAGTGCATTCACGGAGCATGATCTACTTCCTAGGTACCCTGGAGGCCTTACCATCTAGGACCCACGATCTAATGGGGAACACACACAGAAACACACACACATACACTCCCCTCATATAAAGCAAATAGAAATGAATACTATAATTAGCTATCACAATGTTATAAAAATAGTGAGGAAAAAACTAATTATAACCATGCAGAGGGGGAATCTGGGAATGTGTTTATAGAGGAGATGGGATTGACCTGAGGCTTGGAGAATGGTCCGGCACTGATAGGAGACACAGGAGGGGAAACAAGAGGACTCCCTCCAGGCAGGCCACTCAGGTTTGAGGTGATTCCCAGGTTTGGAAAGCAAAGGACACATTCTTAAAAAATGGGGAGTAGAATTGTGGTCTATGCAGAGTAGGGATCAGATTGCCAAGGATCTTGAATTCTAAACTGAAGAGGATGGATTTTGTTAGTCACATCATCCACCAGCAGCATTTGGGTAGGGGAGGTACAAAGTATCTGTCCTAACAGGAGCTATGGCACCAATATGTAGGGAAGCAATGAGAAGAAACAGCAGGCAGGAAACCAGCAGTAAGTTCTTCTAATCACCCAAGAAGCATTTGTGGGATATTTTATTGTTATTGTATACCAGTTGTAATGCTGGGCACTAGGGTTACCAATACAAAGAAGACTACCTCTGCTGCTAAAATGAATTAGTGTTTACAGAACAGGCCAAGAAGTGGTGAGAGTGGTAGCAACAGGGTGCTTCGGAAGCATGGACAGGGGTATCTAAATGAGGGAAGACTGCGTGGGGTGGGGAGGTAAATTAGGAGGTTGGGATTAACAGGTACATACTACTATATATAAAATAGGTGAACCACACGATAAATGAACTATGCTCAATATCTTGCAGTAACCTATAATGGAAAAAAATCTAAAAAACTATATGTGTGTCTGTGTGTATGTTTGTGTAACTGAATCACTTTGCCCACTTGAAACTAATACAACATTATAAATTAAGGATTCAATCTTTAAAAATTGCAAAAAAAAAAAAAAAACCAAGATTCTTTAAACTCAATAACTAACTAAATAAATAAATGAGGGAAGACTTCTTGGAGGGGGTTTCATGCTGTGCCATGCTTAGTTGCTCAGTTGTGCCCAACTCTTTGTGACCCCATAGACTGTAGCCTGCCAGGCTCCTCTATCCATGGGATTCTCTGGGCAAGAAATATGGAGTGGGTTGCCATTCTCTCCTCCAGGGGATCTTTCCAATACAGGGATCAAACTCAGGTCTCCTGCACTGCAGGTGGATTCTTTACCAGCTGAGCTACCAGGGAAGCCCAAGAATACTGGAGTGGGTAGCCTATCCCTTCTCCAGGGGAACTTCCTGACCCAGGAATTGAACCGGGGTCTCCTGCATTGCAGGCGGATTCTTTACCAGCTGAGCTACCAGGGAAGCCCAGGTTTCACTCTGCTGCTGCTGTTGCTGCTGCTGCTAAGCTGCTTCAGTCGTGCCCGACTCTGTGCGACCCCATAGATAACAGCCCACCAGGCTCCCCAGTCCCTGGGATTCTCCAGGCAAGAACACTGGAGTGGGTTGCCATTTCCTTCTCCAATTCATGAAAGTGAAAAGTGAAAGTGAAGTCGCTCAGTCATGTCCGACTCCCTGCGACCCCATGGACTGTGGCCCACCAGGCTCTTCCATCCATGGGATTTTCCAGGCAAGAGTGCTGGAGTGGCTCAACCTTGCTACACTGAAACACGAGTAGGGCCTGGTAGGGGAATGAGCCACAGAAGCACAATTAGGTAACAGCACGTGAGAAGCACAGACTAGAATAGCAGCTTCAGGGAGCAAGAGGCTCCGTGTGCCTGGGGCCGAAGCTGTGTGTGGTCCTAAGGGAGGAGAAAGCTGGGAGGCAAAGGCGGAAGGCCAGCGAGGCTGTGTGTGTGGTTAAGCAGAGGAACTTCATCCTGAGAGCTTGTCAAGGACTTTTAAGTAGAGGAGGGACTCTGTCAGAGCAGTCAGGTGTTATTAAAGTCATTTTGGTGAGAGACTTTAGGACTTGAACTATGTTAGTGCCAAGTGGTGAGACTAGAGAGGACTTTACAATTTGGATGAAGAGTTCAGACTGGTGTACAGAATGAGATTAGAAGCTAAGGTGAGGCAAACTTAGTGAGGTAGGTCAGACAGAGAAGTGCAAGTTGCTCCGGCGTGTCTCTTTGCCACTCCATGGACTATACAGTTCATGGAATTCTCCATGCCAGAGAATACAGGAGTGGGTAGCCTTTCCCTTCTCCAGGGGATCTCCCCATCCTAGGGATCGAACCCAGGCCTCCCACATTGCAGGTGGATTCTTTACCAGCTGAGCCACAAGGGAAGCCCAAGAATCCTGGAGTGGGCAGCCGCTCCCTTCTCCAGGGCATCTTTCCGACCCAGGAATCAAACTAGGGTCTCCTGCATTGCAGGTGGATTCTTTACCAACTGAGCTCTCAGGGAAAGACAAAGAAAGACAGAGAAAGACAAATATTATATATCACTTATGTCTGGAATATAAAAATAATACAAATTAATGTATTAGTCAAACAGAAACAAACTCATAGACATTTGTTTTCTAACAAACTTATGGCTACCAAAGGAGAGAGGTAAAGGGACTCCATATTAACTCCTTATTAGGAGTATGGAATTAAGAGATAAAAACTACTGTATACAAAATAGATAAGCAACAAGGATTTACTACAGAACACAGGGAACTACATTCACTATTTTACAATATAATAACGACGGCACAGGAACGGCTGAGAGGAGCTACTCCGCATCCAAGGTCAGGGGCGGTGACCCTGAGGAGCCACCCCGAGCTGTAGGCCAGGGGCGACAGCTGGGTGGAGCCACCCACGCCCGAGGCCAGGGCCAGCGGCCAGGAGGAGCAACCCGAGGAGCGGTGGCTACGCAGGCGCAGGAGGGCCTAGAAGAGCCATCCCACGTTGAAGGTCAGGAACGGCAGCGGTAAGGAGATACCCCTCATCCAAGGTAAGTGAAACCCTAGTAAGATGGTAGGTGTTGCAAGAGGGCATCAGAGGGCAGACACACTGAAACCATACTCACAGAAAACTAGTCAATCCAATCACACTAGGACCACAGCCTTGTCTAACTCAATGAAACTAAGTCATGCCTGTGGGGTAACCCAAGATGGGTGGGTCATGGTGGAGAGGTCTGACAGAATGTGGTCCACTGGGGAAGGGAATGGCAAACCACTTCAGTATTCTTGCCTTGAGAACCCCATGAACAGTATGAAAAGGCAAAATGATAGGATACCGAAAGAGGAACTCCCCAGGTCAGTAGGTGCCCAATATGCTACTGGAGATCAGTGGAGAAATAACTCCAGAAAGAATGAAGGGATGGAGCCAAAGCAAAAACAATACCCAGCTGTGGATGTGACTGGTGATAGAAGCAAGATTCGATGCTGTAAAGAGCAATATTGCATAGGAACCTGGAATGTCAGGTCCATGAAACAAGGCAAATTGGAAGTGGTCAAACAAGAGATGGAAAGGGTGAACGTCGACATTCTAGAAATCAGCGAACTAAAATGGACTGGAATGGGTGAATTTAACTCAGATGGCCATTATATCTACTATTGCGGGCAGGAATCCCTCAGAAGAAATGGAATAGCCATCATGGTCAACAAAAGAGTCCGAAATGCAGTACTTGGATGCAATCTCAAAAACGACAGAATGATTTCTGTTCGTTTCCAAGGCAAACCATTCAATATCACAGTTATCCAAGTCTATGCCCCAACAAGAATCTCTGAAGAAGCTGAAGTTGAACGGTTTTATGAAGACCTACAAGACCTTTTAGAACTAACACCCCCAAAAGATGTCCTTTTCATTATAGGGGACTGGAATGCAAAAGTAGGAAGTCAAGAAACACCTGGAGTAACAGGCAAATTTGGCCTTGGAATGCAGAATGAAGCAGGGCAAAGACTAATAGAATTTTGCCAAGAAAATGCACTGGTCGTACCAAACACCCTCTTCCAACAACACAAGAGAAGACTCTACACATGGACGGCACCAGATGGTCAACACCGAAATCAGATTGATTCTATTCTTTGCAGCCAAAGATGGAGAAGCTCTATACAGTCAACAAAAACAAGACCAGGAGCTGACTGTGGCTCAGATCATGAACTCCTTATTACCAAATTCAGACTCAAATTGAAGAAAGTAGGGAAAACCGCTAGACCATTGAGGTATGACCTAAATCAAATCCCTTATGATTATACAGTGGAAGTGAGAAATAGATTTAAGGGATGAGATCTGATAGACAGAGTGCCTGATGAACTATGGACTGAGGTCCATGACATTGTACAGGAGACAGGGATCAAGACCATCCCCATGGAAAAGAAATGCAAAAAAGCAAAATGGCTGTCTGGGGAGGCCTTACAAATAGCTGTGAAAAGAAGAGAGGTGAAAAGCAAAGGAGAAAAGGAAAGATATACCCATTTGAATGCAGAGTTCCAAAGAATAGCAAGAGGAGATAAGAAAGCCTTCTTCAGCGATCAATGCAAAGAAATAGAGGAAAACAACAGAATGGGAAAGACTAGAGATCTCTTCAAGAAAATTAGAGATACCAAGGGAACATTTCATGCAAAGATGGGCACAAAAAAGGACAGAAATGGTCTGGACCTAACAGAAGCAGAAGATATTAAGAAGAGGTCGCAAGAATACACGGAAGAACCGTACAAAAAAGATCTTCACGACCCAGATAATCATGATAATGTGATCACTAATCTAGAGCCAGACATCCCGGAGTGAGAAGTCAAGTGGGCCTTAGAAAACATCACTACGAACAAAGCTAGTGGAGGTGATGCAATTCCAGTTGAGCTATTTCAAATCCTGAAAGATGATGCTGTGAAAGTGCTGCACTCAATATGCCAGCAAATTTGGAAAACTCAGCAGTGGCTACAGGACTGGAAAAGGTCAGTTTTCATTCCAATCCCAAAGAAAGGCAATGCCAAAGAATGCTCAAACTACTGCACAATTGCACTCATCTCACGTGATAGTAAAGTAATGCTCAAAATTCTCCAAGCCAGGCTTCAGCAATACGTGAACTGTGAACTCTCTGATGTTCCAGCTGGTTTTAGAAAAGGCAGAGGAACCAGAGATCAAATTGCCAACATCCGCTGGATCATGGAAAAAGCAAGAGAGTTCCAGAAAAACATCTATTTCTGCTTTCTGGACTATGCCAAAGCCTTTGACTCTGTGGATCACAATAAACTGTGGAAAATTCTGAAAGAGATGGGAATACCACACCACCTCACCTGCCTCTTGACAAATCTGTATGCAGGTCAGGAAGCAACAGTTAGAACTGGACATGGAACAACAGACTGGTTCCAAATAGGAAAAGGAGTACATCAAGGCTGTATATTGTCACCCTGCTTATTTAACTTCTATGCAGAGTACATCATGAGAAAGGCTGGACTGGAAGAAACACAAGCTGGAATCAAGATTGCCAGGAGAAATATCAATAACCTCAGATATGCAGATGACACCACCCTTATGGCAGAAAGTGAAGAGGAGCTAAAAAGCCTCTTGATGAAAGTGAAAGAGGAGAGCGAAAAAGTTGGCTTAAAGCTCAACATTCAGAAAACGAAGATCATGGCATCCAGTCCCATCACTTTCTGGGAAATAGATGGTGAAACAGTGGAAACAGTGTCAGACTTTATTTTTCTGGGCTCCAAAATCACTGCAGATGGTGATTGCAGCCATGAAATTAAAAGACACTTACTCCTTGGAAGAAAAGTTACGACCAACCTAGATAGTATATTCAAAAGCAGAGACTTTACTTTGCTGACTAAGGTCCGTCTAGTCAAGGCTATGGTTTTTCCAGTGGTCATGTATGGACATGAGAGTTGGACTGTGAAGAAGGCTGAGTGCCGAAGAATTGATGCTTTTGAACTGTGTTGTTGGAGAAGACTCTTGAGAGTCCCTTGGACTGCAAGGAGATCCAACCAGTCGTTTCTGAAGGAGATCAACCATGGGATTTCTTTGGAAGAATTGATGCTAAAGCTGAAGCTCCAGTACTTTGGCCACCTCATGCGAAGAGTTGACTCACTGGAAAAGACTCTGATGCTGGGAGGGATTGGGGGCAGGAGGAGAAGGGGACGACAGAGGATGAGACGGCTGGATGGCATCATTGACTTGATGGACGTGAGTCTGAGTGAACTCCTTGAGATGGTGATGGACAGGGAGGCCTGGCGTGCTGCGATTCATGGGGTTGCAAAGAGTCAGACACAACTGAGCGACTGAACTGAATAAATACATAATGAATAATCTATAGGTTATTACATTACAATAACCTATAATGAAAAATAATCTGATCAATAATCAGAATATATATATTATTGAATCATTTTGCTGTATATCTAAAACTAACACAATATTGTAAATCAATTATAATTCAATAAAAAAGGGAAAGAAGGTAAGGTAAAAGGCTGAATTATGGATGGATATCAAGGCCTCTGGGATTTTGAAGAGAATAATGTGAAACCTGGATATAGTGGCAGGCAGGGCTCCAGGAAGGGGTGAGGCCTGCGTGGAGGATGGTGTTCTGAGTGAGAACTACGGGACAGGTGGGAAGAGGCAAGGTCAGCTTCCACAACCACGAGGAGAAAGGGCTGCATCCGTGGGGAGAAAGGGCTCCAGAAAGGGCTGCATTATTTTATCATATGGATGGTAGACTGGTAGGGCTGGCTTAGGAAAGGAGAAGTGCTTGATGAAACAAGCAAGAAAGAGACATGGAAACATTTGAACACAGGCATTATCTAATACAAATGGTATAACTTGAGGGAGTTAGGGGTGGTCGACTTTTGAAGGTACTTGGGGTGACTTGGGAAATGGAGAGCTTCCCTGATTATCCTGAAAATCCGATTGCGCAATGTGAATCCTTTCAGTTCTCTAATTATATGATCATATATTCTCAGGGGATAGCCATGAAATAAATCTCCCCACCCCCAATAACAATCTTAGAGTATTAGCCATCGCTGGCTAATCTGAACTGAAGAGCTGCTGGGAAAAAAGGACTACTTCTGGAAAGCTAACCTCCTAAGGCGTAGGGCACTAAACTTCAGTGAAGAAAGGTCGTATACCTCTCAGTGAATTTTCCTGGGACCAGTCTATGCATTCCTGATGAATTACTGTGTACAGAGGCCAACGGTGTGGTAACTTTAAACCCGAGTGATTAAAGCAAGTCTCGACAGCCAAACAAAGCTAAAGGCTATGTGAAACAGCAGCAATCTGATATAAATCACAACTTTTTTTTTTTTTGGATCTGTCTCCTAAAGTAAAGGAAATAAAAACAAAAATAAATAAATGGGACCTATTTAAACTTAAAAACTTTTGCACAGCAAAGGAAACCATCAACAAATGAAAAGACAGCCTACCGAATAGGAGAAAATATTTGCAAATGATATGACCGATAAGGGTATAACCAACATATATAAACAGCTCATACAACTTAACATCCAAAAAAAAAAAGAATAGCCTGATTAAAAAATGGGCAGAAAAACTGAATAGAAATTTTTCCAAAGAGGAAATGCAGATGGCCAATAGTCACATGAAAAGATGTTCAACATCGCTAGTCATCAGGGAAATAGAAAACAGAACCACAGGGAAGTATCACTTTATACCTGTCAGAGTGGCCATTATCAAAAAGTCTACAAATACTAAACGTTGGCAAGGATGTGGAGAACCACTCTCACACGCTGGGAGGGTGAGTGTAAACTGGTGCAGCCACTGTGGCTCACAAAACTGATAGTCGGGTTGCTGTATGATCCACTTTGGACATGTATCCAGATAAAACTATAACTGGGAAGGACACATGCGTCCCTACACTCACAGCAGCACTACTTACAGTTGCCGAGACATGAAAACAACCTCAGTGTCCATCAACAGACAAATAGGTAAAGCAGGTACGGCTCACACACACACACACACACACACACACACACACACGCACATACACAGATACAATGAAATGCTTGCTTGCTTGCTCAGTCATGTCAGACTCTGCGACCCCATGGACTGTTAGCCCACCAGGCTCCTCTGTCCGTGGGATTCTCCAGGCAAGAATACTGGAGTGGGTTGCCATGCCCTCCTCCAGGGGATCTTCCTGACCCAGGGATTGAATCCACATCTCTTTGTGTCTCCTGAATTGGCTGGCAGGTTCTTTACCACTAGCACCACCTGGGAAGCCCCATACAATGAAATACTACTCAGCCACAAAAAAGGACTAAATTTTGTCATGAATGGACTTGACGAGCATTATGGTAATTGAAATAAGTCAGACAAAGGAAAATAAATATTGTATGGTATTGCTTATACGTGGAACCTAAAAAAAAAATACAACAATCAAATGAATGTCCCAAGAAAGAAGCAGCTCACAGTAATACGGGACAGACTGGAGGTTACCAGTGGGAAGGTAGGAGGGGCAACAGAAGGGTGAGAGAGGGGGTGATATAAAGTATTGGGTGTAAGACAGGCTTAAGGATCTACTGCATAATATGGGGAACACAGCCAATATTTTGTAATAACTGTAAATGGAAAGTAACCTTAAAATTATAGAAATTAAAAAAAATTTTTTTTAAAGCACTAAGTAGGAGAAAGATAGGAAGTCAAGAGGATCATTAGAAATTGACTAAGTGAATGGATCTGAGACCTAGGAAAGGTAGGCCTATCGTGGTAAGATTCTTAAATCATGTCTAAGACTTGAAGAAAGACTAAAATATTAGTTATAGGCTGAATTGTATCCCCTCAATCATATGTTAATGTCCTAATCCCCGGCACCTCAAGAATTTAATCCCTAGCATGGGAGGAGAAGGGGACAACAGAGGATGAGATGGTTGGATGGCATCACTGACTTAACAGAAATGAGTTTGAGCAAACTCCGGGAGATAGTGAAGGACAGGGAAGCCTGGCGTGCTGCAGTCCATGAGGCTGCAAAGAGTTGGGCATGACTTGGAACAACAGCAAGGTAAAACGAGGTCATTAAGGTGGGCCCTTGTCCAATATGGAGAAGACAGTGGCACCCCACTCCAGTACTCTTGCCTGGAAAATCCCATGGATGGAGGAGCCTGGTAGGCTGCAGTCCATGGGGTCGCACAGAGTCGGACACGACTGAGCGACTTCATTTTCACGTTTCACTTTCATGCATGCATTGGAGAAGGAAATGGCAACCCATTCCAGTGTTCTTGCCTAGAGAATCCCAGGGATGGGGGAGCCTGGTGGGCTGCCGTCTATGGGGTCGCACAGAGTCGGACATGACTGAAGCGACTTAGCAGTAGCAGCAGCAGCTTGTCCAATATGACTGATGTCCTTAAAAGAAGAGATTAGGACACAGATGCACGCAGAAGGAAGGCCACATGAACACAAGGATGAAGATAGCCATCTACAAGGCAAGGAGAGGCCTCAGAACGAAACCAGCTCTGCTGACACCTTGTGCTTGTACTTCTAACCTCCAGAGTGGTTTACATTTTTGCTGTTCAAGTCATCCAGTCCTAAAAAAGTAATACAGTGCTCTATAAAATGCATACAATCATTTTTTCGGGGCTAGAAGAACTCAAGGACTTGGATCAGATCTAGAAGTTCAGCAGCTTGGAAACAGGTAGGAAGAGAGAGATCAAGGCAGATAGGGGCACACAGATCTCTGAGTGAGATGTCTCTTAAGCCAGACAAAGCATTTAGTTTCTGCCTCGAGTCAGCTGCTGATTTTTAAAAGTAGCTTGGTTGCACTTGGGACGCCTGGTCTAAGGGTGTGAGCCTTTTATGATTAATGCTGATGAAAGATATGAGAGAAGGTAGTAGTTTTACATCCTCAAATTATCCCACTTCTGAGCAGCATTCAGAAGAGTTGACCACCCCTTCCTTTGTGAAACTCTCTCCCCTCTTGGATTGTGTGATACCATAGTCTCTTCTATTCCTGCTGGCTACTTTTGAATGTCACTTGCTGCCCTTTTGCCCCCTTTGTCGTTGCTCAGGCGCTCAGTCATGTCTGACTCTTTCCACCCCATGGACTGCAGCACACCAGGCTTCCCTGTCCTTCACTATCTCCCGGAGCTTGCTCAAACTCATGTCCACTGAGTTGGTAATGGCATCCAACCATCTCATCTCTGTCGTCCCCTTCTGCTCCTGCCTTCAATCTCTCCCAGCATCAGGGTCTCTTCAAATTCTAAATGATGGAGTCCCTCGGAGCTTCACTGTGAATCCTCTTGTCTTCTCTGACTATCTAGTCTCTTGGTTTAAGCACCGTGCATAAACAGATGATCCCAAATCTACATTGCTGGCCACCCTTGAGTTCCTGACTTCATATAAACAAATGTGTAATTGATGTTTTCTCCCTGAATGTCACACAGACATCTTAGATTTTGTGAGTACTAAATTACACTCAATTTTCCTGCTCAGTCTTGTTCCTTCGCCATCCTTCCATTCTCAGTTACACAATACCACCATCCACTCAGTAATCCAAGCAAAGGCATCCTTGATCCCTTCCTTTCTCTAACCCAACCCATCAGCAAGTGCAGATCATTCTACTTTTAAAACACATCCCAGGACTTCCCTGGGATGTGGTACAGTGGATAAGAAACTGCCTGCAAATGCAGGGGACAGGGGTTTGATCCCTGGTCTGGGAATATTCCACATGCTATATGGGCAACTAAGCCCATGTGCCACAACTGCTGACAGCGGCACATTCTAGAGCCTGCACACGGCAGCTCCTGAGTCTGTGTGCCTCCAGCCTGTGCTTTGGAACAAGAGAAGCCACTGCAGTGAGAAGCCCGTGCACCAAAACGAAGAGTAGCCCCCGCTTGCTGCCACTAAAGAAAGCCTGTGAGCATCAGTGCAGACCCAGTGCAACCAAACCACCCCCTCCAACTGCCCCGCCCAAAACCGAATTCCAACCTGTCTGTATCTCTTTTTGGCTGTGCTGGCTCTTTGTTGCTGGTGAGCGGGGGCCGTTCTCCAGTTGAGGTGCGTGGGCTTCTCTCTTTGCAGAGCACAGGCTCTCTGGCCTGTGAGCTCAGTAGCTGTGGCTCCCAAACTCTAGATCACGGGCTCAGGAGTTGTGGCACTTGGGCTTAGCTGCCTTGCGGCATGCATGATCTTCTCAGACTAGGGATTGAACCTGTGCTTCCTACAATGGGAGCTGGATTCTTCTTCACTGGACCACCAGGGAAGTCCTGTCTCTATCTTTTTTATCACCTCTGCCAACATTACAGTGTGTGTATGCATGCGTGCTAAATCACTTTAGTTGTATCTGACTCTTGGCAACCTTCTGGACTGTAGCCCACCTGTGGACAGGTCCCTCTGTCCGTGAGGATTCTCCAGGAGAGAATACTAGAGTGAGTTGACCTGGATCCTCCTCCAGGGGATCTTCCCAACCCAGGGGTCAAACCTGTGTCTCTTATGTCTGCTGCACTGGCGGGCAGGTTCTTTACCAGTAGTGCCACCTGGGATGTCTAACATCACACTACAAGGCAATATCTTCTGTTGCCTGGGCTACTGTGTGAGCCTCCTGCTTTGCTCAGCTACGACAACCCAGTCTGCACCCAGAACCATGGAGTCATAGAGTATACCATTCTCAGTTCTGCATAGCCTGCTCCACCCTACAATTCTAGCCTCACCCTGCTTTACTCTCCTCTTTGCCCACTCCCTTTAAGACCCTCTTCCAGCTCCTCTAATGTGTGTATATCCTAGATTGAGTTTCTTTGAAATGACTTAGGGGCAAATTGGAAGTGGGGGGGCAGATCAGGGATCTGAAAGGAGTGACAGCATGAGAAGAATAAGAAAAGAAGAGGCAAAAACAAAGAGAGCCTTTTTTGGAGGTTGCTGTTCTAAGCAACATGTCTCTCTTCTGCTGAGAAGAATACAGAATGCCTCCCAGTGATGTTCACTTAAAGGAGGGAAGCTGGGACATGTGTATACCAGCTTGTGACCCCACTGCTGAGGGTTGCCAGGGAGGGGTGGGAATGGGGCAGCACTAATGTCCTGGAGTTTCTAGACTGCACTTCTGCCACTGTCAGAGAAAGGAGAAAGATGCTCAGAGGCTTGGGGTGGGCGGCTGTCTGATGGATGCAAGTTTGAGCTGTCAGGGGAGTGTCCACCATAGCTGTGGTTGAAACAGAGGAGGGCTGAGAATATGCAACATGGGGCTCCAGAAGAGTCTCCTCCTCCAAACTCTGTCTTGCATTGGTGACTCTGTGCACGTGGTTCCCTACATGGGCCTCCTTCTCCTCCCCCTTCTGTGAGTCCTGCATCCCTTCCATAGCCTTTGGTCTCAGTTTAGATTTCACTTCTTCAGAGTTGCCTCCCCTGACCTCCCAGTCTAGGTTATGTCTGCTCTGGCAGTCTCTCTAATAGAGCCTTCAGTGCCCATGCCAGGAATGCTGATTCTGTATTTGTGTGTCTCACGTTGAATCGGTCATTCACCCAGAAGGTAACTCTGACAGAGTTGCTCATCTCTGTGCACCGAGGCCCTGGCAGTATACCTAGCCCCCAGTAGGTACATAACTGACGAATGAATGAAGAAAAAGGATAAAGCTAAACATGTAGCCCAGAAACCTGTCTCAAGTCTTTCTTTTGGCAGCAAAGCTGAGGAGCCTGGTTCTCCGTCAAGCCTGCATTGCTGCTGGAAGAGCTCAGGCTGCCTGGGCAACAGTTGGATAATAGTGGGGGGGAAATTTAAGGACAACAGAGAAACAGGGAAGGATGCAACCAAAACTTGTAGAGCCTCCAAGCCGGGTTAAGTCCTGCTTGGGTGAAGGGGACACAAAACTTGTGAAGACAAAGAACCTGCTCTCACAGTGTAGTCATGGGGGTCACAGAAACACGTAAATGGCAAAATAATCGGAAGACAGTAAAGCATGAGGCAAATGTGAGGCCACATCGTGGTGAAAGATGAAACTAGATGCTTCTAAGGAGCCTTCCAGTCTGTGAATCAAAGGCATTCAGAATCAAGTAGGGCCAGGGCCAGGGTGTTGGGAGGATCTATGGGAAATTCTTGAACTGTTTAAACTCAAAGAGTCCCTGAAAATAGTTTTGCTTACAACTCTTCAGGGCTGCCCAGCACTTTGGAAGCAGGTTTCAGATAGAGTACAGCTGTACTTTTCCCAAGCTGGGGGCAGAATGTTGGTTCCATGCTGCTTTCTCTGTGGTTAATGAGTAGCCATGTAGGATTAAATGGGGCATACTCTCTTTAGTCTAAACTTTCATGATTTAATACAGTTTTTTTTTTTATGGCAATTGCAAAAAAAAAAAGAGGGATAACATTGAATAAAATTTTACATAATGTATCTCTAAACTTGCAACTCAAAAAGTACTTTTTTACATTAGAGATACTCTGTGGCAACATTTGCTTTAAGTATGTATCTACTAGTACAGGAGGTGAGTACTAGAAAGACCCTGAGACTTGAACTCCTTCATCACAGTCCCAAGTCTCTTCTGAAACCACTTTTCCTAAACTACTTCTCAGTGTAGTTGCTCTATTCATGCCTAAAGTGTTCAGAAGCTCTCGAGAATCCAGAGATAACATTCTGCAGGAGTGGCAGGGCATGACGGACAGTGAAGGAGCCAGGCTCTGGGAACCGGGAGACCTGGTCTCCAGTCCAGGCTCTGCCGCCGCCTGGCTGAGCAGACTCTGCCCCTCTGGGCTCAATCACCCCTGCTGTGAAGTGTGGCCTGGCTTTTCAGATCTAAATGCACAGGGAAAACACGAGGGGCAGGACACTTTGCTTGAGTCTTAGAGCCAGACTATCTAAATTCAAACATGTGCAAATCAAAGCCACTTACTAGCTGTGTGACTGGAGAAGGCAATGGCACCCCACTCCAGTACTCTCGCCTGGAAAATCCCATGGACGGAGGAGCCTGGTAGGCTGCAGTCCATGGTGTTGTGAAGAGTCAGACACAACTGAGCGACTTCTTTCACTGTTCACTTTCATGCATTGGAGAAGGAAATGGCAACCCACTCCAGTGTTCTTGCCTGGAGAATCCCAAGGATGGGGAGCCTGGTGGGCTGCTGTCTATGGGGTCACACAGAGTCGGACACGACTGAAGTGACTTAGCAGCAGTAGCAGCAGCTGTGTGACTGTGGGGAAATTACTTATCTTTGTGCCTATTTTGTCATCTTTAAATGAACTAATGATAGTTTCTGTTGTAGGACAGTTATGAGGATTAACTGACTTTCTGTACATGAAGAACACCAAAGTTTTTGCTAATATTGCTTATTGTAGACCTGTTTGTTGTTTCCGTTACAAACAGTTGGAAACCAGTTACATAGACCATCAAATAAGAATGAGGCACAGCTCTGTATATTCTTATTGAAGATCTACAAGCCATTGGTTAATTAAAAGAGCAAGGCACACACCAGGGTAGAGCCTGCTGCCATGTGTGTGACTTTATCTTTAAAGAGAACACATAGATTTGGGTTGGTATGTGTATCAGTTCAGTTGCTCAGTCGTGTCCGACTCTTTGTGACCCCATAAACTGCAGCACAACAGGCCTCCCTGTCCATCACCAACTCCTGGAGTTCACCCAAACTCATGTCCATTGAGTCGGTGATGCCATCCAGTCATCTCGTCCTCTGTCGTCCCCTTCCTCTCCTGCCCTCAATCTTTCCCAGCATCAGGGGCTTTTCCAATGAGTCAGCTCTTCACATCAGGTGGCCAAAGTATTGGAGTTTCAGCTTCAACATCAGTCTGTCCAATGAACACTCAGGACTGATCTCCTTTAGGATGGACTGGTTGGATCTCCTTGCAGTCCAAGGGACTCTCAAGAGTCTTCTCCAACACCACACTTCAAAAGCATCAATCCTTCGGTGCTCAGCTTTCTTTATAGTCTCACACATACATGACTACTGGAAAAACCATAGCTTTGATTAGATGGGCTTTGCTGGCAAAGTAATGTCTCTGGTTTTTAATATGCTGTCTAGTTTGGTCATAGCTTTTCTTCCAAGGAGCAAGTGTCTTTTAATTTCATGGCTGCAGTCACCATCTGCAGTGATTTTGG
The DNA here is from genome assembly GCF_014754425.2 of Oryx dammah. NCBI lineage: Eukaryota > Metazoa > Chordata > Mammalia > Artiodactyla > Bovidae > Oryx > Oryx dammah. Next base: position 7,685,472 of record NW_024080603.1, on the reverse strand, counting down.
AGCCCGAAAAAATAAAGTCTGTCACTGTTTCCATTATTTCCCCATCTATTTGCCATGAGGTGATGGGACTGGATGCCGTGATCTTAGTTTTCTGAATGTTGAGCTTTAAGCCAACTTTTTCACTCTCCTCTTTCACTTTCATCAAGAGGCTCTTCAGTTCTTCTCTTTCTGCCATAAGGGTGGTGTCATCTGTGTCATCTGTGTATCGGGCTTCCCTGGTGGCTCAGAGGTTAAAGCGTCTACCTGCAATGTGGGAGACCCAGGTTTGATCCCTGGGTCAGGAAGATCCCCTGGAGAAGGAAATGGCAACCCACTCCAGTATTCTTACCTGGAGAATCCCATGGAGGGAGAAGCCTGGTAAGCCACAGTCCACGGGGTCCCAATGAGAGTGACTTCACTTTCACTTTCATCTGTGTATCTGAGGTTATTGATATTTCTCCCGGCAATCTTGATTCCAGCTTGTGCTTCTTGAGCCCTGCATTTCTTATGATGTACTCTGCATATAAGTCAAGTACAGTGACAATATACAGCCGTGACGTACTCCTTTTCCTATTTGGAACCAATCTGTCGTTCCATGTCCTGTTCTAACTGTTGCTTCTTGATCTGCATACAGATTTCTCAGGAGGCAGGTCAGGTGGTCTGGTAGTCCCATCTCTAAGAATTTTCCATAGTTTGTTGTGATTCACACAGTCAAAGACTTTGGCATAGTCAATAAAGCAAAAGTAGATGTTTTTCTGGAACTCTTGCTTTTTCAATGATCCAATAGATGTTGACAATTTGATCTCTGTTTCCTCTGCCTTTTCTAAATCCAGCTTGAACATCTGGAAGTTCATGGTTCATGTACTATTGAAGCCTGGCTTGGAAAGAATGTCTAAGGTCAGGAGGAGATGAGTGGGGACAGGTTAAGAGAGCTTTAACTTTCTGTTTGTGCTCTTCTACTTGAATTTGTTGCTGTGTGTGGGAGTGTAGTTTTCAAGAAATAAGCTAGTTAAAAACAAAACAAAAAATGATAATGCTTGCTTTCAGAAGACCATTTTGAGAAATAGATGTGAGATAATGTATCTAAGAGCATGGTGAAAATTGGAAAATGCTACATCAGTGTAATGCCTTATTAAAATAAGGGTGTTTGGGGCTTCCCAGGTAGCCCAGTGGTTAAGAATCTACCTGGCAATGCAGGGGACACTGGCTTAATCCCTGGTCCCTGGTTGCCTGCTGTGGAGCTACTAAGCCTGTGAGCCATAACTCCTGAGCCCCTGCACCCCGAGCCCGTGCTCTGCGACATGAGGAGCCAGCACAGTGAGGAGCCCCTGCACCACAACCAAAGCGGCCCCTGCTCACCACGGATCCGTAAAGCCTGGGAGCAGCAATCAAAAATAAACATACATTTTAAAAACAAGAGTGTTTTGACAATCTAGAGGTTGACAACCTTGGGGTGGGAGGTGAGGGGGGGGTCAAGAGGGAGGGGACATATGTATACCTATGGGTGATTCATGTTGTTATATGGCAGAAACCAACACAGTATTGTAAAGCAATTATCTTTCAATTAAAAGTAAACAAATTAGTTTGCATTCCCACCAACAGTGTAGGAGGGTTCCCTTCTCTCCACACCCTCTCCAGCATTTATTGCTTGCAGATTTTTGGATCGCAGACATTCTGACTGGTGTGAAGTGGTACCTCATTGTGGTTTTGATTTGCATTTCTCTAATAATGAGTGATGTTGAGCATCTTTTCATGTGTTTGTTAGCCATCCGTATGTCTTCTTTGGAGAAATGTCTATTTAGTTCTTTGGCC
>NW_024080603.1:7660968-7683281 GCF_014754425.2 Oryx dammah | reverse complement strand
ATTGCTTGTATATTTTTGAGATTAGTTGTTTGTCAGTTGCTTCATTTGCTATTATTTTCTCCCATTCGGAAGGCTGTCTTTTCACTTTGCTTATGTTTTCCTTTGTTGTGCAGAAGCTTTTAATTTTAATTAGATCCCATTTGTGTATTTTTGCTTTTATTTCCAGAATTCTGGGAGGTGGATCATAGAGGAAAAATTGCAAATAGAAATGCCTTATGACCCAGCAATCCCACTGTTGGGCATACACACAGAGGAAACCAGAATTGAAAGAAACACATGTACCCCAATGTTCATCGCAGCACTGTTTATAATAGCCAGGACATGGAAACAACCTAGATGTCCATCAGTAGATGAATGGATAAGAAAGCTGTGGTACATATACACAATGGAGTATTACTCAGCCATTAAAAAGAATACATTTGAATCAGCTCTGATGAGATGGATGAAACTGGAGCCGATTATACAGAGTGAAGTGAGCCAGAAAGAAAAACACCAATACAGTATACTAACACATATATATGGAATTTAGGAAGATGGCAATGATGACCCTGTATGCAGGACAGCAAAAAAGACACAGATGTGTATAGCGGACTTTTGGACTCAGAGGGAGAGGGAGAGGGAGAGTGTGTGATGATTTGGGAGAATGGCATTGAAACATGTATAATATCATGTAAGAATCGAAATGCCAGTCTATGTCTGATGCAGGATATGACACGCTTGGGGCTGACGCGCGGGGATGACCCAGAGAGATGTTGTGGGGAGGGGGGTGGGAGGGGGGTTCATGTTTGGGAACGCATGTACACCTGTGGTGGATTCATGTCAATCTATGCCAAAACCAATACAGAATTGTAAAGTAAAAATTAAAAATAAATAAATAAATTAAAAAAATTAAAAAAATAAAATAAAATAAAAGTAAACAAATTAAAAAAAAATTTTTTTAATGAGTGTTTGGTTTTCATGATCTATAAGTTTGAGATGTACGTGGTTGCTGAAGTAAATCAGTATGGCTGTAGAGTGTTTGCCTAACAATGGTAACGTTAACAATAGTATCGACTGAAGCTAGGAAGTAGTATTGGAGTATTAGCGGCTCAGTTTGGGCTTCCCTGGTGGCTCAGATGGTAAAGAATCTGTCCACAGTGTGGGAGATCCTGGTTCAATCCCTGGGCTGGGAAGATCCCCTGGAGGAGGGAATGGCAACCCACTCCAGTATTCTGGCCTGGAAAATCCCATGGACAGAGGAGTCTGGCTGACTCCACAGGGGTCCGAAAGAGCTGGACACAACTGAGCAACTCACAGTTTTGGAGTAATTTTAGTAAAACTGGTGGTTCCACAAAAATTAAAATTTCTCTTCTGGAAATTAATTTAATTTTTCCATTTAAATAAAGGGTAAGGGTCCCTCCCCAAGCCCCAAGACTTCTTTTTTTTTTGTTTGTTTTGGAGTTCTAATTATTTGTCAGCTTTGGGAAAAAACATGTTAAATTCGTCAATATTTTAAGTATTTTCAACCTTCCTCCCAAGAGGTATAACCATTAAGAAAATGTTCCCAAATTAGACCCCCTACATCTGTCATTAGACATCCCATTGGTAAAAGATATTTATCTAAATGGAAACTTAGAGGAAAAAAAAGCAGTAAGAAATGAAAGTGGTGGTTTAGTCACTCAGTCATATCCGACTCTTGTGACCCCATGGACTGTGGCCCACCAGGCTCCTCTGTCCATGGAATTCTCCAGGCAAGAATACTGGAGTGGGTTGCCATTTCCTTCTCCAGGGGATTTTCCTGACTCAGAATCGAACCCGGGTCTCCTGCATTGCAGGCAGATTCTTTATTGAATGAGCTATGAGGGAAGCCCCAAGAAATGAAAAGTAAGGTTAATTTCAAAGGTGAGGATTATATGTATGGGTTTTGAAACCAGGCCCAGAGAAGAAAAACCAGGTGGGGATGAAAATGATGACAAACTCTTGTTTCCCTCTCTCTCATTTCCCACAAACTGGAAATTTTAGGAAAACAGAGAGTTCCTGCCTTGTGACTCGATTGTGAAAAAGGAGGTTCTCTAATTGTGTGAAAGTTTGATTCCACACCTCGTACACAAAACTGATCCACAAGACTTCTCTGCCCTGGCATTTGAGCCTGGACACACAGCCCAGGGTGCCTGCTTTTCAGGGACAGGGCCCTCGGCAGCAGTCTTGCCGTCGTGGCTGAGAATGCAGCACCTCTGTGGGCTTTCCCTTCCCAGTGCAACTCTGCAAGCAGGATTGCAACTCTGCAAGCAGGGTCTCTCTCAGCACATTCTCCATCTCCCAGCTCTTCTGGTCTGTGGTTTCTAAGCACCCCCTAGGGTCCCTGACAACTCAGTTTCCACCTCTACAGTCACCAACCCCTGACTAGAAAGCTGCAGTGCGGCTTTGTGGACATTGCTGGTCTTATCCACGAGCAGTATTTTAAAATTTTATTTTAATTGGAGGCTACTTACTTTACATTATTGTGGTGGTTTCTGCCATACATTCACATGAATCAGCCATGGGTGTACATGTGTTCCCCATCCTGACCCTCCCTCTCATCTCCCTCCCTGCCACCTCCCTCCCGACCCGGAGCAGTTTCCAGTCTCGGGGGCGTCCACTGGAAGACAGACTGGAGGGCTGTTTGTTCCTTACTCCTCCCCACCTCCTGGACAAGGAGACCTGGGCCTCGGTGGCTCCATTTTCCTCCCCGCTGCAACTGTCTAAACTGGACTGCAAACAGCCACTTTCCCCCAGCAGGGGACTCTACCTGTCATTCTGATTTCTTAGGCTTGTCTGGAAAGCAAAATGCAGAAATGCTGACAGTGTATCCACACTTTCCCATTTCTCTCAGAAAAGCTCTCTTGCAAGCAGTGGCTGGTGGGTGCAGGGACTCTGGCCCCTTAGCTGCTCTGGGCAGCCTCCCACCCCACCTCCCTGCAAAGCCCCAACCATTTCTGCCTGCTGAGCTGTGCGTCACAGAAACCTTCTCTCTCTCTCTCCAGATTTGGAGAGAAAACTTGAGATGCCTGAAGAAGAGTTATAAAGTATTCCTTCTCCAGTGACACAGGAATTCAACCACAGGAACCTGCTGGTGTTGGGAAGGGGGCTGTAAGAGAGGAGAGCTCTTGGGAGGAGGCTGTCGGTCTAAGCACAGACGACTTCCCTGGAGAGACAAGGCAGAGCCATCACAGAGATGCCCGAAGACCAAGAGTGGAAACAAAGAAACCTCTGCCCTGGAAAAACCACTGGCCATTGGGCTCTGATTTTCATGGGGTTCTTCATGACCCTGTGACCCCATGACCCCTGCCCCAGCCCCCCCATCCCAGAGCAGACATTTTTGCAGCCTGGATACCTGGGCAAGGAGACTGCCAGTGAAACAAAACAGGCAGCAGGGGACAAAGATCTAACATTTAGCTCTGTTGTCCAGTTTAGGGGTGCAAATTGGGAACCAGATTCAAAAATACATAACAAGGTCCATGTTTAGGCCTTGTGGTCACTGAGATTATGATGGCTGATGCTTTATAGGGCTTTCCAGCACCAGACACTTTACGTTTGTTAAGAAAGTCATTATATCATTAAAATAACCATTGGAAGTGGATGATTTTATTATCATCCTCATTTTATAGTTGCAGAAACTAAGACTTGGAAAGATTAAACAGCTCAGGTAGGATCACATTTGGTGAACTGTACGGAAGTATAACTCAAACCCAGTTTCTGTGCTTGGAACCACCATGTTGCTCACCATTCCCAGGACTACTGCTGGTGTAGGAATATCTAAGGTTTCTAATTTTTGTTCTAAGGGATAGACATATGAGTAGTTTGGAGGCAAAAGAGACTACTCCTAGCTTGATTGGGTTCTTTTGGGCTGTTGATGAAAAGAACCTAATATATGGAAGAGTTGAGATGAATTTTGGTTTTGATCTGGAAGTAAAATGAATAGAGGAAAGCCAGAAAATACTGAGCAGGAAAGGAAGACAGAAAGGAGACAGAAGGGGAAGGTCAAGCGGGCTTCATCCACTCATTCAATAAATGAGTGTCTCCTACGTGTTAGGCAACATGCCAGACACTAGGAACCAATGGTTAGTGAAAAAAGAAGACAACATTTTTGTCACTGGGGAACTTGTAGTTTAATGGGGGAGACTGACCCTTATCAAACAATCATATATGTAAATTTCACATGACAACCCCTATTTAGTGCTGTAAAGGGAAATGTCTTGAGGCACAAAACAGTATAATAGGGGAAAATGGTATATAGCCTAGTCTATCTCCTGGTTGAACTGTATAGAGCAAAGGTTTAATGCATGGCCCCTTTCAGGGGAAAGGTAGAGTTGATTCTGATGTTCCTGAATGAATAAGTCTTGCAGACATGATAGTCGTATCTGTTTTGCATTAGAGGAGCTTGAAAAGAGAACTACAATGGGCATGAATTTTTGCCTTTCAAGCCTCCCCAGTCTGTTCTAGTTTTACCTTTACTTCTCCCAGTTCTGTGCCCCTTTCCCTGCACTTGCATCCTAAGTCACTTTCCATTCTCTTCACTAACAGGTTCTCACTGGCAATTGTCTACCGAACACTCATTTGTCAATGATGCTGCTCTCCCTCAGCTTCACAAAACCACATGGCAGCCAGTTGACTAACTTCAAGTTCCCTTCAACCTTTGGCTTCCCCAGGAGGTTTACCTGAAAGCAAGGCCCCAATATTCTCCATTGTTTCATTTATTAATACTGATTTGGCTTGCTGGTCTTAGCTGCAGCATGCGGGATCCAGTTCCCCAACCAGAGATGGAACCCAGGTCCCCTGCACTGCGGCATGCAGTCTTAGTCCCTGGACCACCCGGGAAGTCCTCTCCATTGCTTACTGAACTGATTTTCTCTTTAAAATTATCTATAGACTGTTCAGCATTACCTTTTTCAGTGTATACAGAATATATAATTTCTTACAGAAAGAAAAGTGTACAGTAAATCCTATTTCTTCTATTCTCCCTTCACTCTGTATAGAAAACATTGGAACATTGGAAATTCTAAGATAATGATGTAAAACAACTAATTATATGATAATTGGAATATCTGATGTCATACTGAATTTGTGTGTCCAAGGTAACTTGATTTTCAAACTATTTTGTTAGAACAAAAATTGATTATAGAACTTTAGCCATTAGGAGTTATATTTATTTGACAACTGAGAGAATGATTGCTATTTTTACCACTATTCTGCTGTCACTGCTCTTTGCCAAGGATATTCTTTGGGTAGATGTTGAATAGAGTCCAAAGTGGTGGGTCATTGCCTCCTGACATGGACTTCTTGTGTTTGGATTTGGGGATTTACAGCCTCCATGGGAGTCAGCAGACACCAGGGAAAAAACACACATACTGAAAATATATTCCCATTTTCCCCTACACACAAGCAGGGCATAAAAATAGACACCAGAAGCTGAGGCTACATGTCCATTCTTTCCTTGAAGAACACACTGGGAGCTCTGGCATGAGGAAACCTCCTCACTGCAGGGTGCTGAGCCCAGTGCCTCTCCAAACCCAAAAGGGCATTAAATACCTTGTTTTTAAAAGGACCCATTTCCCTCCTTTCTGGAAATGTTTCCCAGCTGGAGGGGGGCTATGAGACTCTTTTTAGAATATCCTGCTGGAGGCACTTGAAAGGCACTCTCAGTGACTGTCCTGACCCCTTGCAACCTGAGCTTTCACTTTGGGTCACTGCCTCATCCTGCTTTTGCATCTTCTAGGAATAGTCTTATAGGGATTTCATTATAGAGTAGTGTCAAGTGGGAACCACTGTTCAGATAGAAAGTGATGCTCTCCTAAGAGTATAAGTCGGAGTAAGTAGCGCGCCTGCTGTCGCTCCTTCAGGCTCATAAGCAGGCAGTGCTACTCACCTTGCTGGGCAAGGGCTGGGCCATCGTTGTTGCTGGCTGTTCAGTCGCTCAGTCATGTCCAGCTCTCTGCGACCCCACAGACTACAGCAGGCCAGGCCTCCCTGTCCTTCACTATGTCCTGGAGCTTGCTCAAACTCATGTTCATCGAGTTGAGGACACCATCCAACCACATCATTCTCTGTTACCCTCTTCTGCTCCTACCCTCAATCTTTCCCAGCATCAGGGTCTTCTCCAGTGAGTCAGCTCTCTGCATCAGGTGGCCAAAGTACTGGAGCTCCAGCTTCAGCTTCAGTGCTTCCAGTGAATATTCAGGGGCATCTACATGGAAAGCAAAAGAGTTCTGGACTCTGTCGTGCTGGAGCACACTATCTACCAGGGAAGAGAGAGACGGATCAAAATGATCTCACAAATAGATGAATACAACTGTGAGAAACGTTGACTGGAAAGGCAGGGAGCCAGGAAAGTAGAGGCGGGCCAGGCAGGTCCATGGTGAGCTCAGACCCACGGACACCACTCCTCTGTGCCTGGTACTTTGCTGGCCCCTGCTTTGGCCCATGTAGCCTGCTCTGGAACACGGACACAGAGTGGGGCAGGGCCTTCATGGGGAGGAACTCATCCACACAGGCTGCTCTAAGTCTGTGTTTAGCATGTGGTGGAGGATGGCTGACCAGCCTCTTGTATCTTTTGGAAACAGAGCCTGGACGCTTAAAATAAGAGAAGTGTTTTGACAAATCTTTCTTGGCAGCATTTAAACGATTTCAACAGAGGATTTGACTAGAAAGTAGAACTAAGAGTCATTTCACTTAACAGAGATTTTAACCACACCATCTCATCTGGTCCACATGCCTGCCCCAGAGGTAGACATTCTTTCTATCATGCCCTTTTTTCAGGTGGGGGAGTAGGCAGGACTGGTGTTTCAGCTATTCATCCCTTCACTTCCTTTACTGCAAAACTTAATACACTTTATTGTCATAACTTGATTGCAGGATTCCCTCACAAGACCTTAAGCTTTATTTATGAAGGCAGCTATAATCACCCCTATAGCCTAAGAACTTAGCAAGTACTGTACATTGAAATAATTGTTTGTTGAAAGGATAAACAAGTGAATAAATGAACTGTTACAAAGAAAATCTGTGTCCTGGAGGAAGAAAAAGACACTGAACTAATTTTCCAGCGGGATGTAACCAAACAAGATGACTTTGTCCCAGATGGGCTGGAATTCAAGACAATAAACTTAAGTGTCAACCCAATGTTTCTCATGCCTGAACTGAAAATCTCTAAAAGACCTGTGAAAACACACAACACTTATCTTAAGCCTCTCCCACAAAATTACTACCTCCACCTCTGACTGTTGTCAGCCCTGCTGCCAAGAGACACAATGAGAACTCCCTCCCCCACTTCAATTTCCTGCTCTGCTTCATGTCAAGATAATCTGAGTATGACTGTTTTACATATTGGAGCTGAAACCGGAAGTTCTGTGTGGCTGTTTTAGAAACATGACTTCAACAGGATGGAGGTAAAGTCAGAACAGTATTAGCTGCACTGTGCCCCTATCCACCTCCCTTCTCCTTCCTCTTTCGAAAGAAAGAGGACTCCCTCCACCCTTTGATATCCAGTTGCTATGTATAACTCATAGCCTGCTGGTCAGCACTGCCCTCCCCTTGCTTTTCCATTGGCAGGGGAAAGGCATTTAGGCCAGAAGAATTAGCAAACAGCAAGACTTCAGGGGTCATTTGGTTATACTAATTAAACTGCGGTATGGGTGTCTCTGAATTTCACACTGAATCAGGTAGGTATTCACCATTCTAGGCTTTTTGCTCCCGGATCCAAATCTGAGTAATGGTGATTTGAGAGTCAGACCCACAGCACGTCTGCTGGTGGCTGGTAGTGCAATCCTTCAGCTGTTCCACTACCACCTCTGTGATCACTGTTCTGGGGTGTTGAGTTTCCCACCCTAACAACTGTTCAAAGAACTTCGCTTGAGTCAATTGTGTGAAACCATTTCCTTGTTGCTAAGAAAGAGAGGATTTGGGGGTAGGGCTGGATATGACATACTAAATTAATGGTGCATTAAACGGAGTGAGGTTGGTGCTCTAGGTCTCATTTGGAGCCACCCCACCCCCACTCCAATAACACTGTCTCTGTTTGAATGGGAGAGTTATCAGGACAAGGCTAATGAAGTAGAGAGCCACAAAAAATTTTCTAAGTCCTTAATAACCTTATTTTAAATAATGAATACTTACAGGAAAAAAAAATTGGGGTTAACATAGAAGAGGTTGTGAATTTATTTCTTCAAAGAAAAAACTAGCAAAACAAATACATGAATATTTTAAATGTATCTTCTTCAGATTATCCACTATAAAAAATCAACTTATACTGGAAGTGATCAAAATACTGTAAGTGGATTTAGAAATAAAATTATAGTCAGTGAGACTCTGAATAGACCAGGAATCAGGAAAGCAGCTGCTAACCTCACAGTAACTACTTGTGTAACTGTAGGCAAGTAACTTCCCTCCTTTAAACCTCATTTTCCTCATTTGTAAAATGACAGGGCTGGGTTGGATAACTGGTGCTATTTAGAGCAAGGAAATTCTCTGGTTCACAGAAATATTGTAAATATCTAAAGGAAGCCAGTATAATCTGTTGTTTCCAGTGAAGCAAAGTTGGCTTCTGAGCTGTCACTTAGAAGGAATTCTTAAACCACAGACCAGTAAGTAGCAATTTCAGTGAAACAATCTGTAACTGAATTTAAATGACATTAAAAAAAAAAAATCAAATCCTACGGGAGTATGTCTGAGAATGTTGAAATACATTGGCTATTTCAACATGATTTTTTAGTAGTTGTAATATTAATAATATCATTATAATATTAAAAGAAAGATAACTCTAATAGCATTACTGTACCACAAATAAAACATGAAACAATGCAACCCATATTATTAGTCAATGTGGGATTTTGTTATTTTCTAATGCCATTGCAAAATGTGTCATCAGGAAAAGAATATCTACTTGAAAGACCTCTAGAAGAACTAAGGCAATTGGAATGTTGGAAAGTGTGTCTCTAAGGATTCAGAAAGTAAGGCTTTTCTATAATTTTATATAAAGAGTATTTCCTAGGTGAGGTCCCTGGTGTGCCTCAGAATCACCTGAGCTGTGAAAGTGTACATCCTCAGGCCCCATAAAGATGTATGGAATTAGAACTCTAGAAGCTGAACATTTTAACAAACCCCTCATATCAGGAGACGAACCAAAGGTCTAGAAATGGACTTGGGTGGTGGCGGGGGTGGGTGGAGTTCTTTACAGAAAATACCACAGTGACGCTCAGAAGGAAGAGACTCATCCAGGTTCCTACAAATGAGAAAAGATGTTTTATATCAACTTCTGAGAATCCAATCAGGAATAAAACTCATTAGATCCCTTTAGAACAGAAGAGACCCCAGGCTTGGACGCCTGCCTGGGGCCTGGTCTGGTGAGGGTGGAGGAAGACATCATTAAGAGCACAGGCTTGCAAGAGGGACAGGTCTGGGCTTGGGGTCCTGCTTCTGCTTCACTCTGGGCAAGAATGCAAGCTGGAATATCAGGACAGGCACTTACTTTTGTTACAACTATCCCAGCACCACATGATAGGATCTCAATAGTCATTTATGAAATGTTTGTACTAGCTTCCTATTGCTGCTGTAAAAATTGACCACAAACTTAGTGGCTTAAAATAAGAGAAATTATTCCCTTACAGTGCTAGGGGTCAGAAATCTAAAATGGGTCAGCAGGGCTACATCTGTTTTGGAGATTCTAGGGGAGAATCTGTTTCCTTGTTTTCTTGGCCCTGGCTCAGATAGTAAAGAATCCACCTGCAATGCAGAAGAACTGGGTTTGATCCCTTTGGGAAGATCCCCTGGAGGAGGGCACAGCAACCCACTCCAGTATTCTTGTCTGGAGAATCCCATGGACAGAGGAGCCTGGTGGGCTACAGTCCGTGGGGTCACAAAGAGTCAGACATGACTGAGCGACCAACACACACAGTGGCAGCAACTGAACGATGGAGTTCAAGGACACACTGCTGAAGTGTGGCTCCAGAGACCAGGAAGCCCTGGCAGAGTGAACACAACTTCCTCTCCAGTCCCTTTAAGCTGGAACCTAGAAATCCAAAGTCTGTGTTCAGCCACTACCTGCCCTCTTGACAGGTTGCCTTGTGTGCCAGTAGAAAGTCACAGGAATATGATCTCAGGTTCACTTCCGTACTCCAAATCAAATCAAAGTGCATGCAGTCACCAGCACCAATGAGGCATCCAGAACTCTAGCATCAGGAGAGTCTGGAAAATGTAGATTTCAGTTTTCTAGCCTCTGCTGTGGGGAAGCACAGACAATGAGACTTGAATGGTGAGCAGCATTCAATCAGCCATATCCAAGTCAACCACATCCAAGCCAGTCTCTCTCCAGCACCTTGTTATATGCTGTTTGAAATATGTCCCTTAGAAGGAATATCCCCTCCTATGATAGGCTGCACTGTAGAGCCTGAGAAACATTCTAAAACCCTTTCAATAAGAGCATCTAGATCACAGATATTCTTCTCTGTATTTAAAACAATTCATTTGGAGAAATTCCCAACTTTCTTTTCTCAAAGTGTTATAGATTATGCAATATGCTTTTTAACTAAGCATTTTAAAATATGTAAATTTAAAAAATTAATTTATTTATTTTAATTGGAGGCTAATTACTTTACAATATTGTGGTGGTTTCGTCATACATTGACATGAATCAGTCATGGGTGTACATGTGTTCCCCATCCTGAACCCCCCTCCCACCTCCCATCCTCCAGGGTCCTCCCAGTGCACCAGCCCTAAGCGCCCTGTCTCATGCATAGAACCTGGACTGGCAATTTGTTTCACATATGATAATACACGTTTCAATGCTATTCTTCCAAATCCTCCCACCCTCGCCTTCTCCCACAGAATTTGAAACACTGAAAAGCTAATATGGTGGGCTAGGAATTGTGAACCACAGTTTTAAAACAGGTCTTAAGCACATTAGGTGCTCCGTGAATGTGTTTCCTTTCCTAAAACAGGGGTTGGCCAATCGACAGATTTCTCATGTTAGAACTGACTCTGATGAATCAGTTAACATGCATACAGCTAATTTAAATTGTGAGACTTAGTTCTCCAATCAGGATCTGGTGGGGGTTAAAATATGATCAAATATGCACCTTGTATTAAGTGGGGTCTCAATAAAGATTCTTTTTCTGTCCTATCCCATTTAGTTTCTGCCTAACAGAGCCAAAGATGGAGGGACCCCTTGGTTTGGAGCTGTCCCAAACACATGTAGCCATATTTCAAGCCCAAAGAACCACCAACCCTACTATGTCACATGGATTTGGCCACATTAGCCTCTTTTGGTATAACTCTGAACATGGTACACAATTCCTAAGTCCTGTATAATAATCTATCTAATGGTGCGTGTGGTGTTTAGTCACTCAGTTGTGTCTGACTCTTTGCAACACCATAGACTGCAGCCCGTCAGGTTCCTCTGTTCCTGGAGAATGGGATCTTCTCCAGGGGGTGTTCCTGACCCAGGTCTCCTACACTGCAGGCAGACTCATTACCAACTGAGCCACCAGAGAAGCCCTGACTCACATATTATCACACTCTTGTGTACTCTGTGCTCAGTTGTGTCTCACTCTTTGCAACCCCATGGACTGTAGCCCACAGGGCTCCTCTGTTCACAGGATTCTCCAGGAAGAATACTGGAGTGGGTTGCCATTTCCTCCTCCATCATAATCTTCAGTTCAGTTCAGTTCAGTTGCTCAGTCGTATCTGACTCTTTGCGACCCCATGAATCGCAGCACGCCAGGCCTCCCTGTCCATCACCATCTCCCGGAGTTCACTCAGACTCATGTCCATCGAGTCTGTGATGCCATCCAGCCATCTCATCCTCTGTCATCCCCTTCTCCTCCTGCCCCCAAACCCTCCAAGCATCAGAGTCTTCCAATGAGTCAACTCTTCGCATGACGTGGCCAAAGTACTGGAGTTTCAGCTTTAGCATCATTCCCTCCAAAGAAATCCCAGGGCTGATCTCATTTAGGATGGACTGGTTGGATCTCCTTGCATTCCAAGGGACTCAAGAGTCTTCTCCAACACCACAGTTCAAAAGCATCAATTCTTCGGCGCTCAGCCTTCTTCACAGTCCAACTTTCACATCCATACATGACCACTGGAAAAACCATAGCCTTGACTAGACAGACCTTTGTTGGCAAAGTAATGTCTTTGCTTTTGAATATGCTATCTAGTTTGGTCATAACTTTTCTTCCAAGGAGTAAGCGTCTTTAATTTCATGGCTGCAGTCGCCATCTCAGTGATTTTGGAGCCCCCAAAAATAAAGTCTGCCACTGTTTCCCCATTTATTTCCCATGAAGTGATGGGACCAGATGCCATGATCTTAGTTTTCTGAATGTTGAGCTTTAAGCCAACTTTTTCACTCTCCTCTTTCACTTTCATCAAGAGGCTTTTGAGTTCCTCTTCACTTTCTGCCATAAGGGTGGTGTCATCTGCATAACTGAGGTTATTGATATTTCTCCCTGCAATCTTGATTCCAGCTTGTGCTTCTTCCAGCCCAGCGTTTCTCATGATGTACTCTGCATAGAAGTTAAATAAGCAGGGTGACAATGTACAGCCTTGATGTACTCCTTTTCCTATTTGGAACCAGTCTGTTGTTCCATGTCCAGTTCTAACTGTTGCTTCCTGACCTGCATACAGATTTTTCAAGAGGCAGGTCAGGTGGTCTGGTATTCCCATCTCTTTCAGAATTTTCCACAGTTTATTGTGATCCACACAGTCAAAGGCTTTGGCATAGTCAATAAAGCAGAAATCTTGGGACATATCAAAACAAAATAAAACAACAACACAAGAACAAACCATACAGGGTCCCTTGTCTTTGTTTTTCAAAGGAAGAAGGATCTGTTTGGACCTACAACACTGGAATTATATGATGTGAATTGGGAAATGACTGTTCTTTGTTGAAACCAAAATGGCTTTTTTGGCACCTAAACACACTACAAAACATCAATTCAGTAACCTATGTCAAGCAAAGCAGGTTTTTATTTTTGGATTAAGAATATTACATTCTTAAACTAAGTCTTCCATTACACTAAATTTACATAGATGGATGTCACCTTTAATACTTCGTAAAGTATAATTTCTATTTAATCATGTCCATTGCTTCATTGATTTAAACAGGTAAAGATGTCTTCTTAACCTCACACGTTGGGAAGACCTTAAACTGAACACAAAGCGCTGGGTTTTCAGCGTGAAGTGAAGCGCAAGTTGAGAGCACTGGACAGACGGCCGGAGCCCGCAGAGCGCCTGGGCTGCCTGGGCGGCGATGCGAAAGGCTTCCACGGCTTCCCCACAGTGGTGTGCTTGGAAAGTCCTAGCAAATCTGGCTCCGTGCCAAGCAACTGAGGGGCACATTTTTTCCTGTGAATCGAATGAAACACCCCTCAGCATACCCACCCATGGAAGGCCCCAGGAACAGCTGGGTGGAATTAAATGGCATTTATTCCTGTATTGGTTATGGCCACAAGCCAGGAATTCTATACCCCAAACGCACGCAGCCTGCAGCACGCGTGAGCAGCGGTATTGATTGTGACTGGAGCTCCGCTCTCACTGTGGAGAGGATGTGAATGATTAATTTTTCTATTAAAGAATTCCGGAAGGATATGGAGGAACTATTTATTTATTTTTTGCTCTGGGCCTGGTTTTCCTGATACCCATGTAGTTCCCATGGGTCTTCCCGAGAAAGGGGAGAAATGCACGATAATGCCATAGGATTCAGATGACTCACACAACTAATCTGGTCAGAACTAGCCTCAAGGATCTGGCCTCAGATTCTCTAAGTGAAAATCTAATGATTTCATGTGACATTTTCAGCACTGGACTTACAGTCAGGACTCCATATTATAAAAATATATTCTCCCTCAAATTAATCTATATGTTCTTCTTATAGAGACTAAATGAGCTGTGATAGCTGAGAATTTTTTAGAAAAAAAAAAAAACAACTTATGAGGTAGGGACCAGACAGTTTTATCAGATTAAAAACATGCTACAAAACTATAATAAGTTAAATCTTGTGATATTGGGTGAGAAGATATTTTCAGGGAATAGAACATAATAGATATGGCAGGGACTTCTCTGGTGGTCCAGTGACTAAGACTCTGTGCTCCCAATGCAGGGTTCCGGGTTCAATCCTGGATCAGATCTTGAATGCCGCAAGTTAAGACCTGGTGCATGAGTTTATATATATCTCCTCCCTCTTTGGCTAATTCGCATTGTTGTATGACAAAGACGAACGCACCATTGTAAAGCAATTATCCTCCAAATTAAAATAAAAAAAAAAGAAGAGCTGATGCAGCCTAACAAATAAAGTAAATAAATAAATAAATACTTAAAAAATTCCCATATGGCCTATGGGAATTCAGTATATAATAAATATTGTAATTCAAATCAGTGAAGAAGGTATAGATTGTACAGGAGGTTAAACTGGGACATTTGGGGAAAAAGAATCAAGACTGAACCAGGAAGAAATAGAAATGATGAACAACCCAATTACAAGCACTGAAATTGAAGCTGTGATCAAAAGTCTCTCAAAAAATGAAAGCTCTGGACCAGGTGGCTTCACAGGAGAATTCTATCAAACATCTAGAAAAAAGCTAACGCCTATCCTTCTAAAGCTCTTTCAAAAAATTGCAGAGGAAGGAACACTTCCAAACTAATTCTACAAGGCCACCATCACCCTGATACCAAAACCAGACAAAGATAACACAAGAAAAGAAAACTACAGGCCAGTATCACTAATGAACATAGATGCAAAAATCCTCAAAAAATTTTATCAAACAGAATTCAGCAACACATCAAAAAATTCATACATCATGATCAAGCTGGGTTTATTCCAGAGATGCAAGGATTCTTCAATATATGCAAATAAATCAATGGAATACACCATATTACCAAATTGAAAGATAAAAACCATATGATAATCTCAATAGATGTAGAAAAAGCCTTTGACAAAATCCAGCACCCATTTATGATTAAAACTCTTCAAAAAATGGGCATAGAAGGAACCTACCTCAATATAGTAAAGGTCACATATGATAAGCCTACAGAAAACATTATTCTCAATGGTGAAAAACTGAAAGCATTCCCCCTAAAATCAGGAACAAGATGAGGGTGTCCACTTTTGCCACTATTATTCAACATAGTTCTGGAAGTCCTAGCTACAGCAATCAGAGAAGAAAAAGAAATAAAAGGAATCCAGATTGGAAAACAAGAAGTAGAGCTCTCACTGTTTGCGGATGACATGATACTGTTCATAGAAAACCCTAAAGATAGTATCAGAAAATTACTAGAGCCAATTAGTGAATTTAGAAAACTTGTAGGATACAAATCAATACATAGAAATCACTTGCATTTCTATATACTAACAATGAAAAATCAGAAAGAGCAATTAAGGAATCAATCCCATTCACCATGGCAACAAAAATAATTAAATATCTAGGAATAAACTGACCTAATGACCTGCCTCTTGAGAAATCTGTATGCACGCCAGGAAGCAACAGTTAGAACTGGACATGGAACAACAGACTGGTTCCAAATAGGAAAAGGAGTATGTCAAGGCTGTATATTGTCACCCTGCTTATTTAACTTCTATGCAGAGTATATCATGAGAAACGCTGGAGTGAAAGAAACACAAGCTGGAATCTAGATTGCCAGGAGAAATATCAATGACCTCAGATATGCAGATGACACCACCCTTATGGCAGAAAGTGAAGAGGAACTCAAAAGCCTCTTGATGACAGTGAAAGAGGAGAGCAAAAAAGTTGGCTTAAAGCTCAACATTCAGAAAACTAAGATCATGGCATCTGGTCCCATCACTCCATGGGAAATAGATGTGGAAACAGTGTCAGACTTTATTTTTCTGGGCTCCAAAATCACTGAGATGGTGACTGCAGCCATGAAATTAAAGATGCTTACTCCTTGGAAGAAAAGTTATGAGCAACCTAGATAGCATATTCAAAAGCAGAGACATTATTTTGCCGTCCATCTAGTCAAGGCTATGGTTTTTCCTGTGGTCATGTATGGATGTGAGAGTTGGACTGTGAAGAAGGCTGAGCGCTGAAGAATTGATGCTTTTGAACTGTGGTGTTGGAGAAGACTCTTGAGAGTCCCTTGGAATGCAAGGAGATCCAACCAGTCCATTCTGAAGGAGATCAACCCTGGGATTTCTTTGGAAGGAATGATGCTAAAGCTGAAACTCCAGTACTTTGGCTACCTCATGTGAAGAGTTGACTCATTGGAAAAGACTCTGATGCTGGGAGGGATTGGGGGCAGGAGGAGAAGGGGACGACAGAGGATGAGATGGCTGGATGGCATCACTGACTCGATGGACGTGAGTCTGAGTGAACTCTGGGAGTTGGTGATGGACGGGGAGGCCTGGCGCACTGCAATTCATGGGGTTGCAAAGAGTCAGACATGACTGAGCGACTGAACTGAACTGAAGGAGATGAAAGAACTGTACACAGAAAATTATAAGACACTAATGAAAGAAATCAAAGATGACATAAACAGATGGAGGGATATTCCATGTTCCTGAGTAGGAAGAATCAATATTGTGAAAATCACTATACTACCAAATGCAATCTACAGCTTCAATGCAATCCCTATCAAATTACCAATGGCATTTTTCACAGAACTAGAGGAAAAAATTTCACAATTCATATGAAAACACAAAAGACCCCAAATAGCCAAAGCAATCTTGAGAAAGAAGAATGGAGCTGGAAGAATCAAGCTCCCTGACTTCAGGTTTTATTACAAAGCTACAGTCATCAAGACAGTATGGTACTGGCACAAAAATAGAAATATAGACCAATGGAACAAGATAAAAAGCCCAGAAGTAAACCCATGCACCTATGGGTACCTTATTTTTGACAAAGGAGGCAAGAATATACAATGGGACAAAGAGCCTCTCAATAAATGGTGCTGGGAAAACTGGACAGCTACATGTACAAGAATTAAATTAGAACACTTTCTAACACCATATACAAAGATAAACTCAAAATGGATTAAAGACCTAAATGTAAGACCAGAAACTATAAAACTCTTAGAGGAAAACATAGGCAGAACACTCTCTGACATAAATCACAGCAAGATCCTCTATGACCGACCTCCTAGAGTAATGGAAATAAAAACAAAAGTAAACAAGTGGGACCTGATTAAACTTAAAAGCTTTTGCACCGCAAACGAAACTATAAGCACGGTGAAAAGACACCCCTCAGAATGGGAGAAAATAATAGCAAAGGAAACAACTGACAAAGGATTAAGTTCCAAAATATACAAGCAACTCATACAACTCAATACCAGAAAAAGAAACAACCCAATGAAAAAGTGGAAAAAAAGACCTAAACAGACATTTCTCCAAAGAAGACATACAGATGGCTAACAAACACATGGAAAGATGTTCAACATCATTCATTATGAGAGAAAAGCAAATCAAAACTACAATGAGATATCACCTCACACCAGTCAGAATGGCCATCATCAAAAAGTCTACAAACAATAAATGCTGGAGAGGCTGTGGAAAAAAGGGAATGCTCTTGCACTGTGGGTGGGAATGTAAACTGATACAGTCACTATGGAAGACGGTATGGAGATTCCTTAAAAAACCAGGAATAAAACCACCATATGACCCAGCAATTCCACTTCTAGACATATACCCTGAGGAAACCAAAACTGGAAAAGACACATGTATCCCATTGTTCACTGCAGCACTATTTACAATAGCTAGCACATGGAAGCAACCTAGATGTCCATCGACAGATGAATGGATAAAGAAGTTGTGGTACACATACACAATGGAATATTACTCAGCCATAAAAAGGGACACCTTTGAGTCAGTTCTAATGAGGTGGATGAACCTAGAACATATTATACAGAGTGAAGTAAGTTAGAAAGATAAATATCATATTCTAATGCATATACATGGAATCTAGAAAAATGGTACTGAAGTATTTACAAGGCAACCATGGAGAAACGGACATAGAGAACAGACTTATGGACATGGGGAGAGGGGAGGAGAGTGTGAGATGTATGAAAAGAGTATCATGGAAACTTACATTACCATATGTAAAACAGATAGCCAATAGGATTTTGCTGTATGGCTCAGGAAACTCAAACAGGGACTCTGTATCAACCTAGAGGGGTGGGATGGAGAGGGAGAGGGGAGGGGGGTTCAAAAGGGATGGGACATATGTACACCTATGGCTGATTCATGTTGACGTTTGACAGAAAACAACAAAATTCTGTAAAGCAATTATCCTTCAATACAAAATAAGTAAATTTTTTTAAAAAAGAGCTGAGGCAGCCTAACAAATAAAATAAATAAATAAATATTTAAAAAATTCCCATATGGCCTATGGGAATTCAGTATATAACAAATATTGTAATTCAAATTAGTGGAGAAGATATAGATTGTAGAGGAGGTTAAATTGAGACATTTGGGGAAAAAAATTAATTACAATGCTACTTTTTAGGATATACCAGCTCTTTCCCACTCTTGTCAAATCTGGATGGATTAAAGATTTAAATATTTAAAGATATGTAAGAGACTAGAAGCAGGTGTAGGAGAACTTCTGTGTGTGTAAGAGACAGGCATGTGGAAGTAGAGAAGCCTTTCTAACACAACTCTAAATCCTGCAGTCATACTAGAAAAGAGGGCTTCACCTGATCCATGAAAGCAGAATAGACAGTTCACACAAAAAAATTCCTATATACATATAAAAATATACTCAACCCCATAATTAAGGAAATGATGATTAAGAATAAAGAGAATACTTTTTTATCAGGCAACTCTTGGAAATTTCAAATAATATTGGTGAAAGAATGAGGAAAGGAGTATTTTCATATACTTGTTGAAAGTGTACATCATATAACTTGCGAAGTCAATTTGACACTATCAATCAAATTTACAAAAACACATAACATTTCCTTAACAACTGTACTTTGATATTACGGCAAAAAAATGACAAGATGTCTATTGCAGCATAGCTTGTACCAACGATTATTAATATAATAGAGACCATCTAACTGTGTAAGGGAAATAAGCTAAATTAAGATGTATCCTTGTGACGATGCAATGCTATCTAATCATTTAAAAAGCCATGAAAAATTACAAAATACATAAATAAGTGGAAAATATTCATGCTATATAAAAATGGTTAAAACATACAATAAATAAAAACACGATCACAGGTATACATTTTTTCAAAAATGTTATATAGCTAATATAAAAGTAGGCATATGCATATGACATTTTTTTCTGAAGTGAAAACTGTTAACAGCGATTATCTTTAGGGAGAAGATCCAGGGAAAGCTGTGTGTGTGTGTGTGTGTGTGTGTGTGTGTGTGTTTCTGGGGTGGGGAGCAGTAGGGGAGGGAGTAGACATTAGGAGAAATTAGTACAAATTCACCATGAAATGGTTGATTTGAGCTAAATTATGATTTGTCTTGAATCCCAAGTTAAAGATTTGGAACTGGAACTGCATGCGATGGTAAACAATTGTAGATGTTTAATAAATTTTTAAAAAACTTTGAGCAAATACATTACCATAGCTCAAAACTGAAAGAAAAATAAATGATATATAATGAAAACTTTTCATCCTCTCAGTTTGCATCTCCCCAATACAGGGAACCACTGTTATTTTTCTAGTATTTCCTTCAGAGTTTCTTTACATTTTTATAATCAAATATCACGATGAATGCTTTTGATATATTAATGATGGTTATTTTTCTTTTTATACAGAACTGGAGTATTACAAGTACTGATCAGCATCTTCCTTTTTCCCCCCAACTTTATGTTTGGGAGAATTTTCCGTATCCCTACGTACAGATATGTACCCTCATTTTTTTTTTAATGGTGGCCCTCCGTTTTGGCATACTTATCCACGTGTTTCCGGCAGGGCTGGGTCTGGTTGCTGTGTGGGCTTCTCCCCAGGTGCGCTGCTCAGGCTCCTCGCTGCAGGGCTGCTCTTGTGGCAGGGCGCGGGCTCGAAGGCTGGCAGCTCCAGCAGTGATGGCGCACGGGCTCAGCAGGTACAGCTTCTGGGCTTTGAAGCTGTGGCGCACTCGCTTAGTTGCTCTGTGGGCTGCGGGATCTTCTTGATCAGGGATAGAACCTGTGTCTCCTGGAGGCATTGGCAGGTGGGTTCTTTACCACTGAGGCACCAGGGAAGCCTCAGTATACTCACCTTTTTGTACGGATTTATAATATTCCATTGTAAGGATCACCAAAGCTTATTTAATTAGTTCACTATGGTGGGCTGCATTGTCCCTAAAATTTTTTTTTTCACAAACAGTAGAGTTCTACATACCCAAAAGAATAATCTTTAAAATTTTCAGATTTAAGTAAACAGGGACATCGACATTTTAGGAGAGACACTGGCCATGAACTAACCAATTGGGTTTTATGTGTATGTTCCAGTTAAATATTAGCCCTGAAAAATCTTTTTGTATATAATCAAATATATCTGTAGATTGTGGAATCTATAGAATCCACAGATGTAGTCTCAGAAACAGAATTGCTGGACTAACTGCTGAACTGTCCTTCATAGGAGTAATGCCAATTTATATTCTCACTGGATCTTTCTTTTTATACAACCTTGTCAACAGAGGGTTATCAAACTTTTGCCAATCAGATGGCTGAAAAATAATATTTCAGGATACTTTTATTTTTCATGTTTCTTAATATGAATGAGGTGAAACTGAACAACTTTTCATATGTGTAAGGGACATTTGTGGGCTTTTTTTCTAGTGGAAAAATGTTTATCTCTTTGCCTATCACCCTATGTTATTCTATAGGCTGATATCTTTTATTTATTTATTTTTTGATTTGTAGGAGCTCTGATGCAATAGGGAGATGAACTTATTGTTCAGGATTCGAGTTACAATCTCTGCCCCTCAGTTAACCAATTATCTTTTGACTTTACTTCTGGTGTTTTCATTCCACACTGATTCCTTTTCCCTTTACAACTTCTTGATTTTAAGTCAAAATCAGAAAGCCTTCTCCTACTCCAAGATTGTAATAGAGCTCTCCAATGTGTTCATTTAATAGAAGTAAAGTTTTCACATTTAATTCCATGATCTACTTGGAATTTCTCCTGCTGCCAGCTGGGAGGTATGAATCTAACTGTGCTTTCAAACTGTGGTGCTGGAGAAGAGTCTTGAGAGTCCCTTGGAGTACAAGGATATGAAACCATTCAATCCTTAAGGAAGTTCAGTTCAGTCGCTTAGTCGTGTCTGACTCTTTGCAACCCTATGAATCGCAGCACACCAGGCCTCCCTGTCCATCACCAACTCCTGGAGTTCACTCAAACTCACGTCCATCGAGTCCGTGGTGCCATCCAGCCATCTCATCCTCGGTTGTCCCCTTCTCTTCCTGCCCCCAATCCCTCCCAGCGTCAGAGTCTTTTCCAATGAGTCAACTCTTCGCATGAAGTGGCCAAAGTACTGGAGTTTCAGCTTTAGCATCATTCCTTCCAAAGAAATCCCCGGGTTGATCTCCTTTAGAATGGACTGGTTGGATCTCCTTGCAATCTAAGGGACTCTCAAGAGTCTTCTCCAACACCACAGTTCAAAAGCATCAATTCTTCAGTGCTCAGCCTTCTTTACAGTTCAACTCTCACATCCATACATGACCACTGGAAAAACCATAGCCTTGACTAGACGGACCTTAGTCGGCAAAGTAATGTCTCCGCTTTTGAATATACTATCTAGTTTGGTCATAACTTTTCTTCCAAGGAGTAAGCGTCTTTTAATTTCATGGCTGCAATCACCATCTGCAGTGATTTTGGAGCCCCCCAAAATAAAGTCTGCCACCGTTTCCCCATCTATTTCCCATGGAGTGATGGGACCAGATGCTATGATCTTCATTTTCTGAATGTTGAGCTTTAAGCCAACTTTTTCACTCTCCTCTTTCACTTTCATCAAGAGGCTTTTGAGTTCCTCTTCACTTTCTGCCATAAGGGTGGTGTCATCTGCATATCTGAGGTTATTGATATTTCTCCTGGCAATCTTGATTCCAGCCTGTGTTTCTTCTAGTCCAGCATTTCTCATGATGTACTGTGCATATAAGTTAATTAAGCAGAGTGACAATATACAGCCTTGACGTACTCCTTTTCCTATTTGGAACCAGTCTGTTGTTCCATGTCCAGTTCTAACTGTTGCTTCCTGACCTGCATACAGATTTCTCAAGAGGCAGGTGAGGTGGTGTGGTATTCCCATCTCTTTCAGAATTTTCCACAGTTTATTGTGATCCACAGAGTCAAAGGCTTTGGCATAGTCCAGAAAGCAGAAATAGATGTTTTTCTGGAACTCTCTTGCTTTTTCCATGA
>NW_024080603.1:7636132-7660568 GCF_014754425.2 Oryx dammah | reverse complement strand
AGAAATAGATGTTTTTCTGGAACTCTCTTGCTTTTTCCATGATCCAGTGGATGTTGGCAATTTGATCTCTGGTTCCTCTGCCTTTTCTAAAACCAGCTTGAACATCAGGAAGTTCACGGTTCACGTATTGCTGAAGCCTGGCTTGGAGAATTTTGAGCATTACTTTACTTTACTTTAGTTTACTTTACATTACTTTACTCTAGTAAAGTAATGCTCAAAATCCTTAAGGAAATCAACCCTAAATATTCATTGGAAGGACTGACGCAAAGCTGAAGCTTCGATACTTTGGTCACCTGATGTAAAGAGCTGACTCACTGGAAAAGACCCTGATGCTGGGAAAGATTGAGGGCAGGAGAAGAAGGGGACAACAGAGGATGAGATGGTTGGATGGCATCACCGACTCAATGGACATGAGTTTAAGCAAACTCAGGGAGATAGTGAAGGACAGGGAAGCCTGGCATGCTGCAGTCTATGGGGTCACCAGGGGTCAGACATGACTGAGCAACTGAACAACAACAAATATAGTTTCACTGAAGATTTCTGCAGTTTGTCTTACACACATTATGGCCATTTCCTGTACTCATGAATAATTTGCCTGGTACAAAGTTTTGTGATATATTTTCTACCCAGTGTCTCTCCACTCATAATTGACATTTGTAACAGACTGCCCAGCTGATCGGAGAAGGCAATGGCACCCCACCCCAGTACTCTTGCCTGGGAAATCCCATGGACGGAGGAGCCTGGCAGGCTGCAGTCCATGGGGTAGCGAAGAGTCGGACATGACTGAGCGACTTCCCTTTCACTTTCATGCATTGGAGAAGGAAACAGCAACCCACTCCAGTGTTCTTGCCTGGAGAATCCCAGGGACTCGGGAGCCTGGTGGGCTGCCGTCTATGGGGTTGCACAGAGCTGGACACGACTGAAGTGACTTAGCAGCAGCAGCAGCAGCCCAGATGATAGCTCTTGCCTCCATTTTCCTTGCCACAGGCCCTAACTTTGCTTGGATAACTAGCCCTCAATGATGTGTTAGGGTCATTAACCTAAGCCTGCTGTTCTTCTCTGGGACTGGCTTCAGAGGTGGCATGTGACCTCTTTCTGGTCAATGAGATGTGGGAAAGGTCTGCTGGAAGGCTTCTGAGAAAATTTTCCTCTATTGTAAACTGAGGCCAAGAGGGAAAAAAACAATCCCTCTTCCTCCATTGTGTTTACTTGAGAGTCCTTGGAGAAGGGCATGGCAACCCACTCCAATATTCTTGCCTGGAGAATTCCATGGACAGAGGAGCCTGGCAGGCTATAATCCATAGGATCCCAAAGAGTTGGACATGACTGAAGCGACTTAGCATGCATGCCAGGAAGTGAGACAGCCACCTTCTACCTGTGAGAGGAGCCTGTCAAAGATGAAGTTGGCTGCTGTTTAGCTGAGCAGGACAATAAAAAGAATCTGAATCCTGGTTGCTGTCATCGAGATATTGAATTAACCACTTTGCAGCCACTCTTCCTTTGGACTTCTTGTTAGATGAAAATAATTTCTCTTCATTGTTTAGTGGTGAGTAATGAGTTGTCTTTTAATTGGAGCATCCTAATCCAGTGGTCAAGTGTTGCACATACCATGAAGTCCACATCACACAAACACAAACACACACCCTTGACAAAAGTTCCTAACTGTGTCTTCAGGTTTGTTGCTCAGGCTTGCATATTAATGTTTCTAATATGTCTTCTGGGCAAGCTCAGTGCAATGCTACCACAACAGAGTTTTGACCAGAACATTCATGAAATTGAAAAAATACCAAAAACTGGAAAAACAGGTGTATAAAAACCCACATTATGTTAAGTTTAAACATTTGACTTATATTCCAAGCAGAATGTTTTATAATTTTACTTTCCTGTATTTAATGGAGCAAAATATCAGCAATATATTCACAATCTATATCTCAAAAAAATTTTTTAAAACATTAAACTGTTTATATA
Organism: Oryx dammah; assembly: GCF_014754425.2. Classification (NCBI taxonomy): domain Eukaryota; kingdom Metazoa; phylum Chordata; class Mammalia; order Artiodactyla; family Bovidae; genus Oryx; species Oryx dammah. The sequence goes on along the minus strand of NW_024080603.1, from coordinate 7,658,600 downwards.
GAGGTGCACCTTATTCCTTTTGCCTTGGGCTTCAACATGGCTCAGCCTGGCATTGTTGAATCCAGTAATTATTTAAAATTGTGCTAGGTTCATTATTTATTTTTGCATTAATCTTGATTTTTTAAAAATACTGCATAAGAATAGTATTTTTCTTGATTATTGAGTTTTTTGGTGCTGCCTTAATTTTTGCGCCTGAGAACCTCACTCACCTTCTTCCAGTCCCAGGCCCTGTGGTTGCCATGCCTCTAGGGCAGGGTGTCATTGGCAAAGTTTCTAGATGGTGCGGCCTGACTCTCTGCTGTCCAGCTTTGGGGATTTACAGCCTCTCAATTCTAAAGGTGACTCGTTTCCCAGAAACATTCTGGGTTCCCTCCTTCTATTTTTCTCCTTGTCTTACTCAGCATCTACATGTTTGGAAGAAAGCCTCCTGCATCCTACATCCACCCCCTTGGCCACCCCACCTCTCAAAAAAAATCTCGCTGAATAAACCCTGACAGCAGTTCTGTGTGTGGAACTTTGAATTATGATTTAGAAATGCAAAAGCCAGTTGTTTATTTTGGATCAAGTCAGCAGATTGTCAGACCCAAGGCAATATATGTAAAATGCTCTTTGGAAGTTAAATTTATTTTTTTACAATAGCAAGTGTTTTTATTTTTTCTAACCCATAGGCAACTGAAGTATTTTCTGCATTCAGGCTGGGACAGGAGACATTTTCAGACAAATTACCTCTTACTACACTCTGGAGACATCATTCATGCTGCTTCATCGGAACTTGCAAGGAGAGGCTATTCGGCAGATTCTTAAAGTGGACAGAAAAGGAAATTGAAAGCGTTTTTCCTAATATAGTAGTCATTGAGATAAAAGGTTTGGGCAAAGCAATTTTTACATTTAGGCCCTAGACACTTTTTTAAGATGGGATTCAAATTGATTGGTAAGTACTATGGCAGAAATAAATAATCCAAATCAGTGGGAAAATGTCAATTTCTCACTTAACAGCATTTTGGAATGTCTGTTTAGCAGGAGGCTTAAAATGTGGCCGCTTTGCTGTGCAGCTTGTGTAGATATGACACAGCCCATGGCTCAGCTGAGACTTTGAGCTCCAGTATCTTCATCTTCTTGCTGCTGCTGTCAGACGACAGCTTATTAGTATTTAAATCAGCTCATAAATATTTCTTGGAAAGTCACAGTTGCTTAAGCTTCACCACTCTTCATTTCCAGCTCTTCTTCTTCAGTCTTACTTCAAGCCTTTGTTTCTTGGGCTGATAATATCGCAGGAGGGTGGATGTCATTATGTATTCATACCCACAGATGACAAAGGAAGGGAGAAAGTCCTCTTAGCGAAAAAGACGAGAAACACAGAAAAGATGCAGAAGGAAATTGAACTCCATTTCCTTTGTGCAAATACAATTATCTCATGATGGACCAAGGAAGTCGGTATAAAATAAGAACAGCCCCAAAGCATATGTCAGCGCAATTTGACCTGAATGAATGTTTCTGTCAAATACTCTTGAAAAGCTCTGAAACACAGATGAAACATTTCACTGGGGTCAGGCCCTGGATGCTCCCACTGGGGAGATGGTTGCGTGGTTACAAAACCTCTTCTGTTCGATATAAGAGCTGTATTTCTAATTATAAAACAATGATGACAGAGAATGACCAGTTCCATCATGATATTCTGTATAGTTCTTAATATTCTGCTAGAATATTAAGAATATTCTGCCTAATACCCATATACAATCTCAGTTCTTTGAAATGAGTATGAATAAAATTTAAACAATAATAAATGTATCATATTTCATTGAATTTAAAGGGTCATGGCATCTAAGTGCCATAATTGTATATATATCCCTGAGAAAGAAAAAAGTGCTACTGATTAAAGTAGGACATAGTATTGATTGTAAATACATCCTCATTTCAGAGGTGTGAAAAAAAATGAACCAATGAAATATGCCAATTTTAAAAACAGCTTGTTCTGAAATAATAAAGATCATTTGGCAGCTGTATTACTTGAAAGAATGTTGACACTAGTGTTAATCTCTTTAGCAGGAATATACACTCTAAGAAGCGACGACATTTCCGAAATCACATACCCGAGAGAATGAGCAGCACAGAGAGGCACAGCTCTTAGGAGAGGCCCTGAGAGTCTGTCCAGGGCCGGGTTTACCGACGGGATCTCATCACGGACGGCCTTGGGGCATCCAGTCCTGTTCTCCAAAAGTCTCCTAGAGACAAACTCCAGACAAAAACAGAGATCTGCCAGGCCCAGGCAACCAAGATTTCATTTTGTGCTACAAAGTACCCAATCCTATTAAATATAGCCTACAGACAACTTAACCTGTGATTCAAGCCCCCACAAAATCTGATCTGAAACTATTTTTAAAAAGTTTTTCCCCTCCAACTTTTCTATATGTAATCCCATACTTTCACCAAATTAAATTATTGAATTTTCTTAAACACATGGTGTATTATCTCAGTTCCCTGTCTGCTCATACCAGAATTTCTCCAGCTTGGCTTGACTGACATTGTGGCCTGGCTTATTCTTTCCTCTGGAGGGCTGTCGTGCATACGACAGGGTTGTCAACAGCATCTCTGGCTGCTGTCCACTGGACGCCCAGCACAGTTCCGCCCAGCAACCAAACATGTCTTCAGACATTGCTGAATGTCTCTGGGAGTAGGAGGACAAAATCACCACTGATTAAGAACCTTTGCCTATACCACGCAGGAATAGGGAAAGAAGAATGCAGACTTTGGTCTTAAGATGTTCACGAGCTAGAGGACATTTGAATTTGGTAGCCACTCCTCACCCGTTCTCTGTTTCTAACAGTATCCCATTTTCTTTGGGGGAAATAACCTTTCCCTACTGGATGCTGACTTGATGGGTCTCTAAATCTTGGAGACAGTGTCTTGCCCACCTCCTCCAGTTGGTGGACATGTGGAACTGAGCTTGGTCAATCTAGCACTTTCGCTTAGGACATGGACCATCTTGAGCAGAGGGAAGGCAAAGATGCTAAAAAACGTTGGTTCAAACTGACTCCTAAGTGAAGGGGTTGAAAACCTCTTCTCTCTTTATATCTGTCCTAACTCCTATTAGGACAGGAGTTTCTTCCTGATTTGGGTTTCTAGATTTCCATCCTCTTTTTATCCCTCTAAAAAATGACAGTTTTTTGGTTAAATATGTCAGAGCTGTATTCTGATGCTTATCTGCAAAGATGCCCAATTGAGACACTGCTATTGATGAGCTTTGTGTCTTGAAGCAGTCTCTTAACATCTCCAAACCTCTGTTTCTCTTCTGCAAATTGAATGTAAAAGCTTTCAAATTTGCAAAAGATGTCTTCCCCATAATCTCTGCCTCTCTAAATCTAGGTTCTGTCTTCAGTTCTGGTGGTGAAGGAGATACTGCCTCTGCCCCTGTGGGCTCAGTTTCTTCCTCTGACAAAATTAATGGCAGGACCCAGACAATACAACAAAGCAGATAAGCCATTCTGTGTAGGAACGGTTCTAGTGGGTCACCAGTATTGGCTGAGACGGGTCTTTATCCTGGGCGCCCCTGCATGCCACTCTCTCTGTGCTCACTCCTTGCTAATGGCCTCCCTCCCTCTAGAGGGAAGAGAAGGCTCTTGTCCAGGAGCTTTATACACTCATTATTCTGCAGCCCCAGCCGGCCGAGGCTGCTGAAGTGCCTGAGATTCTGCAGTACTGCTAGGTTAGCAGCAGGAGCAAATCAGAGAATTCAGGGTCAGCATTTCCTGTTTCTTTTCTGACAAACAAGGTCAGGTACTTCTTTGAGCACTCCAGTTCCAACGGCTGAGAAACACAAAGAGACAAAGAGGGGAAGGTTTTCCAGAAAGGCCGGTGGTTAGGCACAAGGTGGGTTTAAGTTTTCAGCTTTTGTTGTGGAAGAAGAAAGTTCTCCTCATCCCAGGCCTCACCTTTTCAGAGCGGGGGTAAAAGAATACAGGGTGAGAGCCTCTTTTGTACTCCTGTGCTTCCTGTGCTGAAGGGCCAGGTGCGGAACTGGGTTCCCAGGGGAGTCAGATCATCATTTCCTGTTTACGGTCATTGATCCCGAGTCTTAGTGTTTATCGCTACTGCCAACTCTGAGCCTTGAAACAGATGAAAGAGAAGGGTGCACAGGCCACTGAAAGAAATAGATACTCTGGATTTCAGAGCATGCAAGAAAGCAGAGGTTTTTGCCAGATGAGAACCTCAGCTGAGGGGCTGTGCGTTCCTTTGTCTCTCCCCTAGCAACCCCTGGCCAGACAAGCCCTTTAAACTGGAGGCAGCCTGTGTCCCCAAACGTCTCTCCGTGTGCCTTAATATTTCTAATTCTCCAGGTGTACATATTATAGTCTTTCCTTGTAACTAACTGCAGAATTATTGCTATTTTGGCTAATGAAGCAGGAGGATAAGGGATACTAGACAGAGCTGGGTGAGCTGAAATCCTAGGCCCTGGGAAAAAACCATCCCTGTTGGGCTGCCTCTCTTTTGTTAAGTTGGTAAGCATTAAACATTCTATTGTCTGAGCATTGACTCCTTTTAAAAGTGTTTAATGAAATATGAAATGCTCTCCTTGGGCAGAAGAAAAGTGAGACTTCCTTCCAGACCCCAGGTTTTCTGTGGGACATCTTTACCTGGAGGCTCCACTGTTCCCTGGAAATCAGCATGTCCAGAGATGGACTTGTTCAGATACACGCTACTATATTTACAATAGGCGGCCGGCAAGGACCTACTGCATAGCGCGGGGAACTCTGCTCAGTGTTCTGTAACAACCTAAACAGGACAAGAATTTGAAAAAGGATAGATATGTGTACACGTGTAACTTTGCTGTATACCTGAAACTAACACAACATTGTAATCAACTATACTCCAGTATAAAATGAAAAAAATTTAAAATACAGAGAAAAAAGAAAAAATGAGGAACTGGGAATAAATCAATGTTTATTAAAAAATGGGTTCATATCCTTCAACCACAGACTGCTTTTCACATGTCCCCTCTCCTGGTGAATGGCACCAGCATCCCCATGGTGGTTTATCCAGACACCTGGAATCAACCTACACCCCCCACCCCACCCTGCTTACATTCCACAGGTCAGTAAGGCCTGCCTATCTCTCAAAACCAACGTCTTCTCCTTATCCCTTCTCAGTTCAGTGGCTTTTTGTGACCCCATGAACCGCAGCACACCAGGCTTCCCTGACCATCACCAACTCCTGGAGCTTACTCAAACTCATGTCCATAGAGTTAGTGATGTCATCCAACCATCTTATCCTCTGTCATCCTCTTCTCCTCCTGCCTTCAATTTTTGCTAGCATCAGGGTCTTTTCCAATGAGTCAGCTCTTTTCGCATCAGGTAGCCAAAGAACTGGAGTTTCAGCTTCAGCATCAGTCCTTCCAATGGACTGGTTGGATCTCCTTTCAGTCCAAGGGACTCTCAAGAATCTTCTCCAACACCACAGTTCAAAAGCATCAATTCTTCAGTGCTCAGCCTTCTTCACAGTCCAACTATATCCCTCCTGCCCCACCCTTATTTCAGGATTTGTCATTTTTCACCTAGGCTCTGATAACAGACTTTCTTTGACTGGTATTTAGTTCTCCATCTGCTTTCTTTCATTCTGCCCTTCAAATGGCTGCACAAGTCACCTTTCTAAAATGCAAGCTCTCTCATAGCTCTCACCTGGCTAATGTCTCTGTTTTGCAGTGAGTAATCCAATTCCTTGGCATCAAATATCAGTGGATTCCGGCTGACTTTTCAGACTCACATTCTGCCGTTTCTTTTGTACCAAGCCCTCTGATCATGTTAAACTACTCGAAGTTTCCTAACTGGTCCATGACACTTCACACCTTCATCCCTACGTGCATGCTCTCCATTCATTCATTCCATAAACATTTACTAAGCAGCTTCCCTGGTGGCTCAGAGGTTAAAGCATCTGCCTGCAATGCGGGAGACCTGGGTTCGATCCCTGGGTCGGGAAGATCCCCTGGAGAAGGAAATGGCAACCCACTCCAGTATTCTTGCCTGCAGAATCCCATGGATTCTCCCATTCCATAAACATTTACTAAGCACTCACTAAAAATATGCCAGCTGTGCTTCAAAGCTCCAGAGATACAGTAGTGAGTGAGACAGGCAAAGTCAAGTCTCTATTGTCTTGGGATACCCAGTGAGAGGAAAAGGCAACCAGCGTCAGATAATATAGGAAAACTCAATGTTCCTTTTTATTACCCTTTATCCTCAAATCCCAGGCTCCTCCACAATGTAAGGACTATTTTTAGGACTTTGGTGTGTATCTATAACATTTTGATGCATTTTCATATACACAAATTTTTTTTAAATTTTTATTTTTACTTTATTTTACTTTACAATACTGTATTGGTTTTGCCATACATTGACATGAATCCACCACAGGTGTACATGAGTTCCCAATCCTGAACCCCCCCCTCCCACCTGCCACCCTGTATCATCTCTCTGGATCATCCCCGTTCACCAGCCCCAAGCATCCTGTATCCTGCATCGGACATAGACTGGTGATTCATTTCTTACATGATAGTATACATGTTTCAATGCCATTCTCCCAAATCATCCTACCCTCTCCCTCTCCCTCAGAGTCCAAAAGTCTGCTCTACACATTTGTGTCTCTTTTGCTGTCTCGCATACAGGGTTATCATTACCATCTTTCTAAATTCCATATATATGCATTAGTATACTGTATTGGTGTTTTTCTTTCTGGCTTACTTCACTCTGTATAATCGGCTCCAGTTTCAACCACCTCATTAGAACTGATTCAAATGTATTCTTTTTAATGGTTGAGTAATACTCCATTGTCATATACACAAATGTATACACAGAAATACAGAATTAATTCACATGTAAAATATCCTGGAACTTTCTTATTTTATCCAACAATATGTCTGAAAGGTATTCCATGTCAGAAAAATAAATCTCTATTTTAGCCACATAGTATTTTAGCATGAAGGACATATATCTTTTGACAGTATCATGATATTTTCTTAGGAAACCACCTTCTGTACTGTTTGTCCATGGGTCTAATAAGCTCCTCTTCTCCATCTAGACCAACCTAGATAGCATATTACAGCATATTAAAAAGTAGAGACATTACTTTACCAACAAAGGCCTGTCTAGTCAAAGCTATGGTTTTTTCCAGTAGTCTTGTATGGATGTGAGAGTTGGACTATAAAAAATGCTGAGCACCGAAGAATTGATGCTTTTGAGCTGTGGTGTTGGAGAAGATATTTGAGAGTCCTTTGGACTGCAAGGAGATCCAACCAGTCCATCCTAAAGGAAAACAGTCCTGAATATTCATTGGAAGGACTGATGCTGAAGTTGAAACCAATACTTTGGCCACCTGATGTGAAGAGCTGACTCATTGGAAAAGACCCTGATGCTGGGAAAGATTGAAGGCAGGAGGAGAAGGGGATGACAGAGGATGAGATGGTTGGATGGCATCACTGATGTGATGGACATGAGTTTGAGTAAGTTCTGGGAGTTGGTGATGGTCAGGGAGGCCTGGCGTGCAGCAGTTCTTGGGGTTGCAAAGAGTCAGACATGACTGAACAACTGAACTGAACTCCATCTAGAAGCCAGACTAAGATTCATATGTGCCAATTAGCATCACAGGAATGGTGCCCCTATGTTGGCCGATCAACATCATCCCCAAGACTTTTGTTGTTTGCTAAGAGAATGGTCCTCCAGGCCTTCTTTTGCCTTTGTGTCTGCAACCTGTGAGCCTGAAACATTCCAGGAGCCACTATTACTTTCAGCAGTCTTCTCCAGAGAGTACCCTGGGACCTGATTTCATCTTATAATCCAATTCTACGTGTTTCCCATATTTTAAGGATACTTTACAATTGCTGGCTCACAGAGAGCATCACATTTTGCTTCTCAGGTTGGTTTTAGATTTTTTTTAAAAATAAATCTTGTTACTTCTCTTATTTGGTAACTGGCACCCCCACAACTGCTTGCATGCTCAATCATGTCTGACTCTTTAAGACCCCGTAGACTGTAGTCCACCAGGCTCCTCTGTCTGTGGGGTTTCTCAGGCAAGAAAACTGGAGTGGGTTGCCATTTCCTCCTCCTGGGGAATCCTGCCAACCCAGGGATCAAACCTGTGTCTCATGTGTCTCCTGGATTTGCAGGCAGTTTCTTTACTGCTTGAGCCATTAGAGAAGCATTGCCTGTAGTTATCTATGTACTTATATTTCTCTGGATTGGACTCCTTTCAGATAAACAACAACAAATTATTTTCAAAATTAAACAAAGTATTAATTAATTAATCATTAATATTAAACAAAAACTAATAACCATCTGGCTGGCATTTGGTTGTTGTTGATAAATGTTTGCTGAATCAGTTCAGTTCAGTTCAGTCGCTCAGTCATGTCTGACTCTTTGCGACCCCATGAATCACAGCACGCCAGGCCTCCCTGTCCATCACCAACTCCTGGAGTTCACTCAGACTTGCGTCCATCGAGTCAGTGATGCTATCCAGCCATCTCATCCTCTGTCGTCCCCTTCTCCTCTTGTCCCCAATCCCTCCCAGCATCAAAGTCTTTTCCAATGAGTCAACTCTTCGCATGAGGTGGCCAAAGTACTGGAGTTTCAGCTTCAGCATCATTCCTTCCAAAGAAATCCCTGGGTTGATCTCCTCCAGAATGGACTGGTTGGATCTCCTTGCAGTCCAAGGGACTCTCAAGAGTCTTCTCTAACACCACAGTTCAAAAGCATCAATTCTTCAGTGCTCAGCTTTCTTCATAGTCCAACTCTCACAACCATACATGACCACTGGAAAAACCATAGCCTTGACTAGACAGACATTTGTTGGCAAAGTAATGTCTCTGCTTTTCAATATGCTGTCTAGGTTGGTCATAACTTTTCTTCCAAGGAGTAAGCATCTTTTAATTTCATGGCTGCAGTCACCATCTGCAGTGATTTTGGAGCCCCAAAAATAAAATCTGACACTGTTTCCACTGTTTCCCCATCCATTTGCCATGAAGTGATGGGACCGGATGCCATGATCTTAGTTTTCTGAATATTGAGCTTTAAGCCAACTTTTTTGCTCTCCTCTTTCACTTTCATCAAGAGGCTTTTGAGTTCCTCTTCACTTTCTGCCATAAGAGTTGTGTCATCTGCATCTCTGAGGTTATTGATATTTCTCCCGGCAATCTTGATTCCAGCTTGTGCTTCTTCCAGCCCAGCGTTTCTCATGATAAGCAGGGTGACAATATACAGCCTTGACAGACTCCTTTTCCTATTTGGAACCAGTCTGTTGTTCCATGTCCAGTTCTAACTGTTGCTTCCTGACCTGCATACAGATTTGTCAAGAGGCAGGTTGAGGTGGTGTGGTATTCCCATCTCTTTCAGAATTTTCCACAGTTTATTGTGATCCACACAGTCAAAGGCTTTGGCATAGTCAACAAAGCAGAAGTAGATGTTTTTCTGGAACTCTCTTACTTTTTCCATGATCCAGCAGATGTTAGCAATTTGATCTCTGGTTCCTCTGCCTTTTCTAAAACCAGCTTGAACATCATGAATTTCATGGTTCACGTATTACTGAAGCCTAGCTTGGAGAATTTTGAGCATTACTTTACTAGCGTGTGAGATGAGTGCAATTGTGCGGTAGTTTGAGCATTCTTTGGCGTTGCCTTTCTTTGGGATTGGAATGAAAACTGACCTTTTCCAGTCCTGTGGCCACTGCTGAGTTTTCCAAATGTGCTGGTATATTGAATGCAGCACTTTCACAGCATCCTCCTTCAGGATTTGAAATAGCTCTACTGGAATTCCATCACCTCCACTAGCTTTGTTCATAGTGATGCTTTCAAAGGCCCACTTGACTTCACATTCCAGGATGTCTGGCTCTAGGTGAGTGATCACACCATCGTGATTATCCAGGTCGTGAAGATCCTTTTTGTACAGTTCTTCTGTGTATTGTTGCCATCTCTTCTTAATATCTTCTGCTTCTGTTAGGTCCATACCTTTTCTGTCCTTTATCGAGCCCATCTTTGCATGAAATGTTCCCTTGGTGTCTCTAATTTTCTTGAAGAGATCTCCAGTCTTCTCCATTCTGTTGTTCTCCTCTCTTTCTCTACAAGCAAATAGTGACCTTGCATTTACCCTTCCTGCATGGTCCCAGAGACGCCAGCACTTTTTAATGTACAGAATTTGTGTATGATCTTGTGATCAATTATCATTCAGCAAACATTTACTTCTTCCACCAGGATTCCATGAAAACAGGATGCTTCCCCTACCTCGGCTTCTGCTTCAGTCACTTCATTGGCCAGCAGGATATCAGGGGATGAGACGCAGTGGAGGCCTGGCATGCCACCTCATCTCCTGCTTTTTGCCACAAGAGCCTGCCTCAGGTAGATGCTGCAGGTCTGGACGCAGCCCACAGCCTGGAGCCTAGCTCGTCTGTACTCCAGCTTCCCCGTGGACACACGAGTAGGAGCAGATGTTGACTGTTGTCTGCCACTGAGGTTCCAGTGGTTCGTGACGCAGTGTCGTTGTGGCCACAGCCTACGGAAACACATGTGCCTCAGGGCCACACAAGCGCTCCACCGCTGTGTTTAAAATAGGTGACCATACAGGGAGCTCTGCTCAGGGTGATGTGCCAGCCTGGATGGGAGGCAGGGTTGGAGGAGAATGGATACGTGTACATGTACAGAATGGATACGTGTACATGTACAGAATGGATACGTGTACACATGTGTGGCTGGGTCCCTTCGCTGTTCACCTGAAACTATCACAGCATTCTTAATCAGCTACAGCCCAATACAATAAAAAGTTTACAAATAAAGAAATAAAACGAGAATAACAACTAAAGAACTAGACAAGTGCTTCTTATGAATGAGATTTTTGAGCCCCACCTAGACCTAATAACTCATCATCTTGTTCTTATAAATCTGATTTTACCAAGATCTCCAGGAGATGTTCATGCTTACTACTGGGTTACAGCATTTATCATCACGCTATTTTTGTCAATGTGGAAAGAGCAGTAGGTTGGCACCCACAGAGTTGCTACACTGGCTTACAAAAAAAAAAAAAAAACAAACTGTTCTGGGAAATTTGGAACAGTAAAGAAACCAGGAAACAAAATTTCTGATTGAATCATTTCATTAAAGGGGTGAGAACTCAGAAACTTAAAGGCTTCTTGAGGTGATTTATAAACATGCTATTTCTCAAAAAGCTATCTTTTCACACAGGTACCCAGTTAATATCCTCTGTTCCAATCTGAATAAGTTAAAACTAACCGGCCTGCAGAACATTAATAATAACCCAATAGTAAGTCAACATGTACTTACAGTAAGCTCTTCCTAAAAACATCAAGCACTTTGGAAGACAATGGAAAAATCAAATACGCTGAAGACCCAACTTAGTCAGGCATGATCTCTTCACATGCAGAGATGGGCAGTTTTAAGAAAAACAAATGACACAGTTCTTGTCTTTCAAACACTTTCATGGTTTGACTGCTATCATTTCTTTAGGCAGCCAGTCATCTTTCTCCCCATTTGTTCTCTTTGGAACCCTTGATTCCTGTCTCATGGAGAGTACTGTTTTAGAAGCAAGATAAAACATTCTCTCTGCTCAACCCTGAATTCACCCTGGCACTCTCAGCCCAGGTTTCTTCTCCAGTGTACTGCCTGCCTGGGGGTCCTACCACTCGGCAATTACGCAGTGGCCAAGCTGCTAAATTCAGGTTCTGCATCCAATGTCCTAGTCCCACCTAGCCAGGAGTGTGAATTATGAACAAGAAGTTTCATAATGGACCTTTCAGGTCACGAGATCCACGGCTTGAGAAAGCATTTTCAGTAGCAGATAGCATGAGAAGGTGGAAATCTGCAGGGAATCTCACTCTGTGATTAACATGCCAGAGAAGCAAGCCTGATTTGTGTTATTTGCTCATCGGAAGTTCATCTGCTAACCTCGGGGAACGGTGACTCAAGTGACCTTCGGTCACTGACAACACAGAGCCCACACTGTACTTATTTTTCTCCTAACAATACAACAGCATGTACCTAGCAAACAGTCCTGTGCTTTTCCTCATATTACTCATGCTAACAGGGTTTTGCCCTCCAAGACGTTACTTCTAAAACAGACAGCTAAGCTCATATCATGATGTCATCTTTATTGTCTTATATGGATCGCTCCTAATGCATCAAACTTTGTGAAGTGCATGGTGTATTTCTGTTAATAGAATAAGAATTGTGCATTTGATGTGTTGTTTTCTACCTAGAGCTCCCTTAAAAAAATGTTTCACAACCATTACACAGTGCCGCAGAAACAGTGAGCTTGTGGGCTGAACATCTCTGTAACTGTAGCTCTGGATCAATTGGTATTACTTGGCAGTTCTGTTTTCGTTACTGAGAAGTCCCATGACTGAGCATTCAAGAACTGCCAAGAGCGATCGAAATGGCATGGCTTAAGGGAACTTGCATTCACTGCTGGATCTGCTCCTGGATTGGAATCACTGTGCCATGTGCCCAGTGAGGCAGATGCTATTGGTATCCCACCCAAATCCTCTTTTTCTAGGCTGAAGCTCCCAACCCACTCCATTTGCTGCGGGTGTTGGCTGTTCAAAGCAGCTCACAGCTGCCTCTGTCTTTGGGTACTTTCCCTTAGCTAGTGGCCACTCCCTTGTCCACAGAAGCCGAAGGTTGTAGCCACCAGCCACCTGGGGAGGATGGCCTGTGACCTGTGACTGACTCAGAGAGTGGTATACAAGTCCAACCTCGTGCCTTAGGCAGAACAAGCTGAAGTACAAGTCATGTTCCAGAGTTCCCTATGGGATAAGACTAAGGCTAGACTTCTCCTGAAACCACACCTTTTCCCTAACAATCTCCCCTCCCCAGTTCTGCTTCCCTCACTCCCTTACAGATTTTTCCCAAGATTGCTCTCTCACTCTGTCAACAAATTGCTTACCCAAGAATCCCAATCTTGCTCCCAAGGAGCCTGTCCTAAGATATCTTTCCAAACAGAGTGAGAGATATCTTCCTTAATGATATATTGCTATTGAGAACAAGGTATTCACAACTCTTCAGATGCACCTAAAATGCCACTTGAAATATAAGAAGTTTCCAACTGGTCAGATGCAGTTACAAAAGACATAGATCTGGATACAATGTACACGGACAGATGTCTTCATTTGAATTTGAATGGAAACATACTAAAATCCAGCTGAGTTGAAATAGGAACTCATCATTCATGCAACAGTTACAGTTATTAACCACTGGAAAATTCATCTCTGATAATGGGTTGGAAAAGGATGTAAGTCACACGTCATGCTCACACATTTAGGTAATAACAGTAACAAAAGAATTTTCAGAAATAAGTGGCTAAATAATAAAAGTAATTTAAAAAGTTGGTATTTATTCATCCTAGGTAGGGTACTAGGTATTTTATCCAAACACCTTGTTATTTTCACTATATAACTATGAACACCCAGTGAGCATAGCGAGAACCCCATTCAAGTATGATTTCATCAAAGGCCTTCGTCTCTATAGCTGCAAAATAGTTAGAAGACAGTGGGAAACTGCTACGATGGTTGGAGCATCTTCCTCTAAATGATCAGTCCTTGCCTTTTTGAAACAATTAAGGTAATCATCAGTTTCATCTTCTAAAGGCCCTTGTCCTTCTCATCCCAAGCATCTTTAGTCTCTTTCTTTTATATTTCAATTAATGTACCACCTGTTCACTAGAAGCTGTGCTTTTAGCTGAGCTACTAAAAGCAAGAAAACATTAATCAAACACTAGCACTTTTTTGAAGTCAAGTGTAATCTAGAAGTGGCAGACAGTGAAATCTTGACACGTAATTACTTCTACCCTTTTCGGGGGGAACTCATTTGCCTAGGATATTTACACTCTTTGAAAGTGTGAGTGTTAGTCGCTCAGTTGTGTCCGACTCCTTGCAACCCCATGGACTGTAACCTGCCAGGCTCCTGTGTCCATGGGATTTTCCAGGGAAGAATACTGAAGTGAGTAGCCATTCCCTTCTCCTGGGGATCGTCCTGACCCAGGGATTGAACCTGTGTCTGCTGTTCACAACTGAGCCACCAGGGAAGCCCATTCACACTCTTTAGCAAGTTTTCTTCTTTCCATGGCTGGAATTCTGAGTTTTTAGGTATGTACTTGAGCTTCCTTTGAGAGACTGATGGCAGGAAGAACTGTATTTACTAATTGGTTACATGTTTCAGAGAGAGACATGTGCGTCCTCTGTCTTAAGAATGTCAGGTTGCTGGTAATGAACTCTCTGAGGCAGGGAGTTGGCAGGGCCTGTGTGTCTGGGCACCGCCCCATCTCAGATGCTGCTTGGAAACCTCTTCTCTAATGGAAGCAATGTCCTTCCTGTCAAACGAGAGTCCCTCTGTGTGTGCTGGGATTTCTGTCTCAAGGATGATGGACTAGTCTTTTCCCTCTCTCTTCAACATTCTCTCCCCTGGAGTAATCAGATCAGAGTACAGGATTACGAACTTTATGGGACTTCCCTGATGGTCAAGTGATTAAGAACCCTCCTTGCAGTGCAGGGGACACTGGGTTCAATCCCTGGTTGGGGAAAAGATCCCAAATGCCATGGAGCAACTAAGCCCTCACATAGTAACTATTGAGCCCTTGTGCTCTGGAGCTTATGCTGAAGCCCGTGTGCCATGACTGGAGAGTCCATGCACAGCAAGGTAAGCTCCCCTGTGCCTCCACTAAGACCTGACACAGTCAGATACAGAAATGAACTTTTTTTTAAGCAAAAATAAATAAATAAGTAAAAACATTACTCATCTTAAAACACACACATTCCCCTTCCTTGATTCCAAATCACCTACTGGTTGATTTCATGCCTGCCCTTCCAGTGAAATAGCGATGTTCACTCTTGCCATCTCCTGTCTGACCACTTCCAATTTGCCTTGATTCATGGACCTAACATTCCAGGTTTCTATGCAATATTGTTCTTCACAGCATCGGACCTTGCTTCTATCACCAGTCACATTCACAACTGGGTGTTGTTGCTTTGGCTTTGTCTCTTCATTCTCCTCTTCATTCTAGGGCTTTCCTGGAGGCTCAGATGGTAAAGCGTCTGCCTATAATGTGAGAGACCCAGGTTTGATCCCTGGGTTGAGAAGATCCTCTGGAGAAGGAAATGGCAAGCCACTCCAGTACTCGTGCCTGGAAAATCCCATGGACAGAGGAGCCTGGCGGGCTACACAGTCCATGGGGTTGCAAAGAGTCGGACACGATTGAGCGACTTCCCTTTCACTTTTCACTTTCATGCATTGGAGAAGGAAATGGCAACCCACTCCAGTGTTCTTGCCTGGAGAATCCCAGGGACGGGGGAGCCTGGTGGGCTGCCATCTGTGGGGTCACATAGAGTTGGACACAACTGAAGTGACTTAGCAACAAACTATGGTGGAGGTAATGAAGATAATGGTGACCTCCTTCAAAAGGTCCCATGCACACACTGCTGCACTCAGTGCCCAGTGCCCCCAGCCCTGCAGCAGGCCACCACCCACCCCCGCCTCCACTGGAGACTCCTGGACACTCCCGGGCAAGTCTGGGGCAGTCTCTTGTGGGGTCACTGCTCCTTTCTCCTGGGTCCTGGTGCACAAGGTTCTGTTTGCACCCTCCAAAAGTCTGCTTCCACAGTCCTGTGTAAGTTCTGGCAGCTCTATGGTGGGGTTAATGGTGACCTCCTCCAAGAGGGCTTATGCCATACCCAAGTCTGCTGCACCGAGAGCCCTTGCCCCCGCAGCAGTCCACTGCTGACCCGTATCTCCACAGAAGACGCTCAAACACAGTTCTGTCTCAATCTCAGAGGGGTTCCTGGGTCCAGGTGCACACGACATTTGTCTGAGCCTTCATAGCATCTCTGGTGGGAATGGGATTTGATTCTAAATGCAATCCACCCCTCCTACCGTCTTGCTGGGGTTTCTCTGACCTTGGATGTGGGGTATCTCCTCGGCTATGCCAGTGCGGCGCTGCTTGCTGCTCATTATCTCTACTACTGCGGGCAGGAATCCCTTCGGAGACATGGAGTAGCCATCAT
The DNA here is from genome assembly GCF_014754425.2 of Oryx dammah. Classification (NCBI taxonomy): domain Eukaryota; kingdom Metazoa; phylum Chordata; class Mammalia; order Artiodactyla; family Bovidae; genus Oryx; species Oryx dammah. The sequence goes on along the minus strand of NW_024080603.1, from coordinate 7,642,565 downwards.
AGTCAACAAAAGAGGCTGAAACGCAGTACTGCAATCTCAAAAATGACAGAATGATCTCTGTCCATTTCCAAGGCAAACCATTCAATATCACAGTAATCAGAGTCTATGCCCCAACCAGTAATGCTGAAGAAGCTGAAGCTGAATGGTTCTATGAAGACCTACAAGACCTTCTAGAACTAACACCCCAAAAAGATGCCCTTTTCATCATAGGGGACTGGAATGCAAAAGTAGGAAGTCAAGAAACACCTGGAGTAACAGGCAAATTTGGCCTTGGAGTACAGAATGAAGCAGGGCAAAGGGCTGATTGAGTTTTTCCAAGAGAATGCACTGGTCATAGCAAACACCCTCTTGCGACAACACAAGAGAAGACTCTACAAGGACATCACCTGATGGTCAACACCAAAATCAGATTGATTATATTCTTTGCAGCCAAAGATGGAGAAGCTCTATAGAGTCAGCAAAAACAAGACCAGGAGCTGACTGTGGCTCAGATCATGAACTCCTTATTGCCAAATTCAGACTCAAATTGAAGAAAGTAGGGAAAACCACTAGACCAATCAGGTATGACCTAAATCAAATCCCTTATGATTATACAGTGGAAGTGAGAAATAGATTTAAGGGACTAGATGTGATAGAATACCTGATGAACTATGGACAGAAGTTCATGACATTGTACAGGAGACAGGGATGAAGACCATCCCCATGGAAAAGAAATGCAAAAAAGCAAAATGGCTGTCTGAGGAGGCTTTACAAACAGCTATGAAAATAAGTGAAAAGCAAAGGAGAAAAGGAGAGATATACCCATTTGAATCAGAGTTCCAAAGAACAGCAAAGAGAGATAAGATAGTCTTCCTCAATGATCAGTGCAAAGAAATAGGGGAAAACAATAGAATGAGAAAGACTACAGATCTCTTCAAGAAAATCAGAGACACCAAGGGAACATTTCATGCAAAGATGGGCTCAATAAAGGACAGAAATGGTATGGACCTAACAGAAGCAGAAGATATTAAGAAGAGATGGCAAGAATACATAGAAGAACTGTACAAAAAAGATCTTCACGACCCAGAAGATCATGATGGTGTGATCACTCACCTAGAGCCAGACATCCTGGAATGTGAAGTCAAGTGGGCCTTAGGAAGCATCACTATGAACAAAGCTAGAGGAAGTGATGGAATTCCAGTTGAGCTATTTCAAATCCTAAAAGATGATGCTGTGAAAGTGCTGCACTCAATATGCCAGCAAATTTGGAAAACTCAGCAGTGGTCACAGGACTGGAGAAGGTCAGTTTTCATTCCAATCCCCAAGAAAGGCAATGCCAAAGAATGCCCAAGTACTGCACAATAGCACTCATCTCACACACTAGCAAAGTAACGCTCAAAATTCTCCAAGCCAGGCTTCAGCAGTATGTGAATGATGAACTTCCTGATGTTCAAGCTGGTTTTAGAAAAGGCAGTGGAACCAGAGATCAAATTGCCAACATCCGCTGGATCATTGAAAAAGCAAGAGAGTTCCAGAAAAACATCTATTTCTGCTTTCTGGACTATGCCAAAGCCTTTGACTGTGTGGATCACAATAAACTGTGGAAAATTCTTCAAGAGATGGGAATACCAGACCACCTGACCTGCCTCCTGAGAAATCTGTACGCAGGTCAGGAAGCAACAGTTAGAACTGGACACGGAACAACAGACTGGTTCCAAATAGGAAGAGGAGTACATCAAGGTTGCATATTGTCACCCTGTTTATTTAACTTCTATGCAGAGTACATGATGAGAAACGCTGGGCTGGAAGAAGCACAGGGTGGAATCAAGATTGCTGGGAGATATATCAATAACCTCAGATATGCAGATGACACCACCGTTATGGCAGAAAGTGAAGAAGAACTAAAGAGCCTCTTGATGAAAGTGTAAGAGGAGAGTGAAAAAGTTGGCTTAAAACTCAACATTCAGAAAACGAAGATCATGGCATCTGGTCCCACCACTTCATGGCAAATAGATGGGGAAACAATGGAAATAGTGACAGACTTTATTTTGGGGGGCTGCAAAGTCACTGCAGATGGTGACTGCAGCCATGAAATTAAAAGACGCTTACTCCTTGGAAGGAAAGTTATGATCAACCTAGACAGCATATTAAGAAGGAGAGACATTACTTTGCCAACAAAGGTCTATCTAGTCCAGGCTATGGTTTTTCCAGTGGTCATGTACTGATGTGAGAGATGGACTATAAAGAAAGCTGAGTGCTGAAGAATTTATGCTTTTGAACTGTGGTGTTGGAGAGGACTTTTGAGAGTCCCTTGGACTGCAAGGAGATCCAACCAGTCCATCCTAAAGGAGATCAGTCCTGAGTGTTCATTGGAAGGACTGATGTTCAAGCTGAAACTCCAATACTTTGGCCACCTGATGCGAAGAACTGGCTTATTTGAAAAGACCCTGAGTCTGGGAAAGATTGAGGGTGGGAGAAGGGGACGACAGAGGATGAGATGTTTGGATGGCATCACCGACTCAGTGGACATGAGTCTGAGTGAACTCTGGGAGTCAGTGATGAATGGGGAAGCCTGGCGTGCTGCAGACCATGGGGTCGCAAAGAACTGGACACGACTGAGCGACTGACCTGAACTGAACTCCCAGCGAACCTGATAAGAAGAGTTGCCTGTACTTAGTGTCTCTACTTTTTTCCCCCTCACTCAGTCTTCCCTCCGGGGCAGGCTTGCAGCCCCACCTCTCCACTGCCGCTGCTCTTGCGAATCATTAGTGGCTGCTTGTTGACAGGCCTGCAAATGGCAGATACTTTTCTGTCTTTGCCTCATTTGGCCTCTGGTTAGCCAAAAGCTCTCTGCCATTCTCAGAAGTTTCCTGACTTCCATGCAGTGGTCGTATCCTGGTAAACTGGCTCCAGTGAGGGGAAAAACCCTGATTTGGAGCATTTCCCTCTTTTCATAGTGTAAATAAATACTCCTACCATGGCCAAGATCAAGCGCTCCATGGTTTACCAGTGGCTCACATACCACTGCTTCCATGGACGGAATCCTAACACTACTTTTTCCTAGTTTTCTCCTTCAACCTCTTACCTGCTTCTTGCATTTTTTTGGTCCTTCCTCCACAGTTGAAATTCTAAATGTTGATTTTCTTTAAGTTTTGGATCTAGGGCCTTTTGTCTTTTCCTTTCTTCACAGAAGATCTCAACTATCCACATGGTTTTCTTTCCTTTAAAAATTAAAAAAAAATGCATTTATTTTAGGCAATACCATGACAATGGAAATTATATTCAAATAGGTTTCACGTCTGCTTTCTGTCCCCAACTCCTCTTACCCATTTAGCCTTCAGGTAAACCCTTTTGCTTTCTTCCTTGTGTGTTCTTTCAGTGTTTCCTTTTGTTTGTGCAAATGTATACATATGAGCATCTGTGTATTTTTATTTCTCCCTTTTCTTACACAAAAGGCAGAATCAAACACTATCCTGTTTCTTGATTTTTTTCCTTTCCCTTTATGCTAGAGGTTTTCTGTATCAGTAAATACATATCCATATAATTCAACAAATACTATCTGTATGTTGACCATTACTAAATTTGTACATTCAGTAAAGACCTCTTTTCTGAGTTATAGACTGCTTGCCATGCCATGCATACAGCTCAGTTGTGTCTGACTCCTTGTGACCCCATAGACTATAGCCCCTCTGGTCCATGGGATTTCCCAGGCAATAATACTGGAGTGCTTTGCCATTTCCTCCTCCATTCCAACGGCCTACTTGACCCTTAATACCTCAAATTTGTCAAACTTACTATGTCCAAACTGAGACAGTTGTTTTCACCTTACGTGGCAGGTGTTACTTTGTTGGGTTACGCAATCCCTGTGACCGGGTCAGAGCGCTGAGTGCTGATGGCCCACAGCGTCTGGAAAATTGCCTTCAGATGAAGTGACCCACCTTATCCTGGAAGGTATCCTCAAAATCAACCACTCACTGATACCATTTAGGGAACCATGGATTGAAACTGCCCGCCTTGGCCAGGCACAGTGAAAACACCATTTAGGGAACCATGTATCGAAACTGCCCGTCTTGGCCAGGCACAGTGAAAACAGTTTGCTTGAGTTGTCTCATAACAGGAGGTCCCGATAAAGAAGGTGGTGCTGCTTTTGAAACCGGGAGAAGTTTGGATGGGCCAAAAGCAGGGAGGAGTTGCCAGCCCATAATACGTCTTGTAAAACTAACCTGGAAGAATTTGGGAGGGACCAAATGGAGGAGGGAGGAGATGACATGTTCTGCCCAGTCCTAGAAACTCTCATGCTGGAATCCATCTTGGCTGAGAGATGCACGTGCCACTAGGAAGGACCCTGAATCAGACCAATTACCGGCCAAGCAAGAGGAACCTCCAGACAACCTGAAACTGACTCCATCGCCTAAAGCCTGAGGCTGTGAACCAAGTGTCAGAGCAATGCTCCTGGGCTCCCACACCTTGCTGCTCTGGGCCTAGGTGCCCCAGGCGTTGGCTTTGTCAGCATGTGGGAACAGTCAGGTAAGAGCCCACTCTCAGGCCCTGAAATGGGTCCCCGTTCCTACAACACCAGGACAGTCTGTCGTAATAGGGGACAGCTCTGCAAGGAGGTGGATGAGCAACATAAGGCGTCCTTTGCTCCATTCTTTCCCCTTCCCCGTCCTGCTTCCCTCACTTCTTTCATGCTTTCCCTGAAGAGCAGTTTTCCTAATACATAAAGGTCTCCTACAAATCAATAAATTAAAAAATCCAATGGCAAAATGGACAAAGTATGTAACAGATTGATTACAGAAAATGTTGGATAAATGGATCGTAAAACTAGAAAAGATAGTTAATATTATTTACAATAAAATAAACATATACTAAGAACAATTTTTGGCTTATCAGACTGACAATGATTCAAAAGCTTGATATGTATTGTAATGGCAACAGCATGAGGAAATACACATCTTCAGGTATTCCTGGAGGAAGTGTAAGCTGGTGCAACTTTGTGGAGGGCATTCGGCACTGCAACAAAATAGGTATCACCTACAGGGTGACCCAGCAATGAATGATACTTCCAGTTGTTCATAGTAGCAAAAGACTGGACCTAACTTCAGTGTCCATAAATTGGGACTAGTGATATGAATTATAATACTCCATGTAATTGAATATGTCATTGAAAAAGAGAGTGTAAAGACATACAGCAGAGCAGGAGAGAGGCGAGCCTGACTGCCACATCTCCATACTTCTGATGCTCTAGGTTTCCTCAGTGACATTGAAGTCGCTCAGTCGTGTCTGACTCTCTGCAACCCCATGGGCTGTAGCCTACCAGGCTCCTCCGTCCATGGGATTTTCCAGGCAAGAGTACTGGAGTGGGGTGCCATTTCCAGCCACCACCAAAGGAAAAGCTGGATGGGTCTTTGTTCACAGAGTTCATCCATAGAAGAGAGTATAGAGATTCAGAACTCGAGCTTTGGGGTCAGAGCTGCCTTTTATGGGCTCAGTCACTGTGAGCAATAACTCCATGTCTCAGCTCTCAGTGGAGAAAACCATGGCACTTATATCAGCAAGTTGTTGTGAGGATTAAGGAAGGTAAGAGATGTAAAGAACTTGAAACTGTCCATGGCATACAGAAAGGCTCGATAAATATTGGTTACTAGAGTAACAAAATAATTAGCAGATCCATGACTCTACCTTGCTTATAAAGGTCCTCTATAAAGATTCTGTGATAAAAGTCACCAAAATATCCATTATCAGCTAAAACAAGCTCCAAAGGGATGTTGATAACAGGGACGCTGAATCAAGTCAGGGTCTGACTTGAAGTGGGGTGTCTAACTTAGGGTACATGGATGGCCGTGGGAATGTGAATATACATTGAAACTGTCAATAACACCTTGAGCATATGGTGAGAGATTTCATAGTAGTGCCATCAGTAGAAATATTACAAATATAATGCTAATGACATTCATAATTTTCAAATTTTAAAAAATTTGTGATTTTTCAATAACTACATTTTTCAAAGTAAAAAGAAAAAAAAAACAGGTGGAAATGTAAAATATAAGGTAAATAAGCTTACCAATGGAACAGAAACAGACTCACAGACCTAGTGAACAGCCTGCGGTCACCACGGGGGAGGGGAGGTAGGCAAGGGATGGATTGGGAGTCTGGGGGCAGCTGATGCAAACTATTATATGCAGAATGAATAAACAATAAGGTCCTCCTGGATAGCACACGGAACTATAATCAATATCCTATGATAAATCATAATAGGAAAGAATATATATGTATATATGTGCAACTGAAATACTTGCTGTACAGCAGAAACTAAAATTGTAAATCAACTCTATTTCAATATAATAACATTTTTAAAAAGAAACAGGTGAAATTACTTTTTTAATCCAATACACCCTAATATTATTTCAGTTCAGTTCAGTTCAGTTGCTCAGTTGTGTCCGACTCTTTGCGA
>NW_024080603.1:7572007-7635732 GCF_014754425.2 Oryx dammah | reverse complement strand
GCAGGTCAGGTGGTCTGGTATTCCCATCTCTTGAAGAATTTTCCACAGTTTATTGTGATCCACACAGTCAAAGGCTTTGGCATAGTCAATAAAGCAGAAGTAGATGTTTTTCTGGAACTCTCTTGCTTTTTCCATGATCCAGCATATGTTGGCAATTTGATCTCTGGTTCCTCTGCCTTTTCTAAAACCAGCTTGAACATCAGGAAGTTCATAGTTCACGTATTACTGAAGCCTGGCTTGGAGAATTTTGAGCATTACTTTACTAGCATGTGAGATGAGTGCAATTGTGTGGTAGTCTGAGCATTCTTTGGCATTGGAATGAAAACTGACCTTTTCCAGTCCTGTGGCCACTGCTGAGTGTTCCAAATTTGTTGGCATATTGAGTGCAGCACTTTCACAGCATCATCTTTCAGGATTTGAAACAGCTCCACTGGAATTCCATCACCTCCTCTAGCTTTGTTCGTAGTGATGCTTCCTAAGGCCCACTTGACTTCACATTCCAGGATGTCTGGCTCTAGGTGAGTGATCACACCATCATGATTATCCGGGTCGTGAAGATCTTTTTTGTACAGTTATCTTTTTTGTACAGATCTTTTTTGTACAATATTATTTCAGCATGTACTAAATGTAAAATACTAGTCAGAGAATATTTACATTCTTTTTTTCATAGTAAGTCTTTAGAATTTGGTTTGTTACACACACGAAGCCCATTGCAACTGGGACGAGGCATTCCAAGTGCTCTACAGTGGTGGGCCGCTCACGGCTGCTATGTTTATCACACTCATTAAGAGCCAATGAACAGAGTGATGTACTCATGAAACCCTGTATATTATTGCTTTTGTTTTTATGAACTGAATGCTCATTTTATGAACCAAATGCTTATTTTTTTAAACTGAAATTCTACATGAAAATAGAATTATCTGTAATTCCACAATTAGAATTGTGGCAATTGTGGATGACATTAAACATTAAATTTTAAAGGTGAACTTGGTTAGAGTCTTCAAGTTGTAGAGATATTATTAATAGTTCTGTTTATTCTCCCCAAATATTTTCTGAGAATACATAAAAACTGATATTTATATAATATAGTTTATTAATAAGGAAACAATGGTTATACTATTCACCCTGTCCTACTGGTTTTTCAGTTAATAATATTAATATATCTTGGAGGAGAAGGAAATGGCAACCCACTCCAGTATTCTTGCCTGGGATATCCCATGGACAGAGGAGCCTGGTGGGTTACAGTTCATGGGATCACAAGAATTGGACATGACTTGGTGACTAAATAACAATATATTCTGGAGGATTTTCTATATTAGAATATGACACATCACTTTATGCTTGTTTCAAATAGTTGTATGGCATTTGATTAAATCAACATACAAGAATTTATCTAACTGATCTCCTTTGGATGGTCCTTTGCTTCCACTTCTTTATCCTTTTTAATTTTACTGTTGCAGACACTTCTGAGATGATCATGTTTGTTGATACCCTTGTTCATATCTTTGTTGAGTTGATATACATAGTTTTGCAAGATTTTCCTAGAAATACATTTAAAATTTTGATCAATTTGTCGAATTTCTCCCCTAGAAAGTTATTCATTTATATTTTCAAGAAATGTAATGTCTATCTGCCCTAACCATTTACTGTGGTTTATATATTTTTTTCACTTTCAAATCCACATAATAATGATATTTCAGTTTTGTCTTGTGTTTCTGTAATTGAGTGAGGTTCTTTTTATGTTTTCAGCCATTTGCTTTTATTTTCTGATACCCTGCTGTATACCTTATACAATTTTATACAGCTTGCCTGCTGTATTAATTTTTTCATGAATCCTTTTTCTGTTACATGTGAGAAGTTTTAAAATTTGCTTTTAATTGGAGGATAACTGCTTTACAACGTTGTATTGGTTTCTGCAGTACAACAACGTGAATCATCCATCAGCTCAGTTCGGTCACTAAGCTATGTCTGACTCTTGGCGACCCCATGGACCGCAGCACGGCAGCCATCCCTGTCCATCACTGACTCCTGGAGGTTCTCAAACTCGTGTTCGTTGAGTCAGAATCAGTCATAAACATACTTATACCCCTCCCTCTTGAACCTCTCTCCCATCCCCCCGACCCCATCCCACCCCTCCAGGCTGTCACAGAGCACCAACTTGAGCGCCCTGTGGTATACAGAAACTTCCCGCTAGCCATCTGTTTTGCACATGGTGATGTATATGTTTCAGTGCTCGTCTCTCAGCTCGTCCCACCATCTCCCTCCTCTGCTGTGTCCACAAGTCTGTTCTTTATGCCTGAGTCTCTATTCCTGCCCTGCAAATAGGTTCCACAGTACCATTTTTGAGAAATTTTTCTTTAATCTGTCCTTCATCTTTTTATTTTGTGTATGCAGAGTTTTGGGGGGGCCTTATTTAAATTTTACATTATTATGTGATCAGATTTATCAGTCTTTTGCTTTATGCCTTCTCTCTTCAGCAGATGTTTAGTTGGATAATTTTCCAGATGTGTTTACTATAGAAATATAAAGCAGAAAAGTTCAAAGTAGAAATTTGAAAAGTGTAGAAAAGGGGATATAAGAGAAAAAGTGAACATTGATATTCCCATTATTAGAAAATAATCCTGTTTTGTCGTGTCTAGTTTTTTAATGCATCAATTTTTGTTGACAATGAGTGAACTGGAGCTAGACATCCCCAGTGTACAACAAGGTATGGTAGAATAATATTTTAAAAGAATTAATGTAATGTAATATTAATTAACATAAATAGTTTAATATGTTTAATTACAGCATGTTATTAAACTTACTAACCAAACCTTAAAGTAATTAGTATGTGTTTAAAGACTAAGGTTTTTTGCCCCACGTCTGTTGCCACACTGCGAGCCAGCATTTGCCCTGTTTACTCTGACAGATGACAGTACCATGGGCTGGGGATGAGAGAAAAAGGGGAAACACTGCCGTGTGTCTTCAAGGGTCAGCCCTGCGCTGGCTCCTCTATGAGCTAATGGTGATAGAGTGGGGCTCAAGGGCTGAGAGTCTTACTTTGTCTTCTCGAAGGGCGTCCCAGGAAAATGATGACGGTCTGAGGTGGTCTCATGCTTTGCCCTAGTGGGCGAGTCTGCAAGAAGGAATCTCAGCGTGGCAGGCTAGTCCTGAGTCTCCGGGAGCCCAGAGTGGCCTGGAGCGTATCCATAATTGTCTGAGATGGCTACAGGAGTACCTCAAGGAGGCCTGGCAGACTAACAGACGCTTCTTCGTACTGGGAAGAGCAGCCCAAGAGCAGATGTCAGCGCTGTCCCGATATCAAAGGGCAGATGGGAACTCAGCTGCCTCTGTGGAAGCCGGCAGGGAGAGATGCTGACGATTGGCAACTCCAAGGAACGAGGACATGGCAGACTATGCCAGCATGGACAGAAGAGAGCCAAGGGCCAGACGAGCCCTCTCCACCTCCAGATGTTCTATCAGTCTCCCGCCGAGTCCCCAGGGCAAAGGTGGGAGGGGAGGAGAAGAACCCTGAGTGGAGTGAGTTTACCTGGAATCGATTTGTTTCCAGTTCTGCCGTCAAGTAGAACGGGGCCTCAAGACAAATCGGAGTCAGTTATGGAAATATAGGTTCTCAAATTTTTGCATACCTGAATTTTATGGTCAGAAATATTACAACCACTACAAAGATAAAGCGAACTGAGACACCAGCAAAGGCCTTTGATAAAAGCATGACTGGAAATGTTTTCCACTCTGGAAACAAACTAAAAAAAGCTTCAGTCTTAGAAGGGATTCTAGACCATAGCAAAATCTGCAGACAGAAGGGGAGAAGTGGGATGGTTTCTCTTTGCTGTGTGGATGAGTATGAATGAGAGTTTTGGTGACACTTCCAACAGTTGACAGAAAAATGTAGTAGAATGGCAACATGTCACTCCATTTACTTCATTTTGATGCTCTAGGAAGCATGGGTTCATCGTTTGTACTCAAGATTCACAGTATTATAATGAATCTACAGGAGGAAAGAGGGATTTGTAAATTCCTAACGTTCTGGTAATTCTCACTTCTGCTCAGAGACCCAAATAACTAAGCTCATCAGTACAGAGGGTTTAGAAGGAGGAAGTGGTGGCTGTACTCTTAACCTCAAACAGGTATATTCATTAAAAGCAGGGGTGCTCAACACTGGCTGTTCATTAGAATCATCCAAGATGCTTTTAAAAATGTTGGTCTTGGGACTCACCACTTCCAAAATTCTAGTTTAATCCGTCTGAAATTGTTTGTAGCTGTGGGATGCTGGAGACCCCCAGAAGGGCTTCGCTGGTGGATCAACAATACAGAATCTGCCTGCAAGATAGGAGACGTGGTTCCAATCCCTGGGTCGGCAAGATGGTCTAGAGAAGAAAATGGCAACCCACTCACTCCACTATTCTTGCATAAGAAATCCCATGGGCAGGGAGTCTGGCAGGCTACAGGCCATGGGGTCACGAAGAGCTGGACATAACCGAGTGACTAAACAATAACCATAGAGAAACATGGGGGAGGGGAAACCTGACTTTGCTCTGCTGAGCACCAGTAACTTGGATCCTCCTGCGGAAAATGCTGCTGGTTGTCCCCTTATATTAGTATGAGACTTTCCAATTTCTAGCTGGGTTCATGGTCATCTAAAACAAAGGCTGTATTTCACAATGTCTTTGCATCAAGGCCTGGCCATTTGACTAAGTTATCCTGCCTCCTCTCACCTTTTCACTGAGAATTTAGAATATATTTGGCTACTAGCAGCAGAAAACCCAGCTCATGGTGGTTTAATAATCGGGTTCATTTTTTTCTCCCATAACAATAGATCTGAAGGCTGGTAGCCCAGGGCTGAAGAAGAAACTCAAAGATGTCGAGTCTCAGGCTCTTCTTCTATTTCCACTTTGCTGCTCTTAGCATAGTGGTTTCCCACATCATGGTAGGTAACACAATGGCTGTCACAGCTCCAAGCACCAGGGACTTTGTGCAAGACACGAAGATGATGGGAGGGATGGCTCGAGCTATTCTGTCTTTTCTAATATTAACAGAAGCAACCACTTTCACAAAATTGCTTAGCAGACTTCCATATATACTTATTTCATGGGTTATAATTGTGACTTCTGGCCATCTCCAGGAACAACAGTCTGCTAATGAGTATGGAGGTTTTCTAGCTTCTGTACTAAGAGGGAGAAGAGGGATGGAATGGATGTTAGGTCAGCCAGCTGATAGCATCCGTCCATCATGTTCCCCTACCACAGCTAATCAGTCATCATTTCTGCTCACTTCACCTGATGAAACTGCTCTTGACTCTCCATAGCCACTTCTCTAAATCAAAACCACACTGTAGCCTCCAGTTTGGCACAAACAAACAAAAACCAAACCTGAACAGTCTTTATTCATAATGTGCATTTGCTGTAGTATTTGAGAATGTTCAATTTTGCTAAAAGAGACAAAACAAACTGGATGCATGTAACTCTTAAAAGGCTAGAGTATTGGGACTTCCCTGATGGCCCAGTGGCCAAGACTCCATGGTGGCAGTGCAGGGGGCCTGGCTTTGGTCCCTTGTCAGGGAACTGGACCCCACATGCTACAACTAAATATCTCTGATGTCTCAACAAAGATAGAAGATCCTGTGCACCCAAGCTAAGACCTGGTGCAGCCAAATAAATAATTGTTTTTCAAAAAAAGAAGGATGAAGTATTGATAGTAAGTAAAGGAAGAACTTTTGAAATATAGGCAAAACTCATAGGATGTTTAAGAATCAGTTCAGTTCAGTCGCTCAGTCGTGTCCGACCCATGAATAGCAGCATGCCAGGCCTCCCTGTCCATCACCAACTCCCGGAGTTCACTCAGACTCATGTCCATCGAGTCAGTGATGCCATCCAGCCAGCTCATCCTCTGTCGTCCCCTTCTCCTCCTGCACCCAATCCCTCCCAGCATCAGAGTCTTTTCCAATGAGTCAACTCTTTGTATGAGTGGCCAAAGTACTGGAGTTTCAGCTTTAGCATCAGTCCTTCCAAAGAAATCCCAGGGCTGATCTCCTTCAGAATGGACTGGTTGGATCTCCTTGCAGTCCAAGGGACTCTCAAGAGTCTTCTCCAATACCACACTTCAAAAGCATCAATTCTTTGGCGCTCAGCCTTCCTCACAGTCCAACTCTCACATCCATACATGACCACTGGAAAAACCATAGCCTTGACTAGACGGACCTTAGTCGGCAAGGTAATGTCTCCGCTTTTGAATATGCTATCTAGGTTGCTCATAACTTTTCTTCCAAGGAGTAAGCATCTTTTAATTTCATGGCTGCAGTCACCATCAGCAGTGATTTTGGAGCCCCCCCAAAATAAAGTCTGACACTGTTTCCACTGTTTCCCCATCTATTTCCCATGAAGTGATGGGACCGGATGCCATGATCTTAGTTTTCTGAATGTTGAGCTTTAAGCCAACTTTTTCACTCTCCTCTTTCACTTTCATCAAGAGGCTTTTTAGTTCCTCTTCACTTTCTGCCATAAGGGTGGTGTCGTCTGCATATCTAAGGTTATTGATATTTCTCCCAGCAATCTTGATTCCAGCTTGTGTTTCTTCCAGCCCAGTATTTCTCATGATGTACTGTGCATATAAGTTAAATAAGCAGGGTGATAAAATACAGCCTTGACGTACTCCTTTTCCTATTTGGAACCAGTCTGTTGTTCTATGTCCAGTTCTGGGAATGATTAAACAAGTAGTATGCAAAACTTAGGTAGACTGCCAGGCCCCTCTGTCCATAGGATTCTTCAGGCAAGAATACTGGAGTGGGTTGCCATTCCCTTCCTTCTCCAGGAGATCTTCCCAACTCAGGGACTGAACCTAGGTTTCCTGCATTGCAGGCAGTTTCTTTACCATCTGAGCCACCATAGAAGCTGGAATTCATCAGATGTGTTAAAAATAGATATAGTAAGTTATATCTGCCTGAGACATGCAGAGGATACATAGAATAAACAGGAGATATAACGAACAAGAGAGTGGCTTACAGAGAGAAAGGGCTTTCAGTGGGGTGAGCGTGAACCGTCACTCCTAATCAGTCACCCAGTGGTGAAACTCCTTATGATTAGATTCCCTACTGGCCCTGTGTAGAGGTGCAGAAGAAAAGTTGTAGCTACAAGTTTGTAGCTTGTAAAAAACTTGTAGCTTCAAGTTTGAAAAGCTGCAGCTCTGGCCTATGTACTTGCTCTGTTCCCCTTCAGTAGAGCGAGTGTGTCTTTGGCTTCAGGCAATGTCCCTCGTGGGGCTCCTGCCTCAATCTCAGCTCTCATCCTGTCGTAACCACGCCACAGGGGGAAAGGCGGATGCAAGGTGAGGAGCCGGGGGAGGGCTGACGGACATAACCTGACTAGCACAATCCTTTCACCCGCTTGCTGCCTAACCTGACTCTTAACATCCCTCCCCTGGCTTCTCACTGGGGGGTTTGAGTTGACTTCATGAGGCGTGTGGTTTGAGCCTTTTCATCGGCACTGTGAGTGTTCTGTGGGGTGGGAGAGTTCTCATGCGTATTCGGAGGGTACATTTCATCCAAGTCTTTTCCCTCAGGACACTATTCCTCTGTGTTTGCCACTTCAACACAGCCTCCATGTACTACCGCAGAGTAACCCTTAAATACTGAACATCTGATCAGGGTGAACCCCCGTTTATCACCTTTCGGTGTCTCACTATTGCCAAGAGTGGTACCATCAGACTCTCCTGCAGAGTGTTGAGGACTGGACTCCCTGAGAAGCAGAATTGGACTTGCAGGTGAGCATGTAGGAAGTAATTTAGGAAGTGTCCTTGGGAGCCTTCTATATGCCTGATCACCTAACACTGACCGGTTATTAGGTCTGGCGGCCCTTGGGGTGGGGTGTGACCTCGGGTGAGCACCAGCTATAGGGTGCTAGAGCGGGTGTCTAAGCAGCACAGCGTAGTCCTAAAGGACTTTACAGGATGGGTCCCTGCCTCTCTTTCCATCTCATCTTTTTTTTTTTTCTTCTTTAAACACAGTTATATTGTTCAAATATACCGCTCTCCTTCACCCTCTGTGCCTTGTCACGTTGTTCCTTCTGCTCAGGATGTCCTGTCTGTCCACTGCTTCCACTCCTCCAGAAGCCCAGACTCACAGCTTCTCAAATGAGACCGCTCACCCAGCCACCCATGGCACCTGCATGTCAGGCCGGCCCCGCTCCAATCCCTTGTCTGCAGCTCACCTGCTGTTCTGAACTGGCCAATTGTAAAAAGAAGTGATCTGAAGCCCTTGAATGAAGTACAAGTGACGAGTGCTGACATAGGAGGGACCGAAGGCAGTCAGCCTACACGGTCTAAAATACTTCCTCTTTCCAAACATGCGCCTTACCTCCCACCCTCCCCCACCACCCCAAATCCAGTAATGAGAAACCTGGATTCATTTTGTAACTGAAGACTGCACACTGTAGCTCTAAATTGTCCTTTAAAATTTTAATAGTAGGCTAAATTGAAAAACACATAGGGAGCATTTTGAAGATACCCTGCAGCTGGATTTATTTTATGCTAGAGCAATTTTGCTGCCTGGCTGCTTCCTGCTGAAAGCACACAGGATGTGCTGAAATGCTGCCACTGTAAACAAAACTAGATCAGACAGAAGCTGCTCTCTTCACTGACAGATCTACCTTGTAAGTTGCTGGCAGCGATGCTATTTGACAGGCACAGTGCTAGGAAGCAAGTGGCTTCCAAAATAAGAATTGAAAGGGAGGAATTCCTCAACACAAGCTTGAAAAATGTCAGCACTGGAAAGGACTTTGGAATTCTATGCCGTCTAGCTTCCATAACTAATAATTGAGGAAACTGAGGCCAAGGAAGGTTAAGGTACTTTATCCTATGTCACCCAGCTTATGAGCAGCAGCCTGAACCAAAACCCAGGTTCCCTGGCTCCTCGTCTAATTGTTATTCTACTACATTGTATTCATTACTTTTCCTTAGCATTTTTACTTTTGTTGTGCAATTCAGAGGATCATATGTAATTCTCATGATCAAAACAACTGACTACATAGGAATGGCTATTGGTTTGTCACTGGGAGGAACACTTAAAAGACTTACTAATTGGACTTTGTATTCATTTCTCTCCTAATTACTTGTTTAATTAAGGCATTTTACCTTGATCATAAATGCAGTCACATTCGATGAATCCTGACTGTGCTATGAAGATCCAACATATGTATGAAGTGTTGTCATTAGAACTTAGGAAAACCAAACAACTAATTAGCTTCGAGATATTTAAAGGTTCAGTTCAGTTCAGTTCAGTTGCTCAGTCATGTCCAACTCTTCGCGACTCCATGAACTGCAGTATGCCAGGCCTCCCTGTCCATCACCAACTCCCAGAGTTCACTCAAACTCATGTCCATCAAGTCGGTGATGCCATCCAGCCATCTCATCCTCTGTCGTCCCCTTCTCCTCTTGCCCCCAATCCCTCCCAACATCAGAGTCTTTTCCAATGAGTCATCTCTTCACAAGAGGTGGCCAAAGTATTGGAGTTTCAGCTTTATCATCAGTCCTTCCAAAGAACACCTAGGACTGATCTCCTTTAGAATGGACTGGTTGGATCTCCTTGCAGTCCAAGGGACTCTCAAGAGTCTTTTCCAACACCACAGTTCAAAAGCATCAATTCTTCGGTGCTCAGCTTTCTTCACAAGGAGTAAGCATCTTTTAATTTCATGGCTGCAATCTCCATCTGCAGTGATTTTGGAGCCCCCAAAAGATAAAGTCTGACATTGTTTCCACTGTTTCCCCATCCATTCCCCATGAAGTGATGGGCCCAGATGCCATGATCTTAGTTTTCTTATGTTGAGCTTTAAGCCAACTTTTTCACTCTCCTCTTTCACTTTTATCAAGAGGCTTTTTAGTTCCTCTTCACTTTCTGCCATAAGGGTGGTGCCATCCTGAGGTTATTGATATTTCTCCTGGCAATCTTGATTCTAGCTTGTGCTTCTTCCAGCCCAGCGCTTCTCATGATGTACTCTGCATAGAAGTTAAATAAGCAGGGTGACAATATACAGCCTTGACGTACTCCTTTTCCTATTTGGAACCAGTCTGTTGTTCCATGTCCAGTTCTAACTGTTGCTTCCTGACCTGCATACAGATTTCTCAAGAGGCAGGTGAGGTGGTCTGGTATTCCCATCTCTTTCAGAATTTTCCACAGTTTATTGTGATCCACACAGTCAAAGGCTTTGGCATAGTCAATAAAGCAGAAATAGATGTTTTTCTGGAACTCTCTTGCTTTTTCCATGATCCAGTGGATGTTGGCAATTTGATCTCTGGTTGCCAGGAGCAACCTCATAAATTTTAAAATTATTCTCTATTTTGTATATTAATTCACACATGCATGAAAAATCATAAGGGATGTGTGTAAATTATGATTTATTATTTCTTTATGATTTTTTTTCTCCCCTGGAGAAGGGAAATGCTACCCACTCCAGTATTCTGGCTTGGAGAATTCTATGGACTGTAGTAGTCCATGGGGTCCCAAAGAGTAGGACACAACTGAGTGACTTTCACTTTATGCTTTTTTTAGTGAGGGGGTGGAGATGGGTAGGGGAGGATTAAAACCCCCAACATGCCATTGAGTTAAAGCAATTTGTTTGGCATTTAACATTACTTTGTGTTCCTGTGACATTTTTTCCTCCCAGCTGCTCAAAGTACTTAATACATATCAACCAATAATCCTCACTACAGCACAGCTAGAGAGAGTAGACAGCAAGTATAATCCTCTTGCTACACAAGGCCTACAGTCTGCTTGAAAATCCAGTGTGCAATTGATTTGGATGCTAAATGCATGAGCAGAGTATTTGTGCACTGGTTGAAAACTGCTGTCCAACCCATCTGTGGCTAGTTTTTTTGCTTCTGGGCTTCTTTTCAATTGAGAATATATTGCTGAGTTTAAAAACACCAAATTGCAAACTGTTATACATGGATTAACATAGGCTTGACTTTCATAGATGTTCTGGGCTATCATGGAAATCATGCAGAGTTACTGAATGTGTGGAATAAACAAATGAATACTAACAATAATGGTTAACATTTATTGAGTTCCTAATTTGCCTCAGGTGCACAGGCAGGTATTTGACATACATTCTGCAAATCCCCCAAACAAGCCTGCAAGACAGGCCTAGTTACCCCTATTATTCAGATGAGCAAGGTGCAGTTATGAGAATTTAAGTTCTATCATCCAAAATGGAAGCACCAGTTAAAGAGACTCTCAGCCAGACTCCTGTGAAGAAGGGCATGGCAACCCATCCCAGTGTTCTTGCCTGGAGAACAGAGGAGCCTGGCTTGCTGCAGTCCATGGGGTCACAAAGAGTTGGACACAACTGAATGACTAAACAACAAAAAACAAGGCCAGACTCACTATTTAGACACATTTCTTCACCTTTCCCCCAGTTTTGCCCTGCTCTCCTCCTTCTCTTTAGTCATTCAACAAACATTTACTGAACACAAACTTATGCCAGGCAGGTACTAGGCATTGGTATATGGTTGTGAACAAAGCAGTCAGACGTCCTGCCCTCATAGAGTTTGGCTTCTAGGCTGATGTCTGGATTTCAACAATGAAGTGGTGAGAAACAAACAGAATAGAGTTAGGTGTAAAGCAACAAAGAGAACCAAGGACACATAAAAGATGGAGATTGCCTAACCAAATACTGATCTCAGAGTTGGAAAGTGTTATCCTTTTTACTTGTTTTCTTTAGTGATTTTATTTTGGTCATTTTTTGTATTAGCTCAGCACCAAGCATATGGAAAGAGGAGTAATATGCTTTGCAACAAAATGGCAGGGCTGTTAGCTGCTCCATTATAGCATGGAATCATGAAAAATGCTCAAGGTTTAGGTGAAATATTCCCATAGAATAAGCTGCATCCAGAATGGTGGACCTAAGGTGGTAACCTACCATGTCTCTTCAGCATGACCCATGTTTCATCTGCCCAGTCCACAAGCCACTTTCTCTGTTAGCTGACAACATCTCCCTCACCCTCCACTCCATGCCCTAGTGGGTTGAACAGTCTCTTCTCAAAATTCGTGTCTACCCATCACAGCTCTCCACAACCCTCTGTCTTGCTTTCTTGGAGATATTCTCTGCCGTGTTCAATCCACACTTCATGAAGCTGTAGTTTTCATTCTCTTGCCCTACCCCCAGCTCTATGCCATCTGCAAATAACTGCAGCTTTTGTTATCTGGTCATATCCGGAGTGGCTGAGCACCCAGTGACTCAGTTGTTAAAGAATCTGCCTGCCAAAGCAGAAGACCTGGGTTCGATCCTTGGGTCGGGAAGATCCCCTGGAGAAGGGAATGCCAACCCACTCCAGTATTCTCGCCTAGAGAATCCTGTGGACAGAGGAGCCTGGTGGGCTACAGTCCATGGGGTTGCAAAGAGTCGGACACGACTGAGTGCCTGACACTTTCACCCTCATACAACCTCTAGAGTGGACCACATCCCTCTATCCCCACCCCCAGGTCATCCATCCAAGGGCCCCAAATGACCACCTCCAAACTGGCTTCTAATTGGGTCTTCTCATGAGCTCAGAAATACTGCCCATGGAGCTTCCTTCTTCCCTCTTCAGAAGTAGTCTAACATGTGAAAAACAGCTATGAGCAGGAATCTGTGGCCCTCTCTCTCCATTAGGGCCTTGTGCTGTTACAGGAGGGTTCAGGGCACCGGTGGGGAAATTCACACTGTACCTTGTCTGGCATTAGTAGAGCAAGCAAGGCCACATGGAATAGACTCTGTTCAACACAGGAAGACTCACTCACCTTTATGCCTTAATTAACCTTGGCACCAATTTCTAACCTTCTCCAGAGAAAACATTTCCTCCCCAACAGAGCCTCTCAGAATGAGAGCAGGAAATTTATCCTCATACATGCACAGAATCCCATTTTTGTCTAAAACCTGCATAAGCTTTTAAGTGAAGCTCCTTTTTCTTAGGAAAGAACACTGTCATTGTTCTCTGGGGTGTATTGTTTTGCTGTTCCTATTATAAATGCATTTGGGCTTAGAGGTTATAAAGATTCTGCTCTAGATAAGAAGGGCAGGAAATAAAATTAGGAATGTCTCTGGACACCAGGAACAAAATTGTTGCAACGGTAAGTAGATTGAGCAGTAATTACTCAGGGAAATGATTTTGTTTCCAAGGATAAGGACAGAGGGCAATTTTGAAGGATGGATGGGCAGAAAACAACGAGTTTGTAAGAAAAAAAAAAATACAAGATCTGATTCCTGATTTAATGATTCTCAAAGGGTGGGCCATGACACGCAACCATTAGCATGATCTGGGAACTTGTTGGAAATGTACATTCAGGCTCTATCTTGAAGCTGAATCAGAAACTGGGGGTGAGCACCAGCATTCTGCACTTTAGCAAATCCTCCCCGTGACTCTGATGCATGCTCATGTTTAAGAACCGCTGGGTTTAAAACAAAACAAAACAAAACAACTCTTCTGTAGGGAGAATATTTAATTCAGGACACCTGGTGTAGGAAAAAGCTGAAGCAAAGCAATCAAAGGTCAATTTTGTTCCACTTGGGAAACTCGTCCCCCCCAGTTCTCTGGGTCAAGGCTGGGGAAAGCCCAGAAGCCCCCGCTGGTCCCTTCAGAATTCAAAAGAGGGCTTCAGAGCTGAGCTGCCAAAGACTTTGTAGCCAGACTAATTAGTCTCCAGGAATTTCCTGTAAGAGTTTGAAGGGCTGGGCTGGAAACGTGTAACTGGTGAAGTGGAGGAAAAAGGACCAACAACACTGCTGAAGTACCACAAAAGCTGGTCCTCCCCAAGAGGGACTGAAGGCAGCCTGTTTCTGTCTAGCAGGCTGTGAAAAGCCCTTCCTTTGCTCTGATGGGAACTGGGCTCAAGGGAGTTTCCCTTCCAGCAAGAGGTGAAGAATAATAAACCAATTGCTGGCCAGATCTCAACCTGGGGTCCACAGGCCAGCCATCCTGTCTTCTCCCTGGCTTTTCCTCCTGCGTGCTTGTGTGCTCAGTGGCTCAGCTGTGTCCGACTCCTTGCGACCCCACGGACTGTAGCCCACCAGGCTCCTCTGTCCATGGGGTTCTCCAGGCAAGAATACTGGAGTGGGCTGCCATTTCCTCTTCTAGGGGATCTTCCTGACACAGGGCTAGAACCCGTGTCTGCTGCACTGCAGGCAGATTCTTTATCACTGAGCCCTCAGGGAGGCCCTGCCTTTTCCTTCTATACTCCCCCCTTCCTTTTTCCTGTGTTCTTTCCTTCAGTGTGGTCACAGGACTTGCTGTGAAGGATCAGCTGACTGTCGGGAGTACCACCGCTGGACACAGAATCTGGAGCTTGAGTCCACCATGGTAACCTCTTGGGATAGAAAGCTGTCTAATGTCTTTCAGTTTTGATGTCTTTCTGCTGAAAATCTGCCATGGTGAAAAGCTTCATCCAGTGAGAAATGCTGTTAGAGTTCTAAGACCTCTCATTTGCCTTTGACAAACTCACTAGTCCACCCACTGCCTTGTGTCCAATGACACACTTTAACTAGACCAGCCTCTCAGGACTGTCTCGATTTTGAGATTAATGGCTTATGTTTCTTCCATGGAATCCCTCCATCATGCATTCATTTGTGCATTCAGCAAAGGCTTTCTGAGCACTGACTTCATACTGTGCTCAGATCTTTGGGTTCCAGGAGTATTGGGGGGCAGTGACATGCAGCTTCTTACTTCTCCGTCTTTACTTTTGTGGCACCCTGCCCTCTGCCTGGGGATTCCCTGGTGGCTGAGATGGTCCCACCTTCCCTCAGCAGTCCCACCTAACTGCTGACTGCTTACCTAACCTTCATAGTTATGTTAAAATATCTCTCACTCTAGCTTTCTCTGCTCAGCTCACGTTCCCGAGTGGATGAAGTGTTTTCTCCTTTGTGTATTTCATACTTTCTTTCTACCTCCCATTTTTCTTTCTTCCCTTCCTTTCTTTCTTTCTATAGCACATCTCTATTTTAAACACCACTATACTTTTTTCCACTTACACATTTTCCCCCACCCAGATGAAATATTTAAAGGTAGAAATCCCACTTTATTCACCATGGTATCTGTATGTCTACCTCATGCTCTGTGTGTATAGAAAGTAATGTTGAATTAACGCTGCACTGATTTAAACATTTATGTTTTTGTGCTGTTTCTTAGCATAAAAAAATCAAAAGTCTTTTTTTCTAACTCGTCCACAGGTATTTATATTTAGTTAGAGCAATATTCCTAAAAGTGGACCATAAATATATGACTGTAGTTGTTTAACGGTCAAAGAGAAACCAGAACCGGATGGAAGGTAACGTGGTAAAAACATTATATTTGGAACTCAGTTCTAAATACATCACAGACAAGTGGAAATTTGTAGCCAAGAAGCAGGATAGCCATCATCCGATGGAAAATCACTGAGGGGTAACGTGAGGGGTTAAGGGCATCCTGGCTAAACTGATCTATAACCGATCTCTGCTGAAGACAGGCCAGGGTGAAGAGACATCTCCTGGAGGATAAGGGAGGATGAGGAACCTGCTTAGATGTGGAGGGTGATCAGACATGGAGAATGAGGAGCTCTTGTCTAACTGACCTAGCAGGGTTCTGGCTACAACTAGATTTTACAGCTGGGCCTAGGAGAAGGTTCAGGAGCCTCACTAAAGTTTGGTCAAGAACAGAATCTTTGTTACAACCTAGAGAAGGAACAGCATCATGATGCGCTTAGTTGCTCAGTCATGTCAGACTCTTTGTGACCCCATGGACTGTAGCCCTCCAGGCTTCTCTGCGCATGGACTTCTCCAGGCAAGATACTGGAGTGGGTTGCCATGCCTTCCTCCAGGGGATCTTCTCAACCAAGAGATCGAACCTAGGTCCGCATCGCAGGCACATTCTTTACCATCCAAGCCACCAGGGAAGGCATCACAACTATGAAAAACAATCCAAGAGAGCTTGATGTATCATCCTCAAAAGAAAGATGTGCCTTGAACCAATAAAAATGTGTGGTAAATCATTTATAGAATTCTTTCACATATTTCGTTGATAGTATGGATGTTAAATTCCATGGAAAAGGGAGCAAAGATAAAACTAGTTTTTGGCTCCTGAAGCTTTTCTTATTATTGACAAGGTTGGTACACATGCATTTCTAAAATCTGATTAAAGATTTTGTGTTTTCTGGGGTTTCATTAATGGGGTATGTTGGCACAAAAAAGTAAAAACTCTAAAGAGAAATTAATTATATTATACATATAATTAATTATAAATAATTATTTATTCTCCATAACTTAAGGTTAGATTCTCAAGCTAAGGATTAGGTTGCTAACTAGTTCATGGTTTGACCTCCTACATGGTTATAGCACCTTTAAAACCTGTCAGTTGAGGATATATACCAAGCTAGCTACTGCATTAAGGAATCTGTGTGGATAAGAGTTATTTACATGCTTCTAAAGCACTGTCAGGACAGAGAAAGCACATGAAAAGCCATACAATGAATTGCTGCCTGTCAGGGTCTGTGAAAGTGTTAAGTACCATACAAGTGCCCAGCAGGGCTCCTGCTAACACTGCTTAATTGTCCTGCCAAATCACAGCAGCAATAGCATGCCATTCACCCAATCCGTTTAACGTATCATTTGCATTTACAGTGTAAAGTTGTTATTAAGGGCAGGATATTTTTGCAAGTGCAAATGTTGCATCTTCTATTCTCTTGTAGTGGCACAGTATTTAAGAACCCGCTGCTTAACCACCTGTTCACATTTATTCCTGGGAGAACCATGTTCCTGCCATTGGCAAATTTCTTTCTTTGGTTATAATGCTGCCCCAAACGCATCTAGGATGATGGGCTGCAGAAGCATGGCATTGAGCACCAATATCCCTGGAAACGTGTGGCTCAGTATTGCCTGATCTGGAAAGGATCAAGCCCCAGAAAACCATGTACATTTTTTCCTGTTGAGAGTAAGACCTTGCAGGAAGGAGAACTCTGGTTCTCACCTTTGGGGCATTGGATTTTCAATGTGCCTATTGTTTAACATAGTCAACAAAAGAGTCCGAAATGCAGTACTTGGATCCAATCTCAAAAACAACAGAATGATCTCTGTACGTTTCCAAGGCAAACCACTCAGTATCACAGTAATCCAAGACTATGCCCCAACCAGTAATGCTGAAGAAGCTGAAGTTGAACGGTTGGTTCTATGAAGACTTACAAGACCTTCTAGAACTAAAACCCCAAAAAGATGCCATTTTCATCATAGGGGACTGGAATGCAAAAGTAGGAAGTCAAGAAACACCTGGAGTAACAGGCAAATTTGACCTTGGAGTACATAATGAAGCAGGGCAAAGGCTACCAGAGTTTTGCCAAGAGAATGCATTGGCCATAGCAAATACCCTCTTCTGACAACACAAGAGAAGACTCTAGACATGGACATCACCAGATGGTCAACATCGAAATCAGACTGATTTATTCTTTGCAGCCAAAGATGGAGAAGCTCTATAGAGTCAGCAAAAACAAGACCAGGAGCTGACTGTGGCTCAGATCATGAACTTCTTATTGCCAAATTCAGACTTAAATTGAATAAGGTGGGGAAAACCACTAGACCATTGAGGTATGACCTAAATAAAATCCTTTATGATTATACAGTGGAAGTGACAAATAGATTCAAGGGACTTGATTTGATAGACAGAGTGCCTAAAGAACTATGGACGGAAGTTCATGACATTGTAGAGGAGACAGGGATCAAGACCATCCCCATGGAAAAGAAATGCAAAAAGGCAAAATGGTGGTGGGAGGAGGCCGTAAAAGCTGAGAAAACAAGAGAAGTGAAAGGCAAAGGAGAAAAAGAAAGATATACCCATCTGAATGTAGAGTTTCAAAGACTAGCAAGGAGAGATAAGAAAGCTTTCCTCAGTAATCAATGCAAAGAAGTAGAGGAAAACAATAGAATGGGAAAGACTATAGATCTTTTTAAGAAAATTAGAGATACCAAGGGAACATTGCATGCAAAGATGGGCACAATAAAGGACAGAAATGGTATGGACCTAACAGAAGCAGAAGATATTAAGAAGAGGTGGCAAGAATACACAGAAGAACTGTACAAAAAAGATCTTCATCACCTAGATAATCACAAAGGTGTGATTACTCACCTAGAGCCAGACATCCTGGAATGTGAAGTCAAGTGAGCCTTAGGAAGCATCACTACGAACATGGCTAGTGGAGGTGATGGAATCCCAGTTGAGCTATTTCAAATCCTAAAAGATGATGTTGTGAAAGTGTTGCACTCAATATGCCAGCAAGTTTGGAAAACTCAGCAGTGGCCACAGGACTGGAAAAGGTCAGTTCTCATTCCAATCCCAAAGAAAGGCAATGCCAAAGAATGTTCAAACTACAACACCTTAGCACTCATCTCAGTTCAGCTCAGTCACTCAGTTGTATCTGACTCTTTGTGACCACATGGACTGCAGCACGCCAGGCTTCCCTGTCCATCGCCAACTCCCAGAGTTTATTCAAACTCACATCCATGCATTGGTGATGCCATCCAACCATCTCATCCTCTATCATCCCCTTCTCCTCCTGCCTTTAATTTTCCCCAGCATCAGGGTCTTTTCCAGTGAGTCAGTTCTTTGCATCAGGTGGCCAAAGTATTGGAGTTTCAGATTCAGCATCAGTCCTTCCAATGAATATTCACTGATTTCCTTAGGATGGACTGGTTGGATCTCCTTGCAGTTCAAGGGACTCTCAGGAGTCTTCTCCAACACCACAGTTCAAAAGCATCAATTCTTCAGCACTCAGCTTTCTTTATAGTCCAACTCTCACATTCATACATGACTAATGCAAAAACCATAGCTTTGACTAGACGGACCTTTGTTGGTAAAGTAATGTCTCTCCTTTTGAATATGCTATCTAGGTTGGTCATAAATTTTCTTCCAAAGAGCAAATGTCTTTTAACTTCATGGCTGCAGTCACCATCTGCAGTGATTTTGGAGCCCAAGAAAATAAAGTCTGTCACTGTTTCAACTCTTTCCCCCCCATTTGCCATGAAGTGATGGGACCAGATGCCATGATCTTAGTTTTCTGAATGTTGAGCTTTAAGCCAACTTTCTCACTTTCATCAAGAAGCTATTTAGTTCTTCTTCACTTTCTGCCACAAGGGTGGTGTCATCTGCATATCTGAGGTTATTGATATTTCTCTCGGCAATCTTGATTCCCGCCTGTGCTTCATCCAGCTCAGTGTTTCACATGATGTACTCTGCATATAAGTTAAATAAGCAGGGTGATAATATACAGCCTCAATGTACTCCTTTCCTGATTTAGAACCAGTCTGTCGTTCCATGTCCAGTTCTAACTGCTGCTTCCTGACCTGCATACAGATTTCTCAGGAGGCAGGTCAGGTGGTCTGGTATTCCCATCTCTTTCAGAATTTTCCACAGTTTATTGTGATCCACACAGTCAAAGGCTTTGGCATAGTCAATAAAGCAGAAACAGATGTTTTTCTGGAACTCTCTTGCTTTTTCCATGATCCAGTGGATATTGGCAATTTGATCTCTGGTTCTTCTGCCTTTTCTAAATCCAACTTGAACATCTGGAAGTTCATAGATCATGTACTGTTGAAGCTTAACTTGGAGAATTTTGAGCATTACTTTACTAGCATGTGAGATGAGCTGCAATTGTGCAGTAGTTTGAGAATTCTTTGGCATTGCCTTTCTTTGGGATTTGAATGAAAACTGACCTTTTCCAGTCTTGTAGCCTCTACTGAGTGTTCCAAATTTGCTGGCATATTGAATGCAACACTTTCACAGCATCATCTTTTAGGATTTGAAATAGCTCAACTGGGATTCCATCACCTCCCCTAGCTTTGTTCGTAGTGATGCTTCCTAAGGCCCACTTGACTTCATATTCCAGGATGTCTGGCTCTAGGTGAGTGATCACACCATCGTGATTATCTGGGTTGTGAAGATCTTTTTTGTACAGTTCTTCTGTGTATTCTTGCCTCCTCTTCTTAATATCTTCTGCTTCTGTTAGGTCCATACCATTTCTGTCCCTTATCGAGCCCATCTTTGCATGTAATATTCCCTTGGTATCTCTAATTCCCTTGGTATCTCTAATAGGAGCAGTGACCCCACAAGAGACTTACCCAGTCTTGCCCGTGGGCGTCCAGGAGTCTCCAGCAGAGGCCTGAGTCGGCGGTGGCCTGCTGCAGGGTTGGGGGCACTGAGCGTAGCAGTGCTTGCACTCATGTCACACGCTAGCAAAGTAATGCTCAAAAGTCTCCAAGCCAGGCTTCAACCATATGTGAACTGAGAACTTCAGATGTTCAAGCTGGATTTAGAAAAGGAAGAGGAACCAGAGACCAAATTGCCAACATCCATTGGGATCACAAAAGAAGCAAGAGAGTTCCAGAAAAACATCTATTTCTGCTTTATTGACTATGCCAAAGCCTTTGACTGTGTGGATCACAACAAACTGTGGAAAATTATGAAAGAGTTGGGAATATCAGATCACCTGACCTGCCTCCTGAGAAATCTGTATGCAGGTCAAGAAGCAACAGTTAGATCCAAACATGGAATAATGGAGTGGTTCCAAATTGGGAAAGGAGTATGTCACGGCTGTATATTGTTACCCTGCCTATTTAACTTATATGCAGAGTACATCATGAGAAATGCCAGGCTGAATGAAGCACAAGCTGGAATCAAGATTGCCAGGAGAAATATCAATAACCTCAGGTACGCAGATGACACCACCCTTATGGCAGAAAGAGAAGAACTAAAGAGCCTCTTGATGAAAGTGAAAGGGGAGAGTGAAAAAGTTGACTTAAAGCTCAACATTCAGTAAACTAAGATCACTGCATCCTGTCCCATCACTTCATGACAAATAGATGGGGAAACAATGATGACAGACTGTATTTTTTGTTCTCCAAAATCAGTGCAGATGGTGACTGCAGCCATGAAATTAAAAGATGCTTGCTTCTTGGAAGAAAAGTTATGACCCACCTAGAAAGCATATTAAAAAGCAGAGACATTACTTTACCAACAGAAATCAAAGCTATGGTTGTTCCAGTAGTCATGTATGGATATGAGAGCTGGACCATAAAGAAAGCTGAGCGCTGAAGAATTGATGCTTTTGAACTGTGGTGTTTGAGAAGATTTTTGAGAGTCCATTGGATTGCAAGGAGATCCAACCAGTCCATCCTAAGGGAAATCAGTCCTGGATATTTATTGGAAGGACTGATGCTAAAGCTGAAACTGCAATACTTTGGCCACCTGATGCAAAGAGCTGACTCATTGGAAAACACCCTGATGCTGGGAAAGATTGAAGGCAGAGGATGAGATGGTTGGATGACATCATAGACTTGATGGACAAGGGTTTGAATAAGCTCTGGGAGTTGGTGATGGACAGGGAGGCCTGCCGTGCTGCAGCCCATGGGGTTGCAGAGTCAGACACGACTGAGTGACTGAAGTGACTAATTGTTTAACATGCACGTGATCAAGTCCTTGAGCTTTTTTCCTCTGGCCCCCATCCTTTCCCATCACAAATATTCACAGGGTCAGAAAACTCCTGTGCTTGCATGTTAGCTTGGGAGTAGCAGGATGAAGAATGGATACTTGGTGCAAAAGGTCTCTTCTGCCCATATGTATTTAATTCCAGTCATGGTTTATCTTTGTGAAGGATGGTGGGAAAAAATGGAATTATTTAAGTTTTATTACTGATATGATTCGTTTGGGATGACTAGGAAATACTGTCCAAAGAACTGGTTTTATTACAATAAAAATGTTGGTGAAAAGCTAGAATCCAGGTTGTAATCTAAGCTAAGACAGATCAGAATGTCTCTTGCTCTTGGAATCTAGTCTATGCATACCTCCGCCATTAGAAAGAGGAAAGGCCTAGAAAAGAAAGTAAGGGAAGAAGTGAAGAGAATAAGAATTGCACAAAGCAAGAGAAGAGACATCTCCTTGCTGGCCTGGTACAACCACACTTAATACATGGGCTTTAACAAATACTGAAGATCAGTAATTAAATGCAGCAGGAACCCCAGGTCTGGTCCTCTTTCAAGCAGAAAGAAAGGGGCAGGCTAAATGAAACTAATCTAGATTTACACCTTGGCCATCTGTGTTGAGGATTCCAGTTCCTTCAAAGTCTCCTAGGCCACCTGGGAGACACTCTGAAGGAAATAGGGGGTTTCAGCCACCAGGATTAAGAAATGGATTAAAGGAAAAGAGAAACAGCTGTTGTTGCATAAAGAGGCACACTGGGGGTTGGAGGACAGGAAGGAAAGAGATGCTGCTGCAGGAAAGAGTTGGTCATTGGACAAGAGCGGGAGCGAGACCTGGACAGAGCCATGGGGACTTCAAGTTTTCACAGTTTAGACCAGGAAACCCACAAGTATTTAAACCACTCAAGCATGTAGATGAGGGAAGTAAAGGCTCCACAGTATTTTATAGAGAATATTTGTGACAAAACTTTTCAAAGCTATCAAAACAGAAGGAACTATAGACCATATATTAACATAAGCAACACAGACAAAATGTCTGTCACCAGAGTCCAGCAGAACTTTAAAAGAATAGACTTCATTCCAGGAAGGCAAAGGTCATTCTATACTAGGAAATGCAGTAATATAATTTCCCATGTTTCTCAAAGGAGTAAAATCAGTCATCACCATTGGTGCTAAAAAAATAAAAAGGATAAATGTGACATATTTCATTATTTTTTAAACTGTGCTTAATAAAATAGGAATAGAAATTTTGTTAATATATTTAAGATATATGTAAAAAGTCAGCATCAGTGTAAATTGGTATAGGCATTACAGGAAAGGGTGTGGAGGAGGGATAAATTGGCAGTTTGGGATTGGCAGATGCAAACTATTGTGTATAATATAGCAAACAACAAGGTCCCACTGTATAGTACAGGGAACTATATTCAATATCTTGTAATAAACCATCTGGAAAACAATATGAAAAAGAATATACATATATGTATAACTGAATCACTCTGCTGTACACCAGAAAACAACATTGTAAATTAGATATATTTGAATTAAAATTTTTTTAAAAATGAAAAGCCAGCATCATACTTAAAGGCAAGATAAAAGAATAACTTTTGCTAAATCTGGGACTAAGACATAGATGCCCACAAACTATTCTTAGTTCTTAGATAATACTATCCTATATAATTATTAATTAATGAAAAGACAAAGAAATGAATTTGTAAGACAACAATTACTTGTGGAAGATTTGATTCTTTATTTAGAAATTCCACCACAATGAGTTGATTAGAGAAAAATAAGAAAGTTCAGTACAGTGGGTATTACAAATGCAATGAAAAAATTAATAGCTTTCTATAGACTCTTGAGAGTCCCTTGGACTGCAAGGAGATCCAACCAGTCCATTCCGAAGGAGATCAGCCCTGGGATTTCTTTGGAGGGAATGATGCTGAAGCTGAAACTCCAGTACTTTGGCCACCTCATGTGAAGAGTTGACTCATTGGAAAAGACTCTGATGCTGGGAGGGATTGGGGGCAGGAGGAGAAGGGGACGACCCAGGATGAGATGGCTGGATGGCATCACTGACTCGATGGACATGAGTCTGAGTGAACTCCAGGAGTTGGTGATGCACAGGGAGGCCTGGCGTGCTGCGATTCATGGGGTCGCAAAGAGTCGGACACGACTGAGCGACTGAACTGAACTGATATGGAAATAGCTACTTATTAAAGTTTTAATTTAAAAAATTCCATTTACAATAACAGTAAACACAAATCATTCAGGGAATGATCTAACAAGGAATGGATAGGAATGAAAAATAGATTCACACATTTCATACTTTCTGAGAACCGTTTTTATAGTTTTTACCTTTTTTGTCTATAGGAAGTCTTGACTCCCAGCGGCTTCTATGACCAATTATAGTGAAACTGTGCCTCCTTGAGCCAGGCTGTCTTGTCATCACATTTTAAAAGGGAGAGAGCACTGTCCCCAAAGTCCAGACCCCAGAAGCCTGACTTGCTCACTGACTGTGTGACCTACACAAGGTCCCTCACTGTGTGACCTCAGTAGCCCCAGGGTTTAAGAAAAAGAGTGGGTCACACATACTGAATCAAATGTCATAAACTGGAGTTCACAGATGTGCTTCATGTGACCTGCTTGAAATTATTTTTAGTTAGTAGTAAAAACTCGGATACTTCACGTAAAAATCTGCATTCTCAGCTACCTTTGAAAATTTCCGTGTGACCTAACAGGACTGGCCTCTCCCACTGGTACAATTAGCTGCAGCTGCAGAAGCAGCGGTCCCTTCATTCAGAGCCTGGCCCCAGTGTGCAGGCCCGATCCCCTGACCCCCATGGTGACACCACCATGGCGTCACCAGCCTGATTATTTACCTGACCAGCTGCCCCGTGGTCATTCTGTAAGGTTCCTTTCATTTTACAGTTTAATTATTTTAAAATTCGATCAAGCTATCAGTCTAGGAAATGTATTCCTTTTCCATATTACTTAAAAGCCTGGGAATTTTGAGCTACTGTGAGTGTAGCAAGCTCTGGCTCCATGGTTTTTTCTTTTTCCTTCGGCTTGTAGCAGACGATCCTTGGTTACCATGGTGATTACCATCCCTTAATGATATAGCTGCTACCGCAATGGGGATGTAATTTTCTTTAAACGTGGTGGAAAGAGTCAGGTAACAGGAGTAGATATAAAAGCTTTCTCCCTTCTCTGTTCCTGGGTGCTACTCCGTCACCACAAAGAAGACAAGCCAACGTGAGAGGTGCTGTTACGACGGAAATACCTTCCCTGGGTACCAGCACACAGGTGGGAGTCCCAGGAAAAGCGGTCCGCGTCAAGTCTCATGGGACTTCATTAAAATGATCCGATTTCACAGCCAAGGCTTTTGACTCTAGCCCCCTCCCCAAAGTGAGCATCCCACGTCCAAAGAGGCCGGCTCACCGGCACTCAGAGCAAGTGACGCCCCTCAGCTGCAGGCTCAAGATCCCCGGTAGGGGTCTTGGGGGCCGGGGCTGGCCCTTCCTGACTAAACTGCAGGCAGTGCTCCGCCTGGACGGTCCAGGGCTCACTTCGGAGGCGTTGGAAGAATGCGTGCTCTCTCCAGTGAAGCCCCCGGGCTCCCTCCTGGTGACGGCACTTTGAGGGGCACATTGGATTTGCCCGGGGCTGACGGCCTGCATCAGGTCCTAAGGTCCATTTTAAAACCATGGCCAGAGTATAACAGAAAAGCAGATAGTTTGTTCACAGATAGAACAAACTAGTGGCTATCGGTGAGGGGTGGGAGGGGCAGGTTGGGGTGAAGGAGTGGGAGGCATAAACTACTGGGTATAATATACATGGAAATTTAGCCAGTAATGGAACATGGAAAATACAGCCAGTATTTCACAATAACTGAAAATGGGAAGTAACCTTCAACAACTATATAAAATTTTATCAAAAATTTTAATATAAAGACGAAAAAGAAAATTTTTTTAAAAAGAAAAAACAACAACAACAAAATCACGGGCCAAATAGAAAACTGGGTGAATAAGCTGAATTTCTAAAAATGTATTATTAAAAAAAAGAAATTCAAAAAAAATTTATTATTTTCATTATGATTACTAGTTTTATTGTGGTAAGAATGCCTAACATGAGATCTAGCCTCTTAGATTTTTAAGTGTACAATATAGTTGCTATCTCTAGGTACAAGGCTGTCTGGCTGTTCTCTAGGACTTGTTCATTTTGCACAGCTGAAACATAATACATGTTGATTAGCAATTTCCTATTTCTCTCTACCCTTGAGGGTGAATTTTAAGAAATGAGTTAATAGACGAGAGTGACCTCTATAGGACTTACCCTCTCTTTTCTTCTTCCCTGCACCTTCAAATTTCCACAGCTAAACTTTGATTACAGGAAGTCACTAAATAGATGGGCAATAAAGCAACTGGAATCTAAGTAATAGGTATACAGAAGTATCTACTGTAAAATTATTTCAAGTTTTCTACATATTTGAAGTTTTCCTAATAAATATTAGGAAATAAATGACCAAAGTAGAGTTTATAAATGGATGGCTCACAGGCCATGTATGGTGCAGATATGATTTACTTGGCCATGAAGATTTTTTTTAATTTTAATACAATGTTTTTTGGCCAGTATGGAAAGCCAAAAAAAAAAAAAAACCTGTATAAAATTTTTTAAAAAATAAAAAAAAGTCTGATGGTCAAATATATCATGTCTGTATCTTAATTGCCAACATCTACTGGATCATCAAAAAAGCAAGAGAGTCCCAGAAAAATATCTACTTCTGCTTTGTTGACTATGCCAAAGCCTTTGACTGTGTGGATCACAATAAACTGTGGAAAATTCTGAAAGAGATAGGAATACCAGACCAACTGACCTGCCACTTGAAAAATCTGTGTGCAGGTCAGGAAGCAACAGTTAGAACTGGACATGGAACAACAGACTGGTTCCAAATAGGAAAAGGAGTACGTCAAGGCTGTATATTGTCACCCTGCTTATTTAACTTCTATGCAGAGTACATCATGAGAAACGCTGGGCTGGATGAGGCACAAGCTGGAATCAAGATTGCCAGGAGAAATATCAATAACCTCAGATATGCAGATGATACCACCCTTATGGCAGAAAGTAAAGAAGAACTAAAAAGCCTCTTGATGAAAGTGAAAGAGGAGAGTGAAAAAGTTGGCTTAAAACTCAACATTCAGAAAACTAAGATCATGGCATCTGGTCCCATCACTTCATGGCGAATAGATGAGGAAGCAGGGGAAACAGTGGCTGACTTTATTTTTTTGGGCTCCAAAATCACTGCAGATGGTGACTGCAGCCATGAGATTAAAAGACTCTTGCTCTTTGGAAGAAAAGCTATGACCAACCTAGATAGCATATTCAAAAGCAGAGACATGACTTTGCCAACAAAGGTCGTCTGCTCAAAGCTATGGTTTTTCCAGTAGTCATGTATGGATGTGAGAGTTGGACTATAAAGAAAGCTGAGCACTGAAGAACTGATGCTTTTGAACTGTGGTGTTGGAGAAGACTCTTGAGCGTCCCTTGGACTGCAAGGAGATCCAACCAGTCCATCCTAAAGGAGATCAGTCCTGAGTGTCCACTGGAAGGACTGATGCTGAAGCTGAAACTCCAAAACTTTGGCCACCTGATGCGAAGAGCTGACTTATTTGAAAAGACCCTGATGCTGGGAAAGATTGAAGGTAGGAAGAGAAGCGGACGACAGAAGGTGAGATGGTTGTATGGCATCACCAGCTCCATGGAGATGAGTTTGAGTAAACTCGGGGAGTTGGTGATGGAGAGGGAGGCCTGGTGTGCTGCAGTTGATGGGGTCACAGAGAGTCAGAAACGACTGAGTGACTGAACTGAACTGAACCTTACATGGCCTGTGGGTCACCCATTTGCAAATGCTACTTCAGTCAAATGCTTTCCAATATTTATTAGGAAAATTTCTGCATAGTCAAAGCTCTGGTTCTTCTAGTAGTCATGTATGGATGTGAGAACTGGACCATAAATAAAGCTGAGAGATGATGAATTGATACTTTTGAACTGTAGTGCTGGAGAAGACTCTTGAGAGTCCCTTGGACAGCAAGGAGATCAAACCAGTCAATCCTAAAGGAAATCAACCCTGAATATTCATTGGAAGGACCAATATTTGGCCGCATGTTGCAAACAGCCAACTCACTGGAAAAGATCCTTATGCTAACTAAGGTTTAAGCCAAAAGAGAAGAGGGTGGCAGATAAGATGGTAAGATAGCATCACCAACTCAAGGGACATGAACCTGAGCAAACTCCAGGAGATACTGAAAGAAGGGAAGCCTGTCATGCTGCAGTCTGTGAGGTTGCAAAGAGTTAGACATTCATAGCAACTCAACAACAATAACATATCTGTGAATCTGCCTCTCTTTGTTATATTCACTAGTTTGTTGTATAACAGTTTTTAAAATATTTGGCGTATAATTGCTTTACAAAGTTATATTAGTTTCTGCTGCTACAGTGTGAATCAGCTGTATGCATACATATATCCCCTCCCTTTTGAACCTCCCTTCATACCCACCATCCTACCCCTCTAGGTCATCAAAGACCACCAAGGTGAGCTCCCTATGTTATAAAGCAGCTTCCCATTAGCGATCTGTTGCATACATGATAGGGTACGTGTACCAGCCTGGGGCATGTGTCCACCAGTGTGCATGGGGGCTGGGAGCTGGAGTGTGGGGACTGGAGAGCAAACCCAGGGCAAGGACTCCTTCTTCCCTGAGAAGATGGAAAGAAATCTTAAAAATTAGGGCAGAAATAAATGCAAAAGAAACAAAAGAGACCATAGCAGAAATCAACAAAGCCAAAAGCTGGTTCTTTGAAAGGATAAATAAAATTGACAAACCATTAGCCAGACTCATCAAGAAACAAAGGGAGAAAAATCAAATCAATAAAATTAGAAATGAAAATGGAGAGATCACAACAGACAATACAGAAATACAAAGGATCATAAGAGACTACTATCAGCAATTATATGCCAATAAAATGGACAACGTGGAAGAAATGGACAAATTCTTAGAAAAGTACAACTTTCCAAAACTGAACCAGGAAGAAATAGAAAATCTTAACAGACCCATCACAAGCACAGAAATTGAAACTGTAATCAGAAATCTTCCCACAAACAAAAGCCCAGGTCCAGACGGCTTCACAGCTGAATTCTACCAAAGATTTAGAGAAGAGCTAAACCTATTCTACTCAAACTCTTCCAGAAAATTGCAGAGGAAGGTAAACTTCCAAACTCATTCTATGAGGCCACCATCACCCTAATACCAAAACCTGACAAAGATGCCACAAAAACAGAAAACTACAGGCCAATATCACTGATGAACATAGATGCAAAAATCCTTAACAAAATTCTAGCAATCAGAATCCAACAACACATTAAAAAGATCATACACCATGACCAAGTGGGCTTTATCCCAGGGATGCAAGGATTCTTCAATATCCGTAAATCAATCAGTGTAATTCACCACATTAACAAATTGAAAAATAAAAGCCATATGATTATCTCAATAGATGCAGAGAAGGCCTTTGACAAAATTCAACATCCATTTATGATAAAAACTCTCCAGAAAGCAGGAATAGAAGGAACATACCTCAACATAATGAAAGCTATATATGACAAACCCACAGCAAACATTATCCTCAATGGTGAAAAATTGAAAGCATTTCCCCTAAAGTCAGGAACAAGACAAGGGTGCCCACTTTCACCGCTACTATTCAACACAGTTCTGGAAGTTTTGGCCACAGCAATCAGAGCAGAAAAAGAAATACAAGGAATCCAAATTGGAAAAGAAGAAGTAAAACTCTCACCCTTTGCAGATGACATGATCCTCTACATAGAAAACCCTTAAGACTCCACCAGAAAATTACTAGAGCTAATCAATGAATATAGTAAAGTTGCAGGATATAAAATCAACACACAGAAATCCCTTGCATTCCTATACACTAATAATGAGAAAGTAGAAAAAGAAATTAAGGAAACAATTCCATTCACCATTGCAACGAAAAGAATAAAATACTTAGGATTATATCTTCCTAAAGAAACTAAAGACCTATATATAGAAAACTATAAAACACTGGTGAAAGAAATCAAAGAGGACACTAATAGATGGAGAAATATACCATGTTCATGGATCGGAAGAATCAATATAGTGAAAATGAGTATACTACCCAAAGCAATCTACAGATTCAATGCAATCCCTATCAAGCTACCAGCGATATTTTTCACAGAGCTAGAACAAATAATTTCAAGATTTGTATGGAAATACAAAAAACCTCGAATAGCCAAAGCAATCTTGAGAAAGAAGAATGGAACTGGAGGAATCAACCTGCCTGACTTCAGGCTCTACTACAAAGCCACAGTCATCAAGACAGTATGGTACTGGCACAAAGACAGAAATATAGATCAATGGAACAGAATAGAAAGCCCAGAGATAAATCCACACACCTCTGGACACCTTATCTTCGACAAAGGAGGCAAGAATATACAATGGATTAAAGACAATCTCTTTAACAAGTGGTGCTGGGAAAACTGGTCAACCACTTGTAAAAGAATGAAACTAGAACACTTTCTAACACCATACACAAAAATAAACTCAAAATGGATTAAAGATCTAAACGTAAGACCAGAAACTATAAAACTCCTAGAGGAGAACATAGGCAAAACACTCTCCGACATACATCACAGCAGGATCCTCTATGACCCACCTCCCAGAATACTGGAAATAAAAGCAAAAATAAACAAATGGGATCTAATTAAAATTAAAAGCTTCTGCACAACAAAGGAAACTATAAGCAAGGTGAAAAGACAGCCTTCAGAATGGGAGAAAATAATAGCAAATGAAGCAACAGACAAACAACTAATCTCAAAAATATACAAGCAACTGAGATTCCTTAAAAAACTGGAAATAGAACTGCCTTATGACCCAACAATCCCACTGCTGGGCATACACACTGAGGAAACCAGAACTGAAAGAGACACGTGTACCCCAATGTTCACACAACACTGTTTATAATAGCCGGGACATGGAAGCAACCTAGCTGTCCATCAGCAGATGAATGGATAAGAAAGCTGTGGTACATATACACAATGGAGTACTACTCATCCATTAAAAAGAATACATTTGAATCAGTTCTAATGAGGTGGATGAAACTGGAGCCAATTATACAGAGTGAAGTAAGCCAGAAAGAAAAACACCAATACAGTATACTAACACATATATATGGAATTTAGAAAGATGGTAACGATAACCCTATATGTGAGACAGCAAAAGAGACACAGATGTATAGAACAGACTTTTGGACCCTGTGGGAGAGGGAGAGGGTGGGATGATTTGGGGAGAATGGCATTGAAACATGTATAATATCATGTATGAAACGAATCGCCAGTCTAGGTTTGATGCAGGATACAGGATGCTTGGGGCTGGTGCACTGGGATGACCCAGAGAGATGTTATGGGGAGGGAGGTGGGAGGGGGGTTCAGGATTGGGAACTCATGTACACCTGTAGTGGATTCATGTTGATGTATGGCAAAACCAATACAGTATTGTAAAGTAAAATAAAGTAAAAAAATTTTTAAAAATTCAATCAGTTGCAAACATTTTAAAGGGCAAGAGACTTCAAATAAAAATCCAGACTTCCAGTTTTTTCTAGAAAAATTGAAAGAGATTCAATATCAGGCACCACATTCTTGCATGGCAACATTTGGCTAGAGCTGGGGAGTTGCTGTCCCCTCCCAATGGGACATGTCCTCTCCATTTGGACACAGACCCACTAGACATGCATTCTACATTTACCTTACTTGAATGGGCCAGCTTCTCAGCTGATGACACTGATATAGAGCAACCTGGAGGTTGGGGGAGACATAAAAGGGTGGTGTATCTGTCTATGTGTGCATGCAGTTGGCAGGAAAATGCATCCTTGTTTTGCTTGGTCAGGGGTGCGGTGGGACAAAGCCTCCTTCTTGGCCTTCTGCTCACAGCCTCCTGAGATGTTGCTTAGTGCCAAGCCG
The DNA here is from genome assembly GCF_014754425.2 of Oryx dammah. NCBI lineage: Eukaryota > Metazoa > Chordata > Mammalia > Artiodactyla > Bovidae > Oryx > Oryx dammah. Next base: position 7,604,238 of record NW_024080603.1, on the reverse strand, counting down.
TGAGGCTAAGTGGGCACGGTTGCCCATAAACAGCTCTGGGTGTGGCTACATCAAGAAAAAAAAAAAAAAAGGTCTTGGGACTAGCTGAGCAAGGCTGCATTTATTTTAGAATGTTTACCTTCTGACTAGAATGCCTCAGTTAGTGACCAAATAAACCATTTCCTATCCATGTGTTGCCATCATCATTTACCATAGAGCTTCATTGTTAGATGCCAGGCAAAAACAGCCAAGCAGAGCTCAGCTGTCCTAGAGCCTGAATTGGATCTTTGCCTATCATGATGGGAACAGTCTACCTCTTTCACTTCACTTTTTCCATAAAGGTGGAATGTGGGCAAATGGATGCTTGTCCCAGTGTTTAGTGTTTCTAAAAACTGATTCTTTCCCTCTGCTTCTGCCTTCTTGCAGGGATCTGCACTCGGAACGATGCCTCACTGAGGTGTGCTCTGCCTCCAGGGCCTGTTCTGGGTTCAGAGGTCCTAGGGTGAGACTCGGTTCCATTAAATTCTCTATCGATTAGTCCACTGTGAGTGCTGTCAAGAGCATGGCCCATCCTCTGGTGATGAGATTAACAGGGAGCTCTGCTCCCTCTGCTCTTCTGTCTCTAGTGCTTTCTACTGAGCTTGGAATCAATTTCATCTTCTCCCTCGGCCAACTGTTCTTATGCAGTCTGACCCCTGCACGTCTTGCAGCCTCAAATTGTCCCACTCCTCCATGACCTTTCTGGGCTCCAGGCCTAATTTCCAGTTCTTAGATTCTTTCTGATTCTCAACCCGCCATGGCTTGTCCCCAGCCCTGGACCACAGTTCCACCAGCTCTTGGCCTGGCTGACTGCTTCCCTCTTCTGGCTTCAGGTGGCAGACTCGCCCCCTCAGAGGTCTTTCCTGACCATCATCCCTTTTCACTTACACCCAACTTTTCACATTACACCCTCGTTTTTCCATTGTTCAGTTCGGTTCAGCCGCTCAGTTGTGTTCAACTCTGTGACCCCATGAATCACAGCACGCCAGGCCTCCCTGTCCATCACCAACTCCTGGAGTTCACTCAAACTCATGTCCATTGAGTCGGTGATGCCACCCAACCATCTCATCCTCTGTCATCCCCTTCTCCTCCTGCCTTCAATCTTTCCCAGCATCAGGGTCTTTTCAAATGAGCCAGTTCTTTGCATCAGGTGGCCAAAGTATTGGAGTTTCAGCTTCAGCATCAGTCCTTCCAATGAATATTCAGGACTGATGTCCTTTAGGATAGACTGGTTGGACCTCCTTGGAGTCCAAGGGACTTTCAAGAGTCTTCTCCAACACCACAGTTCAAAAGCATCAATTCTTCAGTGCTCAGCTTTCTTTATACTCCAGCTCTCAATTCCATTGTAGGAATTCTCTAATTTCATTTACTTGCTCATTTCTTGTTACTGCCTCTTCCACTTCAATGCAAGCTTCGCAAAAGCAAGGCCCTTGTCTCTTGTTCACCACAGCATCCCTCATTTCTGGGATAAAGGTTTAATCCATGAATGTCTGCCCCTAGAATGGTGAGGGAATTCTAACAATCATGAGGCTGCAGTCATTAGGGCAAATGTTTCCAAAAAATCGAGTCTATACACATTATTGGTTCTGCCTTTAAGAATGGCCTTTGACTATTTGTAATTTCTGGATGCCAGTATTAAATTAAATCATGGGAGAGGAAGGCTGAGATTTGATGGTCTAACTTATTTCCTTAATTATTATGGCATTTATAGCATGGCTATGACTTGTGACACAAAAGGCAAGGTTGCCACCTAGTGTTAGATGTGTAGTTGTGTGGCACTGGCAAGAATGAATCTGCACTTCCACAACTGGGTATAACAAAGACCAGAATTTACCAGTGGAGCACAATTCTCCACAACATGTCTCTTGAGGGGCCTTGAATGTTCCAGTCTCATGGGCCTCTGCCAAGCTGTGATACTGTCTTTGTTAGCTACTAAAGAAATTCCAAGCAACCAAGAGAGCTGTCAAGCTCAGCTTCACAAAGTAGCATAGTCTCCAGACTGTTTTCTTAAATTCCACTTGCCTCCTCCTTCAAGATGTGCTGCTTATAGAATAAGTGAAATTAAAGAAACCAGTACTCCACTATGTCAGCTGCTTCTCATCCTGGTGACATAAGGAAGGATGCATGCTCAAGGTATAGGAACTCATGAACCATTTAGACCCCTAAGTGGTTGCAACCAAGCACAACATTAGCTGTGCTGAAAAATCTTGGTAGCCTTAAGCTGGGTATTTTCCATTTTCCAGCCATGCTGAAGACTCTAAGACAAAGGGAAGCTGTGAAAAGTGGCCAGATAAGGGTGGCACCAAGGGAACTCATTTAATGAAGAGACTTGGCTATAGGCTCCTAAAATACCACTCCGGGAAACGAGGTTATTAGAAATGATGGAAAATGGGTGGTGAGATGAGTTGGTGGATGGGAAAAACCATGGCAACTATCCTTTTTTTTTTTTTTTTAAATTTCACTTTCCTTGAGACTAAAAATAGATCAAGTGTAGGTCACTGTAAAAAAGTTCAGCAGTAGTTTATGTCTCCTGCTACAAATTTTGCTAGCTTTTGGGGAGCCTGTGAAGAAATGCTCTCCTAATACTGAAAATGTATTATGTATCTTTTGTTCTAGTCATATAGTCTGTGCTCTATATATTATCTTAATGCATATAGTGTTCTATCTTTGCTTTAAAGTGTATTTTTTAAGAATGAATAAGAAATAGCTATGAAATTACAAAGCCAAAATTAGAATAACTTTTGAAAACCATCTACTCAAGCAGGAAAATCCAGGAATCTTTTTTATTTTTTGGTCATCCTAAGAGATCTAGGCTCTTTTTAAATCTCTACAGTGATAACACCTATCCTTCTGAAACTATTCCAAAAACTTACAGAGGAAGGAACACTCTCAAACTCATTCTATGAGGCCACCATCACCCTCATACCAAAACCAGACAAAGACACTACCAGAAAAAGAAAATTAAGAGCCAAGATCACTGATGAACACAGACAGAAAAATCCTCAACAAAATACTAGCAAACAAAACTCAACAATACATTAACAGGATTATATACCACGATCATGTGGGACTTATCCTAGGGATGTAAGGATTCTTCAATATATGCAAAACAGTCAATGGAATACACCACATCAACAAACTGGAGATGTTTTTATGGGGGCTTCTCTTGTAGCTCAGTTGGTGAAGAATCTGCCTGCAGTGCAGGAGACCCGGGCTCAATCCCTGGGTTGGGAAGATCCCCTGGAGAAGCAAATGGCAATCTACTCCAGTATCCTTGCTTGGAAAATCTCATGGACAGAGGAGCCTGGAGGGCGGCAGTCCATGGGGTTGCAAAGAGTCGGGCACAACTGAGCAACTAACACTTACTTCACTTACTTAAAAACCATACATTCATCTTAATAGATGCAAGAAAAACTTCTGACAAAAGTTCAACACCCATTTATGATAAAAACTCTTCAGAAAATGGGCAAAGAGGGAACATTACCTCAACATAATAAAGGCCATCTATGACAAGCCCACAGCTAAAATCATTCTCATTGTGAAAAGTTTAAAGCATTTCCTCTAAAGTCAGAAACAAGGCAAAGTCCACTATTGCCACTTGTATTCAACACAGTTTTGGAAATCCTAGCCACAGCAATTAGACAAAAAAAAGAAATTAAAGAAATGCAAACTGAAAAAGAAGTAAAACTGTTACTGTTCACAGAAGACATGATACTATATATAGAAAATTCTAAAGATTCTACCAGAAAACTACTAGAGTTCATCAATGAATTCAGTATAATTGTAGGATACAAAATTAATACACAGAAGTCTCTTGCATCCCTATATACTAACAACAAAAGATCAGACAGAAAATTTAAGGAAATAACCCCACTTACCACAGCAACAAAAAGAACAAAATACCTAGATATAAACATACTTAAGGAGGTAAAAGATATGTACTCTGAAAACCATAACATGCCGATGAAAGAAATTAAATATGATACAAACAGATGGAAAGATACACTGTGTTCTCAGATTGCAAGACTCAATATTGCCTAAATGACTATACTACCCAAAGTAATCTAGCGATTCAATGCAATCTCTATCAAATTACTAATGGCATTTTTCACAAAACTAGAACAAAAAATTTCAAAATTTGTATGGAAGCACAAAAGACTTCAAATAGCCAAAGCAATCCTGAGAAAGAAAAAGAGAGCTGGAGGAATCAGGTTTCTTGACTTCAGACTATACTACAATGCTACAGCCATCAAAACAGTAGGGTATTCACTCTAAATCATAAATATAGCCCAATGGAACAGGACAGAAGCCCAGAAATAAACCCACACTTCCTATCGTCAATTAATCTATGATAAAGGAGGCAAGAATATATAATACCTTGGAGAAAAGACAGTACTTTCAATAAGTGATGCTGGGAAAACTGGACCGCTATGAAATTAGAATATTCTCTAACACCATACACAAAAATAAACTCAACATGGATCAAAGACCTAAATGTAAGTCTAAACACTATAAAAGTCTTATGGGAAAACATAAGCAGAATACTCCTTGACATAAATTGCAGCAATATCTTTTTTGATCCATCTCCTAGAGTAATGAAAATGAAAATAAACAAATGAGACCTGATTAAACTTAAAAAGTTTTATATAGCAAAGGAAACCATAAACAAAATGAAAAGACAACCCACAGAATGGGAAAAAATATTTGCAAATGAAACAATAGACAAGGGATTAATCTCCAAAATATATAAAAAGTTTATGAAGCTCAATATTAAGAAAGTAAACAACCCAATCAAAAAATGGGCAGAAAACTTCAATAGACATTTCTCCAAAGAAGGCATACAGATGGCCAAGAGGCACATGAAAAGATATTCAACATCATTAATTATCAGAGAAATGCAAATCAAAACTACAGTGAATTATCACCTCACATCGATCAAAGTGGCCATCATCAAAAAGTCTATAAATACATGCACCCGAATGTTCCTTGCAGCACAGTTTACAATAGTCAAGACCTGGAAGCAATCTAAATGTCCACTGACAGATGAATGGATAAAGAAGATGTGATATAAATGAAATAATGCCATTTGAAGCAATATGGATGAACCTAGAGATTATCACACTAAGTGAAGTCAGACATAGAAAGACAAACATATGGTATCACTCTTTTGTGGAATCTAATTTAAAAAAATGATACAAATGAATTTATTTACAAAACAGAAACAGACTTACAGGTATCTAAAACATACTCATGGCTTCCAAAGGGGAAACGTAGAGGAGAGGGATAAATCGGGAATTTGGAGTTAACACACATTACCATATATTGGGTTGGCCAAAACGTTCACTAGGATTTTCCCTACCCAGCTTACACAAAAAAATCCTAACAAACTTTTTGGCCAATCCAATATAAGACAGATAATCAGCAAGGACCTATTGTAGAGCACAGGGAACTCTACTTAACATTCTGTGATAACTTATATGAGGAAAGAATCTCAAAAAGAATGATGTATTACTGAATTACTTTGCTGTATACCAGAAACAAGACAACACTATAAATCAACTACACTCCAATTAAAAAAAAAAATCTCTTCAGTGACAAGGAACTCATTAGTCTGTGATGTAGCAACTCCACTATTAAACTAATTGCTGGAAAGCTCCTTCTCTATTTCCATTTATTCATGTAACTGATATTTATTTAGCACCTACGATTGTGCTGGGTATTTCAGATCTAGTGTTGAACAAAATGAACTCAGTCCCTGGATGTACAGAAATTAAAATCTGCTTCCCGGTATCTTTGCTGTGGGTATGAGCAACTGGAGACAGTGTAGAACAACAGTGCTTTTTTTCCTATAGGAGAGTCTTCTACAGTTTGTAGAGAAGCTTTAGATTTTTCCCTTACTAGCACAAATCATGGAGTCAGGGAGGATTTCTCAGCTGCAAGCAAGCAAACTAATGAACAAAAGCCCTGGCAAAGCATGCATCTATTTGAGACAAATGGAGCAGCTCAGTAAATTGAAGGGGCAGTGGAAGAATCAGGTCTGGAAAGAATAGAAAAGAGGCAGCTTTGGGAATCCAAACAGCAGAAACCAATGGACAGTCTTTTCAAGGTGCTGCTATTGTTTCAGCAACAACTGCTTTTAGTCTTTTGTCTCTGCTCAGGGATCAAATTATAAGCAGAGAGAATCAGATTGGTCTGGCTTGGATTCCATGCTCACTCCATGCTGGGAGTGGCAGTGGGAGCTCTTGATATTCACAAAGAATGAAGCAAAGTACATTCCTGCAAAGAAAAATAAAGGAACTGCCGCCAGAAGAGGACGAATGGATGCTGATGGTGAAACCAACAAATGACCACAGAGATTACCACCTTAACCACCTGGAGTGCTCAATGCTCTGCTGTGTCCGACTCTTTGAGATCCCATGGACTGTAGCCCACTAGGCTCCCCTGTCTGTGGGATTTTTCAGGCAAGAACATTGAAGTGGGTTGCCACTTCCTTCTCCAGGGGATCTTCCCGACCCAGACCGCGGGATCAAACCTGTGTCTCCTGCATTGCAGGAGAATTCTTTACCACTGAGCCATCAGAGAAGCCCTAACCACTTGGAGACAGGGATGCAAAGAGGAACCTGGAGCTCCTCTCTTAGAAAGAAACACATGACTGCAAGGCCTGATAGATTTATCTCATCTCTCTAGTAATAATCTTCAGGTCTGCCTTACCTTCCCTCTCTGATGCTCAGGATCACCTAGATGACTTCTTCCTTGTTGGTTTTATTCCATCCTGGACTCATCATCCTGGAAGCACAGGAGGAGCCTGCCTGGCAGTGATGATGAAAACTTAGGTTTGCATTCCACTTTGCCTTTTGAAACCCACTGACTGGGTCCAGCCCAGGCACCAACAAGGCCTCAAACTTTCCCCTTACTTCCAAAAAAGCAAATTTACACACCAAGACTGTGATCCTCATCCATTCATCATTTCCCTGTTTTACCCACAAGCATGCTGTAGGGCCTTTGGTGAATGTAAATGAGCTTAGTTGGTTCCAAGTGCTTGTTCTTGGGAATCCAGTAGTCTTGCTCAATGTACACACAGGAACAGTCGAAATCTTTGCTGGAGATTAATGTGAAGACTAAATATCTGTATATCTATTTTGTTGTTGGTTTTATTGTTCAGTTGCTCAATCACGTCTGACCCTTTGTGACCACATGGACGGCAGCACACCAGGCTTCTCTTCCTTCACTATCTCCCTGAGTTTGCTCCAACTCATGTCCATAGAGTCAATGATGCCATCCAACTATCTCATCCTCTGTCACCCTATTCTCCTTCTGCCTTCAATCCTTCCCAGCATTGCGGCCTTTTCTAATGAGTAGGCTCTTTGCATCAGGTGGCCAAAGTACTGGAGCTTCAACTTCAGTATCAGTCTTTCCAATGAATATTCAGGGTTGATTTCCTTTAGGACTGACGAAGCTTTAACTGTCTCCACTATTCTAGCAGATCCCAAGTTTTTTTGTAGATGACTACAGTATCCTTGGAAGAAAAGTTATGACCAACCTAGATAGCATATTCAAAAGCAGAGATATTACTTTGCTGACTAAGGTCTGTCTAGTCAAGGCTATGGTTTTTCCAGTAGTCATATATGGAAGTGACAGTTGGACTGTGAAGAAGCCTGAGCGCTGAAGAATTGATGCATTTGAACTGTGGTGTTGGAGAGAACTGTTGAGAGTCCCTTGGACTACAAGGAGATCCAACCAGTCCATTCTGAAGGAGATCAGCCCTGGGATTTCTTTGGAAGGAATGATGCTAAAGCTGAAACTCCAGTACTTTGGCCACCTCATGCGAAGAGTTGACTCATTGGAAAAGACTCTGATGCTGGGAGGGATTGGGGACAGGAGGAGAAGGGGACGACAGAGGATGAGGTGGCTGGATGGCATCACTGACTCGATGGACGTGAGTCTGAGTGAACTCCGGGAGTTGGTGATGGACAGGGAGGCCTGGCGTGCTGCGATTCATGGGGTCGCAAAGAGTTGGACACGACTGAGCAACTGAACTGAACTGACAGTATCCTAAATCACGTCTGATGGTTCCTTCTGTGACTTGGAATAGAATTCACTTGGTGTTGTAAATCTACCAGTGTCGTAAAGTCTCTTAAAGCTGCCACGTGTACTAACACTTGCATCTGCATGACCTAATTTCCTTCTTCTGTTTAATTTGAATATCAGTGTTGACTGTGCCAAAGCCTTTGACTGTGTGGATCACAACAAACTGTGGAAAATTCTGAAAGAGATGGGAATACCATACCACCTGACCTGCCTCTTGAGAAATCTGTATGCAGAAGCAATAGTTAGAACTGGACATGGAACAACAGACTGGTTCCAAATAGGAAAAGGAGTCTGTCAAGGCTGTATATTGTCACCCTGCTTATTTAACTTATATGCAGAGTACATTATGGGAAATGCTGGACTGGATGAAGCACAAGCTGGAATCAAGATTGCTGGGAGAAATATCAATAACCTCAAATATCCAGATGACACCACACCTATGGCAGAAAGTGAATAAGAACTAGAAAGTCTCTTGATGAAAGTGAAAGAGAAGAGTGAAAAAGTTGGCTTAAAGCTCAACATTCAGAAAATGAAGATCATGGCATCTGGTCCCATCACTTCATGGCAAATAGATGGGGAAACAGTGTCAGATTTTATTTTGGGGGGCTCCAAAATGACTGCAGATGGTGATTGCAGCCATGAAATTAAAAGACTCTTGCTCTTTGGAAGAAAAGTTTTGACCAACCTAGACAGCATGTTCAAAAGCAGACACATTACTTTGCCAACAAAGGCCCGTCTAGTCAAAGCTATGCTTTTTCCAGTAGTCATGTATGTATGTGAGAGTTGGACTGTAAAGAAAGCTGAGCACTGAAGAATTGATGCTTTTGAACTGTGGTGTTGAAGAAGACTCTTGAGAGTCCCTTGGACTGCAAGGAGATCCAACCAGTCCATCCTAAAGGAGATCAGTCCTGAGTGTCCACTGGAAGGACTGATGCTGAAGCTGAAACTCCAATACTTTGGCCACCTGATGCGAAGAGCTGACTCATTTGAAAAGACCCTGATGCTGGGAAAGATTGAAGGCAGGAGGAGAAGGGGATGACAGAGGATGAAATGGTTGGATGGCATCACCGACTCATGGACATGAGTTTGAGTAAACTCCAGGAGTTGGTGATGGACAGGGAGGCCTGGTGTGCTGCGGTTCAGGGGGTCACAAAGAGTCAGACACAATTGAGCAACTGAACTCAACTGAACTGATACTTCTTTGTACTATGGAGTCAGGGCAGAGCTGGCAGGAAGTCATAAGCCAGTTCCAGCTGTGCTTCCAACACTGCTTAACACACTGTGTGTGACTCAGGGCATAACCTCTCTGGGTCTCAGTTTCCTCATTTATAAAATGAAATGAGTAGATGAGAGGATTTCAAGGTCTTTCTCACTTTAAAACTATGACAGGAAATGACAGATGATATGATTCCATATGATGGGTCTGATAAAAGGATAAGGCAGTGACTTAATTAGCCAAGGACAACATAAATTTCACATTTAAATTCGAATTCTTTTGAGCGTAACAGATTTTTCTAAATGCTCAAAATAAAGCAACCATCAATTCATCTGAAATAAATATGGTATATCTGATCTCAGAACATCTTGTTTCTATTTCTCCAGAAAATTGGCAAAAGATCTCTCCAATATTTACTGGTAGCAGAGAAATTCAGTCTGGGAGCTGGCAGCCAGAGCACATGGCTGCTTACTGTAAAATCCATACAGCCTATTTGGATTGCTCTAAAGGCCTTACAGTGGGCTCTGTTTGAGCCTCTGTCTTGTAATGGCTGGATCAGAATGCCTCTTTTAAGGATAAACAGTGACTTCCTATACTCAACACAACCTAACTTGAAATATGAGTAAGAAGCTGCAGCTCGAGAAAGGTAAGAAGGAAAAAAAGAAAAAGGTCTTGGATGAAGGGGGTCCTGTTAGTTGTATATGTGTGTTGGGATCTGGTCCAAGACTCTTCTTAGGAGCCCAGGTACTTAGCAATGATTCTAGAAAGGAAAGCAAAGACTAGCATGGGACAAATAAAGCCTATTCATTTCTCGTCTTGAGGTACTTGTTCATGTTGCATACATGGATCCAGGGAAGCCAGACACACAAAGGAAAGCACGAGGCACAAGGAATAAGCCGACTGGGTTCTGGCCTTGAGTTGACACGGTGAAGGACAGCATTTGAGTTAGACCTCCTCTCAGAGGACCGGGGTACTGGCTGAGAGACCCAAGAGGAGACTGGGTTTAGAATTCCAATGTGGCAGGCGGGGCTCATGCTTTGTGAGCATGCAACCAGTGCAGATGCATGGGGCCTTCTGCTCAGAAGGACCCCGTGTCTCAAGTTTAACTCTCTGTGGTCGCCATTTTGAAGTTTTTTAATAACTTAGAACAGCAAGGAGAGATAAGAAAGCCTTCCTCAGCGATCAATGCAAAGAAATAGAGGAAAACAACAGAATGGGAAAGACTAGAGATCTCTTCAAGAAAATTAGAGATACCAAGGGAACATTTCATGCAAATATGGGCTCGATAAAGGACAGAAATGTTATGGACCTAACAGAAGCAGAAGATATTAAGAAGATATATTAAGATATCAAGAATACACAGAAGAACTGTACAAAAAAGATCTTAATGACCAACATAATCACGATTGTGTGATCACTCACCTAGAGCCAGACATCTGGAATATGAAGTCAAGTGGGCCTTAGAAAGCATCACTACAAACAAAGCTAGTGGAGGTGATAGAATTCCAGTTGAGCTATTTTTTTTAATTTTTATTTTTACTTTATTTTACTTTACAATACTGTATTGGTTTTGCCATACATCAACATGAATCCACCACGCGTGTACATGCGTTCCCAAACATGAGCCCCCCTCCCACCTCCCTCCCCATAACATCTCTCTGGGTCATCCCCGTGCACCAGCCCCAAGCATCCTGTATCCTGCATCGGACATAGACTGGCAATTCATTTCTTACATGATAGTATACATGTTTCAATGCCATTCTCCCAAATCATCCTACCCTCTCCCTCTCCCTCAGAGTCCAAAAGTCTGCTCTACACATCTGTGTCTCTTTTGCTGTCTCACATACAGGGCATCATTGCCATCTTTCTAAATTCCATATATATGTGTTAGTATACTGTATTGGTGTTTTTCTTTCTGGCTTACTTCACTCTGTATAATCGGCTCCAGTTTCATCCATCTCATTAGAACTGATTCAAATGTATTCTTTTTAATGGCTGAGTAATACTCCATTGTGTATATGTACCACAGCTTTCTTATCCATTCATCTGCTGATGGACATCTAGGTTGTTTCCATGTCCTGGCTATACAGATGGCTAACAAACACATGAAAAGATGCTCAACATCACTCATTATTAGAGAAATGCAAATCAAAACCACAATGAGGTACCACTTCACACTAGTCAGAATGTCTGCGATCCAGAAGTCTGCAAGCAATAAATGCTGGAGAGGGTGTGGAGAAAAGGGAACCCTCCTACACTGTTGGTGGGAATGCAAACTAGTACAGCCACTATGGAGAACAGTGTGGAGATTCCTTAAAAAATTGCAAATAGAACTGCCTTATGACCCAGCAATCCCACTGCTGGGCATACACACCGAGCTATTTTAAATCCTGAAAGATGATGCTGTGAAAGTGCTGGACTCAATATGCCAACAAATTTGGAAAACTCAGTAGTGGCCATAGGACTGGAAAAGGTCAGTTTTCATTCCAATTCCAAAGAAAGGCAATGCCAAAGAATGCTCAAACTACTGCACAATTGCACTCATCTCACATGCTAGTAAAGTAATGTTCAAAATTCTCCAAGCCAGGCTTCAGCAATACGTGAACCATGAACTTCCAGATGTTCAAGCTGGTTTTAGAAAAGGCAGAGGAACCAAAGATCAAATTGCCAACATCTGCTGGATCATTGAAAAAGCAAAGGAGTTTCAGAAAAAACATCTACTTCTGCTTTATTGACTATGCCAAAGCCTTTGACTCTGTGAATCACAATAAACTGTGGAAAATTCTGAAAGAGGTGGGAATACCAGACCACCTGACCTGTCTCTTGAGAAATCTGTATGCAGGTCAGGAAGCAACAGTTAGAACTGGACATGGAACAACAGACTGGTTCCAAATAGGAAAAGGAGTCTGTCAAGGCTGTATATTGTCACCCTGCTTATTTAACTTCTATGCAAAGTACATCATGAGAAACGCTGGGCTGGAAGAAGCACAAGCTGGAATCAAGATTGCCGGGAGAAATATCAATAACCTCAGAGATGCAGATGACACAACTCTTATGGCAGAAAGTGAAGAGGAACTCAAAAGCCTCTTGATGAAAGTGAAAGAGGAGAGCAAAAAAGTTGGCTTAAAGCTCAATATTCAGAAAACTAAGATCATGGCATCCGGTCCCATCACTTCATGGCAAATGGATGGGGAAACAGTGGAAACAGTGTCAGATTTTGTTTTTGGGGCTCCAAAATCACTGCAGATGGTGACTGCAGCCATGAAATTAAAAGATGCTTACTCCTTGGAAGAACAGTTATGACCAACCTAGACAGCATATTGAAAAGCAGAGACATTACTTTGCCAACAAATGTCTGTCTAGTCAAGGCTATGGTTTTTCCAGTGGTCATGTATGGTTGTGAGAGTTGGACTATGAAGAAAGCTGAGCACTGAAGAATTGATGCTTTTGAACTGTGGTGTTAGAGAAGACTCTTGAGAGTCCCTTGGACTGCAAGGAGATCCAACCAGTCCATCCTAAAGGAGATCAGTCCTGGGTGTTCATTGGAAGGACTGATGCTAAAGCTGAAACTCCAATACTTTGGCCACCTCATGCGAACGGTTGACTCATTGGAAAAGACTCTGATGCTGGGAGGCATTGGGGGCAAGAGGAGAAGGGGACAACAGAGGATGAGATGGCTGGATGGCATCACCGACTCGATGGACATGAGTTTGAGTGAACTCCGGGAATTGGTGATGGACAGGGAGGCCTGGCGTGCTGTGATTCATGGGGTCGCAAAGAGTCAGACACGACTGAGCGATTGAACTGAACTGTATTTTTGAATTTGTTTTATAAGTGAAGTTGGATGGGACAGTGGAGCATGTCAAGGACTTGGGGCCTCAGCTCTTAAGTGGTCTTGCTTTTCATCACCTTTTGCTAACTGCTTCATAGATGCCAGCTCCCCCTAGTTCTCCAGCCTCCCCAGCAACCATAGGTTGGGGTCTGGATGTGAAGCAGGAAGGGCTGGTGTCAGGCAAGGTCATGCCACACAGGGGCCACCTGTCGAGTTGTGGGACTGGGTCACACCCATGCCTCAGGTGTCCTCAAGCACGATGGAGTGCAACATCAACCAGCAAATAAAAATGCCATGACAAGTCAAGAGAGGGACCACAAAAACAGAAGGGAAAAAGCTTTTTCTTTTTTTCTATTTTATGGCTGCACCTTGCAGTATCCAGGATCTCAGTTCCCTGACCAGAGATCAAACCCAGACCTCCCACAATGGAAGCGCAGTGTCTTAACCACTGGACCACCAAGGAAGTTCCTTTTCTGCTTTTTAAGCAAGAACACTCACTTTTTCATTTTTCACTGGGCTCAACAGATTATGTAGCCAGCACTAGTAAGAGGGAAGGTGATAACTGTCCAAGGAGTAAGTTAGCCTGACATCAGTACACAACAGGAAGGCAAGGCGAATACCAAATCCATTATGTAGGCCCCATGAAAATCATAATACAGTTCTAGTAAGAATGCTACTATCATCTAATTTGATAGAAGAGAAAACTGAAGCATGCTTAAGTACTTGCCAATGTTTGGCTGGTGATGACAGCCGAGATTCGGGTCAGGAAGCCTGCTTCCCGTGCTCCACGGAGCCTTGAGCTGGGCCGGGCTGACAGGCTCATCAGTGAAGTATTTCACTTGACTTTTCCAGACAGCTAAAAAAGGAACTCTCTACAAACCAAAACTTTTTGTTTTAATAATTTTGGGAGAACATTTGCCTTATATTTGTTACTTACTTCCTGGCTTATTAATTAATAGATTATTCTGAATATTTGGTTGTTGTTCAGTTACTAAGTCATGCCCAACTCTGCAACCCCATGGACTGCAGCATGCCAGGGTCCTTTCCAATAAGTTGACTCTTCACATGAGGTGGCCAAAGTACTGGAGCTTCAGCTTTAGCATCAGCTCTTCCAGTGAATATTCAGGGTTGATTTCCTTTAGGATTGATTAGTTTGATCCCCTTGCAGTCCAAGGGACTCTCAAGAGTCTTCTTTGGCACCACAATTCGAAAGCATCAGTTCTTCAACACTCAGACTTTTTATGGTCCAGCTCTCATATCTGTCCATGACTAATGGAAAAACCATAGCTTTGACCTAAGTGGACTTTGACAGTAAAGTGATGTCTTTGCTTGTTAATATGTTATCTAGGTTTGTCACAACCGAACACAATCTACTCTTTTTCCAGGATGACACAGTACCCTTATCCCAAGATAACCTTGAGTACTTCTTATGTACATGGCAATCTTTGAAGACTTTTTTTCTTTTTTACAAATGTTAACTCATTTGAATCCTCATAACCCTATGAGACAATTATAGATGAAGAAATCTAAGTTAAGAGAGGTTAATAAACACACACACGTATCAATATATATGAAATAGATAACCAACAAGGATCTACTGTATAGCACAGGGAACTACACTCAATATTTTGTAAAAGACCCTGAAAAAGAAAATATACACATATACATATAAAATGAATCACTTTGCTGTATACCTGAAACTAACATAGCATTGTAAATCAGCTATACTTCAATTTAAAAAAAATTTCTGTTAAAAAAAGAGAGATTAAGCTACTTGTCTCACTTTACCCAGCCGGCTGGTAACAATGGAACCCAGGCATCCAGGCCCCTGAGCAGACCCTCTCAAACAGGGAAAAGTAGCCTCTTGATACTGTGCAGAGTAGAGTGAGGCTTTAAGAGCTTTATTCCCATCCCTAATATCTTCAGACCAAGGGGTTATTTTAAGTCGTGTGTCAACTTTTCAGGATATCTGCCTTCTTTCTCACTGTCAGGCAGTTGGCTGATAATTTTAGCTGGGTTTTGTTTCCAGTACTCATATTTATCTCTTGATAAATACATGGAGTGCCTACTAAGTGCTCTGTTGTATGTGTCTGCTGGTTCCAACGTCCTGGAAGGGAAGAACTAGCCCATTTCCCAGCACTGTGTGCCAGCTAGAATTTAACGTGTGCTGCATGGAGAGACAGATGACCCTCTAATCAGCCTTGTTGTCTTCATTGGTTGGCCTTGCCAAGGTGATTTGGGGTGCTTTGAGGTCTTTTGTTGGTTAATGTTCATTTGTTTCTTGATTTTCAGTTAAGTTTTTAATAGTGTTGGTAAGTGGCATGGCAGATATTGTTATCTGTAAGGGGAAAATACTTGGTATGAAATCTTAATTAAGCAAGTGGGTTGTCAGAATTCATTTGCAGGGTAACTGCACTATTTTCATGGTCTTTATTGAATAGTGTTACAGACATTTTTAAGTGGAAAATCAAACACCATTGGGCTATTCTAAATTATTCTTCCCTTACAGCTCAACTTGCCTATAATACTTAGAATACTAAGCCTGAAGCTGGGGGGTACTTCATCTTTTCACCTGTGTATCTACCTCCCAATGTCTTTATGTGGAATGTGTTAATTGTTCAATGGTGTCCAACTCTTTGCAACCCCATGGACTGAAGCCTACCCGGTTCCCCTGTCCATGGAATTCTCCAGGCAAGAATACTGGAGTGGGTAGCCATTCCCTTCTCCAGCGGATCTTCCTGACCCAGGGATTGTACCCGGGTCTCCTGCACTACAGGCAGATTCCTTACTTTCTGAGCTTGTCTTGACCCTTGCTCATACCCAAATATCACATTGAAGTGAAGTTGCTCAGTCGTGTCCGACTCTTTGCGACCCCATGGACTGTAGCCTACCAGGCTCCTCCGTCTCTGGGATTCTCCAGGCAAGAATACTGGCGTGGGTTGCCATTTCCTTCTCCAGGAGATCTTCCCAACCCAGGGATCGAACCTGGGTCTCCCGTATTGCAGGCCGACACTTTACCATCTGAGCCACCAGGGAAGTCCATATCCTAATTCTGGCTTTTATGACTATCCAACTGGCCATAACTCTACATGAAGGCTTGAAAACCACTCCAATCTGATTCTTTTCTATTAACCTTATTTCAGTTCCTGGCCTTCACAGTCTTCACAGGAAATGCTGCTACCACACCCGAGACCTTATTCTTTGTGCCTGGCCGCATAATGGTATGCTGATTGGCAATCAGCAAGCCTATGGAGGCTTGGCAGTTTCTGGGTCCTAATAGTTCAGTCATCATGGAAATATCTAGAGCCTTGTGTATGCTTTGGAACATTGGCTGATGTTTGGATAGGAGGAAAACAGGCAAGAGATGAGTAAATTTCTTGAAACATTTTCATCTCTTTTTAAAAGGATAAACAAATTACTCTAGACTACCACCTAAGTCAGAGTTTGCAAACCGGTGATCCACAGGTTGGATTTGGGCCATAGACATGTTTTGTTTGGTCTGCATCTTAAACTACAAAACTTTTAAATCAATTACTTTCATTTAAAAATCAAGGAATTTCACCAAAAATTTTCCAGACCTCTAACTTCCTTTGAAAATTGAGGAATCTGACAGCACTGGACCCATGTTCCTGCAGAGCAGCAGTTACTTAGAGTTGGGTAGCACCTGGCTATTTTGGACAGCACAGGCACTGTCCCCTTTCCTCATCCATTTGTTACTCAAATTGCTTACTTATGTTGCTTGCCTGTGCCCTGGGGGCATTTGATTTTGTATATCCCCTACTATGAGTTAACAAAGGCTGTAAGCTCAACAGTTCAGGACCACAGCACCTCTGCTTAGTTTTCTGCTTAGTCAATATAACCTTAAAAATTAATACTGAAAAGTAATACATGCTCATAAAAAATCAAAACCATATGGAAGTGGAAATTCCCTGGTTGTTCAGTAGTTAGGACTCTGCACTTTTACTGGCAAGAGCCTGAGTTCAATCCCTGATCAGTCTAAGGTCCCACAAGCCAAGCAGTACGGCCCCAAACAAAACAAAACAAAAAAGCCAAAACCCCACAAAAACAGAAGTGTATACAGTAAAAAGTCTACGTCTGGTGACCTCACTGATCCAACTTCCTTTCCTCACTCTCCAGAAATAATACTGGTAACAGTAACTTTTGTATTCATTTAGAAATATTCCATGGATGTGATTTTTAATCCAACTGAAGTTATCTACTTTTTGTAAAACTATATGTGTATATAAATATTGGGTTCCATACATGTGCAAGAGTGCTATGGTATAGTAAAGTAATTATCTGTACAATTAACAAAAAATCTTGCTGAAATGTCCAAATATTAGAAAAAAATGTTTTGTTTTAAGTTATCTGGCTAATTTGCCTTAATTGGTCATCCTTTCAGCTCCTTTCTTTATGGAAGGATTCCATCCATTTATTAGACATAGACTCATTTTCTTCTGTGTCCAAGGTGCTGCTGCTGCTGCTGCTGCTGCTAAGTCACTTCAGTCGTGTCCAACTCTGTGCAACCCCGTAGAGGGCAGCCCACCAGGCTCCCCCGTCCCTGGGATTCTCCAGGCAAGAACACTGGAGTGGGTTGCCATTTCCTTCTCCAATGCATGAAAGTGAAAAGTGAAAGGGAAGTCGCTAAGTCCAGGGTGCTCTAGTAGGTAAAGTGGGAAATGCAGAGATGAACTGAAAATAAGATCAACAAATTAACATTTTTTTTCAAAAGAAATGAAATGAAGAATGGATATATATGCCCTAGTTTTAGTGGACCAAATCTAAGATTTGAGGGATTGCAAAAATCCCAGGAATAAGCCCAAACTGGAAAGATGGAGCAAAACAAGTTCAGCTGTGCAGAGAGAAGATGGGTGATGGAGACTCGGTAGGAGGTGGACCATCAAGTGCTGAGCAGCGAAGTGAGGTACAAAGGCTGCTCAGAGGTGGAGCATGACTTGCCAAGGTGCAGACCTGCAGGCATCAGGTCTGTGTTCAGGCAGGTAAAAACCATGCTGGGCATGATGGCCATTCCTCTTCACTCCCAAGTAGATTTCAACTACAATTTTACTAAAATGAGAGAGCTACAAAAGTAGAAATAAAGTCAGAGATGTGCTCATGAGAGATTTAAAGAAAGAGAAATTTTGCCTTTGAAGTCTTGTATCTCAGTTACCTGGAGACAATTTTTTGTTGTTGTTGAATATTCTCCTTGAATTATAGAATTGTAAAGGCTGCCAATCTTTAAGGAAAAAAACAAAGCCAAACCAAAACCCATATGATTACCTTAAGGCTTTTTTCTCTTATAGTTTTTCAGATCAGACAGTTAGGGCCTCTTGGAAATAGAAAATACTATTTGCTGTAGATCTGTGGTTACTTGTGGATGGAGCACTAGGAGGGACCCACAGCACACCCCGAATTCTTTCTAAAGAAGTATCACTCTTCACAAATCCTTAATTAAAAAAAAATCCTTAATTTTGATCTCCAGCAACTGGATGCTTTCATATGCTCAACATGGATGAGAGTTACTCAAATCTAGTTTTGACATATATAGTGGCTACCTAAGATACTAACACTGGATAAAGCTTGGTGAAGGCTACATGAGCATCTCTGAACTATTTTTGCAATTTCTTGTGACTCTTAAACTATTTCAGAATGTGAGGTGTTTTTTTTTTTTTTTTTTGCCACACTGCATGACATGGCATACAGGACCTTAGACCAGGGATGGAAACCCTGAACTGCCTGAAAGTTCCTAAAGTTATTTTTCAAACGGTCACACGACCAATTTTCATTCTGCTTTAAAATGTTGTATCTTTTGTTTTGAACACCTCAGTTAGAGGTTCTAACTTAAAGACTTCTTAAATGATTTTATTGATAATGCTAACTGAAATATTAAGGAAGTTGTTTGAATTATTCGAGCAAAAATATCTGTTATTAGAGGAAGAGCCTTTTATTTTCTCTGAGCCACAGAGGCTGCGGTTCTTCAGTGAAAAACCTCACAGGCTAATAGGGCAGTCTCAATTTCTCTTTGCTTTGCTTTAGCACTTCAGGTATAAATAATGAATGTCTTCACAATAATCCTATTAGTCAACATTTTTGGATACTTTGTCTAAATAGTATATGAAGAGGGCTGTTTAAAATATCAACAGTGCCATAATTAACAACTGTTTGTATCAGTTTTCCCAAAAGGTTTTTCTTTCCACAACACATGTTATACCAGTCTATACATATGTTATATTATATAATAAATTACATAAAGCCAAATAATGGCTGATTTTCTTAATTCTGTACATTTAACATGCTCTAAATCCACTTAGAAACACACTACGGTCCTTTAAAAAATCTAATGCTTTGGTCTCCAAAATAGGATCCACACGTTCCAGGATGTGTTCAGGCTGATTCACACTGTTTAATTTGAAAAATTTAGATGTGATCCAAAGCAGTGGTAATATCAATATACCTGGGCCAATGGTATTCAAAAGTCTTAGCCAACACTTCTGCACAAGAATTTCCATATTAGATGAAGAAATTTTTTCTGATATTCATATTTCTGGTAGGTAGTGACTGTTCTTTGTGAGGGACACATATCAGTAATTTACATATTTCTATAATTTTGTAAAAAAAAATACTATGACCTTGTTAATGAATTATCAGAGTAACTGCTCCTCTTTTGCATTCAAGAAAACATACAATTTCTAGTTAGAAAGGATTTGATGTTATCCAGTCCAAATGACAGCCAAAGCTTGGTTTTGCTTTTTGAAATTCTTACTAAGCATTCCTCCACTTTATTTTTATTATTTATTTATTTATTTTTTATTTTACTTTACAATTCTGTATTGGTTTAGAATTTCATGCTATGATCTGCAGAGCCCCAGGCTCTGAGAGGCAGTGTTTCAAGGGCTACTATAGGGAGGAAGTGGGGGGGGGGGGGAAACGGGGGAAAGTGACTGCTAACCTGGCGTAGATCCAGTTGTCCTCATTCACTCGCTGAACAAGAGCAGCTGGGTTAGCATCTGATTCACTTAATCAGCTTCTGCATCCTATTTAATTTGCAGGAAAAGTGTTCCATTGCTTAAAGAAGGGACTCTTGAGCTGAGTCTTAAGGATGTATAGGAGTTAGCCATGCAAAAATATGGCATTTGGATATAACCATTCGAGTGCAAAATATGTCATCTTAAATAAGCTACAGAGGAGTAATGTTAGAGAAAATGGCAGACTAAGGAACTCCAAAAATTCTTTATAAAAGGAATAAGAAAAGAGCTAAAACTTTTCAGGCAACTTTCCCCAAACTCTATATATAAACCCAAGGCTTGCAGCAACCTGAGGAGTGTTTATTCAGGAAAAATGGCTCAGTCTCGGTAAAAACAGTGAGATTTGTGGCATTTTAACTTGCCCTCTTCCAACACCCCTTCTCTAGCTCCATGGTAGCCTTGAAAACCAACAGCCTGCAATCATGTTGATAATTAGCCACCTAGAAGCCACTGGAAGTTGCAGAATGGCGTTGGACCTCCTTCAAAGCCTCATTTCCAGAGAATTATCATCATCTAACTTGTCTTGAGAAACCTATATGCAGGTCAGGAAGCAACAGTTAGAACTGGACATGGAACAACAGACTGGTTCCAAATAGGGAAAGGAGTACGTCAAGGCTGTATATTGTCACCCTGCTTATTTAACTTCTATGCAGAGTACATCATGAGAAACGCTGGACTGGAAGAAGCACAAGCTGGAATCAAGATTGCCGGGAGAAATATCAATAACCTCAGATAGGCAGATGACACCACCCTTATGGCAGAAAGTGAAGAGGAACTAAAAAGCCTCTTGACGAAAGTGAAAGAGGAGAGTGAAAAAGCTGGCTTAAAGCTCAACATTCAGAAAATGAAGATCATGGCATCTGGTCCCATCACTTCATGGCAAATAGATGGGGAATCAGTGGAAACAGTGTCAGATTTTATTTTTGGGGGCTCCAAAATCACTGCAGATGGTGACTGCAGCCATGAAATTAAAAGATGCTTACTCCTTGGAAGAAAAGTTTTGACTCACCTAGATAGCATATTCAAAAGCAGAGACATTACTTTGCCAACAAAGGTCCGTCTAGTCAAGGCTATGGTTTTTCCAGTGGTCATGTATGGATGTGAGAGTTGGAGTGTGAAGAAAGCTGAGCACTGAAGAACTGATGCTTTTAAACTGCGGTGTTGGAGAAGACTCTTGAGAGCCCCTTGGACTGCAAGGAGATCCCACGAGTCCATTCTAAAGGAAACCAGTTCTGGGTGTTCATTGGAAGGACTGATGCTGAAGCTGAAACTCCAATACTTTGGCCACCTGATGTGAAGAGCTGACTCATTGGAAAAGACTCTGACGTTGGGAGGGATTGCGGGCAGGAGGAGAAGGGGACGACAGAGGATGAGATGGCTGGATGGCATCACCGACTCGATGGACATGAGTTTGGGTAAATTCCGGGAGCTGGTGATGGACAGGGAGGCCTGGCGTGCTGTGATTCATGGGGTCGCAAAGAGTCGGATACGACTGAGCAACTGAACTGAACTGAACTTGTCTGATGGTCCCTGGAAGACCCTACTTGCAAGGCTCTATATATCTGACATGACTCAGTATGGAATTCATCTAGTGGGAAGAGCATTTTCCACAGGGGTGTTTGTACAAACAGTTAGTGGCAATTGTTCAACTTTTTGACTATGAGGGGTGATAGATGAAATTGGGATAAACAGTAGGCTAACCAAAAAGCTTTAAAGGAAAATATAGGGAGTAAGATGTCCATAGGGACTTTGAAAAGCTCTGACATATTCCTAAGAATCTAGAAAGTCATGCATGTATCGGGCTATTTATGCCCAGAACTCCATGCATGCTGTGGCAAGGCCTAAGAAGGCCATTAGCTTCAGCTCTAGATAACCTTGAGGGCCCACAGAAATAGAAAGTGAAGGCTAAGGTAGAGTTGTTAACTTCCTGAATGAACATTGAAGGCATGCTCCCACACACAGAGAGCCTGTTGGCAAAGACTGGGAGATTTTTTTGGTTCCAGGTATTGAAGGAAATCTCTGCCCAATAATTACCTGCCCACTAAGGTAACTGAGCAGAGACTGCAACAACCACATACAACAAAGAACACAGACCGTGTTTTTCAGAAAAGTCACTAAAACAAACAGCAACAACAAATGCTGAAAGGGAAGAGAATCTGATTTCCAGAGTTGCCACAATTTATTATTTAGATGTTCCAATTTTTAACAAAAAAATTGCAAGTGTGCCAAGAAATAAGAAAACATGGGCCTTTAAACAGGAAAGAAGATAGCAAATAATAGGAACTGTCCCTGGGGAAGCTCAGATGTTAAAACCACCAGAGACTTCAAATCAGCTATTAGCGAATAAATGTGTGAAAAGATGCTCAACATTATGAGTTGTTAGAGAAATACAAATCTAAAGAATCATACCCATTAGGATGGCCATAATAAAAAAGGTAATAATAAATGTTGACGAGAATGTAGGGACATAGGACTTCCTCATATATTCCTGATTGTAATGTAAAATGGTACAGCTACTCTGGAAAACAGTTGAAAGGTCCTCGAAATGTTTAACATAGCATTACTGTACAACCCAACAATTCCACTTCTAGGTATATATACAAAAGAATTAAAAACATATACCAAAGCAAAAAATTTTACATGGATGTGGATAGCATCATGACGTATAGTGCCCTACCAGGCCATATATCCATCAACTGATGAATGGACAAACAAAATGTGCTCTATGCACATAACAGAATATTATACAATCATAAAAAGGGAAGGACTAGTATACGATTCAACATGGATGATCTTTATGATAGTTTTACGTGTCCACTTGACAGGATCTCACACTCACATGAGTCTGTGAGAGTGTTTCCAGGTGGGATTAGCATTTGAATTGTAGTCAGTAAAGACAGTAAAGGACAGATCCTTCTCAGTGTGGGTGGACAGCATCCAGTCTACTGAGGGCCTGACTAGAACAAGAAGGCACAGGAAGGAAGAATTTGCTTTTCTGCCTGACTGGGTGAACAGAAACATTGGTCTTCTCTTGACCTTGGTCTGAAAATTGCACCACTGCCTTCCCTGGTTCTCAGGTCTTTGGATTCAGACTGAACTACCCCCATTGGCTTTCCTGGGTCTCCAGCTTGTAGATAGTGACCATGGGACTTGGGACTTCATTAATATGACATGTCCAGAATAGGCAACACCAGAGAGACAGGGCGTAAATTAACATTGCCAGGGGTCATGGAGCGGGGAGGGCAGAAAAGGGAATGAGGTGTGATTCTGATGGGCATGGTGTTCCTTTCTGTGGTGATGAAAATGCTCTGTAATTAGACAGTGGTGATTGTTGCCCAGCCTTATGAATTGTGTACTTTAAGAGGGTGAATTTTATGATTTGTGAATTATATCTCAATAGCTCAGTCAGTAAAGAATCTGCCTGCAATGCATGAGACCCGGGTTCAATTCCTGGGCCGGGAAGATCCCCTGGAGAAGGAAATGGCAACCCACTCCAGTATTCTTGCCTGAGAAATCCCATAGACAGAGAAGCCTGGAGGGCTACAGTTCATGGAGTTGTAAGAGTCAGACTTCACTTAGTGACTAAACCACCAGTTATATCTCAATAAAAAATAAGCTCAACACTCAAAAAACGAAGATCACAGCATCTGGCCCCATCACTTCATGGAAAATCGATGGGGAAACAATGAAAACAGTGACAGACTTTATTTTCTTGGGCTCCAAAATCACTGTGGATGGTGACTGCAGACATGAAATTAAAAGACACTTGGAAAAAAAGCAATGACAAACTTAGACAGTCTATTAAAAAACAGAGATATCACTTTGCCTACAAAGGGCCATGTAGTCAAAGCTGATTTTTCCCGTAGTCATGTACAAGTGTGAGAGCTGGACCATAAAAAAGGCTGAACACCAAAGAATTGACACCCTCAAACTGTGGTGTTGGAGAAGACTCTTGAGAGTCTCTTGGACAGCAAGGAGATCCAACCAGCCCATCCTAAAGGAAATCAACCCTGAATATTCATTGGAAGTACTGATGCTGAAGCTGAAACTCCAATACTCTGCCCACCTGATGCCAAGAACTGACTCATTGGAAAAGACTCCGATGCTGGGAAAGATTGAAGGCAGGAAAAGAACAGGATGACAGAGAATGAGATAGTTGGATGGCATCACCGACTCAATGGATGTAAGATTGAGCAAACTCTGGGAGACGGTGAAGGACAGGGAAACCTGGAGAGCTGCAGTCCAGGGGGTCGCAAAGAGTTGGACACAACTGAGCAACTGAACAATAACAACATATTACATGGGCTTCCCTGATGGCACTAGTGATAAAGAATCCGCCTGCCAGTGCAGGAGATCCAAGAGACACAGGTTCGATCCTTGGCTTGGGAAGATCCTCTGCAGAAGGAAATGGCAACCTGCTCCAGTATTCTTGTCTGGGAAATCCCATGGATAGAGGAGTGTAGCGGGCTACCGTCCATGGGGTTGCAAAGAGCTGGACATGACTGAGCACACACACACACACACACGCACACACACACACACACAACATAGACCACACTAAAATTATGTTAATAATGTGAGAGACTTTGTTTTTCAAACATGACCTTATGAAAAAGGTGAGTAACGAATGGAAGACAAGAACAATAGGCATTCAGTGAAGAGAATTCCTTGGTGGTCCTGTGGTTAGGATCGTGCTTTTACTGGCAAGGACTTGGATTCAATCCCTAGCCGGGGAATTAAGATGCCACAAACCTTGTAGTGTGGCAAAACAACAACAACAAAATAAAACACCACAACAATAACTGCACCCCCCAACCCGCTCACAAATCCCGTTATACTGGCTAAAATAAAAGGCCTGGCTGTGAGTAGGCTGAAAAATGCCCCCTCACAAAAGCTATCCACCTCCTAGTTCATGGAGCCTGAGACTGTTACCTTCCTTGATCATAACAGGGGAAGGGTGTCTTTGGAGATGTAACTGAGCTGATGACCTTGAGAAGATTCACTAGGTGGGCCCTAAATGTCGTCACAAGTGTTTTTATGAGAGAGAGGCACAGGGAGATTCCACAGACAGAAGAGGAGGAAAAAATGTGATCACAGAAGTGGACGTGGATGATGTAGCCAGAGGTCAAGATGCAGGCAACCACGAGAAGGTGGAGGAAGCAGAAAGCTTCCTCTCTTCAGTCTCTCTTCAGCTTCAGAGAGAGTGCGGCCCCACCAATATCTTGATTTCAACCCAGCGATACTGGTTTGGACTTCTGGCCTTTAGAACTATGAGAGAATAAATTTCTATTGTTTTAAGACACCAAATTCACTGGAATTTGTTTCAGTAGTCATAGGAACTAGTACATTGATCGCATCAAATGGCATAATCACTTTGGAAAATAGTGACAGTTCCTTAAAGTGTTAAATATGCACTGTTAAATGATCCAATCATCCCATTTGTAGGGAAATGAAAGCACATATCCATACACAAGACTAGTACATGAATATTCACAGAAAATAGTTCCAAACTGGAGACAACCTCAACATTTATCAACAGGTAAAGGTGTTAACAAATTATGGCATATACATACCATGGACCACTACTCAGAAATGAAGCCAACTATTTATATACTATAATGTGGATGAACGTCTAAGTAACTATTTTGAGTAAAAGGCCAGACCTCAAAAAAAGGGTACACTTCATAATTCCATTTATATAGAATTCTAGAAAATGCAGACCAATCTATGGTGACAGAAAAAGGATCAATGGTTACCCGTACGGGGAGGTAGGGCTAAGAGGGCATGAGGTGATAAATATATTTATGATCTTCACTATGGTGCTGGTTTCACAGATGTATAATCAGACAGAACTTATCAATTTTTATAGTTTAAATTTGAAATTTATTATGCATCAATAAAACTGATAAAAAAAAGTAAGTGCTTGTGAAAGGTCACACGCAGGGAGCTGTGATCACAGAGAAAATAAGAGTTTCCTGGAGCTGATGCCCTAGAGACTGGAACTTAATTCTTTATTCAGTCTGATAGTCTTGCCACTTTAATTTTGGGAATGAACGCTGCTTTGAACCAGGGTTAGAGTTTGGAGCGCTAAAGTTCTAGAAACAGAAGCACATTTGGAACACTGGTCTAAGAGCCTTAGACATCCTGGATATTTCCTATTCCACCTGATGACTGGTCCTTGAAGATGAGTGTGCAGGTACCCCTTGGTATGTACAAAGTGGTGATCTAGAGAGACAGATGACACAGGTAGGCCGATGCCAAAGCTAGAGCCATGTAGGCATAAAACTGGGGCTACAGGAGATGACTGGGGGTGCAGAACACAACAGTAGAGAGGGTAGAGAAGGGTCTAACTTATCTGACAAGCCTTATTTTGTGAGTGTAATCTCTAGCACTTCACGGGCAACAAAAACATCTAGAGGTAATCAGGACACTTCCTGCCATTTCCTGAACTGCTCCAAATATCCACAAATCATATTGATGTGTCCCCAAAGCACCTACTTAAAACAGCAAAGAAATAGTTTAGGAGATAATTTAGTGGATTAAATGCCAGAAGCACATTCTTGAAATACGCATTCCTCTTTGTATATGCTTGACTTCTCTTTGTTATTATAAACCATAGATTCTAGCTGAAGTGATTTGCGTAAAGCTCTGAGGAGGTATCTAGCAGGCCAGCAATGTACTGTTTCTTGTGCTATAGAATCTGACACAATTCAACTGTGGAGACACATGCTATTTAGCTTTACAAGGTATTATTTTGATTTGTAAAACTGATTAGCCTCTTCAGCTCCAAGCTATTGATCATTTAAATCTTTTTGCAACAAAAAACATGAATTGGTTCTTTTTGTAAAATGTATGACAAATGCGGATTGTATGGGTTAGGATAAATCAAGCAATGTACTGGAAAACAAGCCACATTAAACATAACTAGTCTTTCATTTAAATGACAAATAGCAATGGTCTCCATACAGTCATGTATTTGTTACAAAAGCAAACTTGGGTCTGCTCACCTGGGAGCAGTAAAGCCAATCTGTTGCCACTGGGTTTTGGTGAAGCAAAGTGCAGTGTTTATTGCAAGGTGCCAAGAAAGAAGGGCAGGCAGCTAGTTTTCAAAAGGCCCAAAGTCCCCAGTGGCTTTCAGAGGAAGGTTTTTAGAGACGGGGGGAGGGAGAGGGGTTGTGAGGTATGTGATCAGTTTGTGGATATCCTTCTGATTGGTTGATGGTGAGGTCACTGGAAGTCAGCATCCTCAGTCTTTAGGTTCCAACCATTCTGGGGTCTATGTGCTGGTGGTCAGCATACAGTTAGCTTTTCTCACCTGGTGGGGGTTTTAGTATCTGCAAAACAGTGCAAAAGATGTGGCTCAGAATATTATCTGTAGCCCTTGAGCAGGACTTTGTTTAATGGTTAATCTATTATTATTTTTGTCTTGTTTGACTATTTTCCTTTCTTTCTGCATTTTCTCATTACTCTGATAAAATGTATTCTTTGAAACTCAGGGAAGGCCTAGGAGGCTAAAGTGTTTCTACAAGAGGCAGGCACAGGACACAGGGAGAGGTCTGTCCTGTGAAGGACACAGAGGGTCACTCCTGGTTACATACTGAGAAGTAAGCCTGGTAGCTATTTTAAATCTACCAGGCAATTCTAAGCTTATCATTTCATTATTTCAAGTGATATTTCTAACTGGTAACCGTAAGTCATTTTTTATTATGCTAAGGATTCTGGTGGTGATGAATGTGGCAGTTGCCCTCTTGGTCAGTAAGATGGATTCAGGTGTTGCCAGGTGTTTGACTAGTTGAATGTGTCTCTTTCTGCCTTTTGTAAGAGAGTTCAGTTCAGTCGCTCAGTCATGTCTGACTCTTTGCAACCCCATGGACTGCAGCACGCCAGGCCTCCCTGTCCATCACCAACTCCCGGAGTTTACTCAAACTCATATCCATTGAGTTGGTGATGCCATCCAACCATCTCATCCTCCGTCGTCCCCTTCTCCTCCTGCCCTCAATCTTTCCCAGCATCAGGGTCTTTTCCAATGAGTCAGCTCTTCCCATCAGGTGGCCAAAGTATTGGAGTTTCAGCTTCAGCATCAGTCCTTCCAATGAATATTCAGGACTGATTTCCTTTAGGATGGACTGGTTGGATCACCTTGCAGTCCAAGGGACTCTTCAAGAGTCTTCTCCAACACCACAGTTTAAAAGCATCAATTCTAATAAATAAATAAAAGCATCAATTCTTTGGCACTCAGCTTTCTTTACAGTCCAACTCTCACATCCATACATGACTACTGGAAAAACCATAGCTTTGATTAGACGGACCTTTCTCGGCAAAGTAATGTCTCCACTTTTTAATATGCTGTCTAGGTTGGTCATAACTTTTCTTCCAAAGAGCAAGAATCTTTTAATTTCATGGCTGCAGTCACCATCTGCAGTGATTTTGGAGCCCCCCCAAAATAAATTCTGTCACTGTTTCCTCTGATTCCCCATCTATTTGCCATGAAGTGATGGAACCAGATGCCATGATCTTAGTTTTCTGAATGCTGAGTTTTAAGCCAACTTTTTCACTCTCCTCTTTCACTTTCATCAAGGGGCTCCTTAGTTCTTCTTCACTTTCTGCCATAAGCGTGGTGTCATCTGCATATCTGAGGTTATTGATATTTCTCCTGGCCATCTTGATTCCAGCTTGTGCTTCATCCAGCCCAAACGGAGACAGTACATTTTCTTAAATCAGACAGATTTCTTGTTTCCATCATTTCCAGTTAGTCATTGGAATAGCTGTTTATTAGTAACTTTCAATAAAAATGATCATTGTTTCTATTTTTTGCCCCTATTTTATGTCTCAGTAGTCACTTTAAGTACTTGAAAGATATATGCAAACACAAAGTACAAAATGGAAGATTTAAATTGTTTTTAATCTTGAGAAATCCAGAAAAGCAAGTCAAGGGCAGTGTATTGCCATAGGATTGGTGTCAAATGGGTGATTTTAATTGCCTCTGTTATTTTCTAATTTGAATACCTTACACTGCAAAAAAAGTTTGAAAATAGAATAGAATATTGTATGTATTTTTTGGCATGTGGACCTAGTTGAACTTTTGGTGCTCATGGGGCAGTTCTTTATTTTGTTACATTTAGAGATTTTTCTCCTCCAACCAACTCATTTAATGAGTGGCCCTAGAAAACCCTTCATTGGCATCTTCCTTTTCTCCCTCAAGGCTTCAGCTGCTGCTGCTGCTGAGTCGCTTTAGTCGTGTCCGACTCTGTGCGAGCCCTATGCTTTTGGAGCCCCCAGGAAGCAGAAAGCTGACTGCCTTCTCAGAAAGACGGGAAGCCTGGGCACACCTCCATAAGCCTATTTATTTTTTATTTATTTCTTAAAAAAAAAAAAAAAGACCTCCAATCAAAGAAACTAAAGTTCAAAACAAAATCAATTGAAATTCTTGATTGAAACAAGATTGGGATAATAGCCTCCAATCTAGAACTGCTTTGTAAGCAGAACCTATTTTAGCGTCTGATTAGTCAGATCATTCACTCACTGCAGTTTTGAATCAGAGCAGAATAACCTATCTCCTGGATGTGAAAAACTAAAGACAGAAAAAAAGGTGGAGAAATAGATGAGTCAATCCTAAGAGACTGAAAATACACCTTGAGAGATGGTAAACATTTCAAAGGCTCGCTTATACTCTTTTGTAGCAAGTTAATAAACAGGCTGCGGTGCTTGGCTCCAGAAGCCGACCTGTGCTAGCAGGGTTTTCTCAGTTGAGAGCTGTCTTCTCTGGTGGACTTCAGGTTTGTGTCCTCTTGCTGCCGCTACAGGTCCTGCTCTCTAATGGTGCCCTGCGAGGTGATCTGCTTGGCAGCAGGGACTTTGGCAAATCCCAGCAAAGATGTCAGAAAGGAGCCATGAAAACATCTAACTTGGGATGAATCTTTTTGCTAGGTCGTGTCTGACTCTTTGCAATCCCATGGACTGCAGCGTGCCAGACTCCTCTGTCCTCTACTGTCTCCCAGAGTTTGCTCAAATTCATGTCCATTGAGTTGATGATGCTATCTAATCATCTCATTCTCTGTAGCCGGCTTCTCTTCTTGCCCTCAATCTTTCCCACCATCAGGGTCTTTTCCAATGAGTCAGCTTTTTGCATCTTATCCAGTGAGTCAGCTCTTCGCATCAGGTGGCCAAAATGTTGGAACTTCCACTTCAGCAACAGTCCTTTCAATTGTTATTAAATTTCACTTTCTGGTTGGAAACTCAGGTAGTTCTAAACCGGCTATCCTCATCTCTAAGCCCCGAGGGTTATGTTAAATACCTTGCATGTGACCCTATCCACCCCCCAAAAGGAGTCTGGGTTCTACCTGGTGACCTCAAATCACTATCATGAGATTAACCCTTTACCATTCTTTTCTCTAATCAGAACTTTCATATTTTAGCTCTTTAGCCCCTAAATTCTCAGTTTTGCTTTTAACAATCTATGTCTGACTGATACTTTCCTCGAAGGATAGAAAAAGAATTAACCAGAAATACTGATGCTTGAAAGGGGTTAGTGTCAACTACAACACACAAAATCATCTGCTGGTTACAGAAGGCATCTTGGTGCAAAAACCCCAGAGTCACAGAAGCAATCTCTCTGGACCTCAGTTTCTTCATCTGTAAAATGAGGAGGTAGACTACTTAAAGTTTTGATTTTTTTCTGATTTTTAAGAATCAGTAGATAACTTTTAAATTAGGATTTTAGGGTCTTGTATTTGCTTAAGTCATACACCATTTTTCTCTAATTTTTATTGATTTCTCCTGTATTAGAAAATGACTATTAATTTGGTAAACATTTATTAAACCTGATGTGAAGCGCCAACTCATTGGATGGAGGATAAATGGTTAGATAGCATCACCGACTCAATGGACACAAATCTGAGCAAACTCCGGGAGATGGTGATAGACAGGGAAGTCTGGCATGCTGCAGTCTGTGGGGTCACAAAGAGCTGGACATGACTGAGCGACTGAACAAAAACAAATATTTATTAAGTGCCTAGACTGGACCAGGCACTCTTATGGCTGCTGAAAGTACAAAGAGCTTGCCCTCAAGGAGCTTGTGGTCTAGTTAACAGATGCCCTTGTCCTTTCTTCCCCCATCTCCTGTGTTAGTAAATTATTATTATTATCTATCCATCTCATTCAGGATCCCTTCTCTGTCTCCTCTGATGGTTCCCCTTCCTTCTAGAATATTTAATTAATACTAGGTATCAGTCATCCCTCTGTCCTTATTTCCCAACACTTCTCTACTAAAGGCCATTAAATATAAATCTTCAAAAAAATGCATATTCCCTTGATTTTGCTGACCTTTTGGCCTTAAGCTATTCTGTCATACCAACAGTCAGGACAATAATGCAAGGCACAGACACGGAAGTTCTCGTATTTCTTTACCAAGAAGATTCATCACATCTCCCTCAACCTGCACTAGCCATTTCCACTTCATTCCTAGCTTTCAGGTTTTAAAATATTTTTATGTATTTACGTGTATTTTTTTTTGACTCTGCTGGGTCTTTATTGCCACTTTTCTACAGTTGTGGTGCTCAGGGTTCTCATTTCAGTGGCTTCTCTTGTTGCAGAGCATGGGCTCTAGGTGACCGGCTTCAGTAGTTGGGCCACGTGGCCTCAGTAGTTGTGATCCTGGGCTCTAGAGCACAGGCTCAGTAGCTGTGGTGTATAACTAACATATGGGATCTTCCTGGACCAGGGATCAAACCTATGTCTCCTTTACTGACAGGCAGGATTCTTTGCCACTGAGCCACCAGGGAAGCCCCATGCGTGTGTGTTCGTTGCTCAGTCGTGTCCAACTCTTTGCGACCCCCTCGTGTAGCCTGGTAGGCTCCTCTGTCCATGGGGTTCACCATGCAAGAATACTGGAGTGGGTTGCCATTCCCTCCTCCAGGGGAAGCCCCTTAGCCTTACACTTTGTCTCCACTTGAATCTTCATCCATCTTTCACACTACTCACAGAACCTGGTTTCTGTATTAGTTTCCTAGGGCTGCTGTAAGAAATTACCACACACTGTGAAAGATGATGCTGT
>NW_024080603.1:7467856-7571607 GCF_014754425.2 Oryx dammah | reverse complement strand
ACTATGCCAAAGCCTTTGACTGTGTGGATCACAATAAACTGTGGAAAATTCTGAAAGAGATGGGAATACCAGACCACCTGACCTGCCTCTTGAGAAACCTGTATGCAGGTCAGGAAGCAACAGTTAGAAGTGCACATGGAACAACAGACTGGTTCCAAATAGGAAAAGGAGTACGTCAAGGCTGTATATTGTCACCCTGCTTTTTTAACTTCTATGCAGAGTACATCATGAGAAATGCTGGGCTGGAAGAAACACAAGCTGGAATCAAGATTGCTGGGAGAAATATCAATAACCTCAGATATGCAGATGACACCACCCTTATGGCAGAAAGTGAAGAGGAACTAAAAAAAACCTCTTGATGAAAGTGAAAGAGGAGAGTAAAAAAGTTGGCTTAAAGCTCAACATTCAGAAAACGAAGATCATGGCATCTGATCCCATCACTTCATGACAAATAGATGGGGAAACAGTGGAAACAGTGTCAGATTTTATTTTGGGGGGCTCCAAAATCACTGCAGATGGTGACTGCAGCCATGAAATTAAAAGATGCTTACTCCTTGGAAGAAAAGTTATGACCAACCTAGACAGCATATTCAAATGCAGAGATATTACTTTGCCAACAAAGGTCCGTCTAGTCAAGGCTATGGTTTTTCCTGTGGTCATGTATGGATGTGAGAGTTGGACTGTGAAGAAGGCTGACCACCGAAGAATTGATGCTTTTGAACTGTGGTGTTGGAGAAGACTCTTGAGAGTCCCTTGAACTGCAAGGAGATCCAACCAGTCCATTCTAAAGGAGATCAGCCCTGGGATTTCTTTGGAAGGAATGATGCTAAAGCTGAAACTCCAGTACTTTGGTCACCTCATGTGAAGAGTTGACTCATTGGAAAAGACTCTGATGCTGGGAGGGATTGGGGGCAGGAGGAGAAGGGGACGACAGAGGATGAGATGGCTGGATGGCATCACGGACTCGATGGACGTGAGTCTGACTGAACTCCAGGAGTTGGTGATGGACAGGGAGCCCTGGCGTGCTGCGATTCATGGGGTCGCAAAGAGTCGGACACGACTGAGCGACTGAACTAAACCGAACTGAACTGTGTGGTTTAAAACAACAGAAATATATTGTCCCACAGTTCTGAAGGCCAGAAGTCCAAAGCCAAGGTGTTGGCAGAGCCTCCAAAGACTCTTCGTAAGGACCCTTCTTTGCCTCTTCTTATTTCCGGGGGCCGCTGCCAGTCCTTGGTTCTCCTCATAGATGCATCACTAAAACCTCTGCCTTCATTGTCACAGGGCCTTTTCACCTCTGTCTCTGTCTGTGTCCAAATTTCCCTCTTCTTATAAGGACACTGGATTTAGGACTCACCCTAATTCATATAACCTCATCTTAGCTTTATTACATCTGCAAAGACCCTATTTGTGTATATCTGTCTCTCTTTTTCCCCTATTGGATATATCCTATTGGCTCTGTTGCTCTGGTAGAATCATTAATAATGTAGTATGTAACAAACATTTATTGAATGAATTAATTAAATGCAAAATGAAGAAACAAGTAAGTTTTCTATAGCTAGGGAGTGATTTCATTTTTTAGGTTTA
Source organism: Oryx dammah (assembly GCF_014754425.2). Classification (NCBI taxonomy): domain Eukaryota; kingdom Metazoa; phylum Chordata; class Mammalia; order Artiodactyla; family Bovidae; genus Oryx; species Oryx dammah. Next base: position 7,570,020 of record NW_024080603.1, on the reverse strand, counting down.
ATATATTCTGCCTTCCACTAATAGATCAAGCTCCTTTAACATCAATTTTATCAATTTATTCATTCTTCCAAGGCGTTGACTTTAAACTCATTGTTTGGATTTCCATGAGCTTATAGTGTGAGTACTCTATCTTATTCTATAGTAAGATCTAGTAATTTTTAAAAATGATCTATGACATTGAAAAGACATGAGTTCAACCCAGGCTTCATTGTTTACTAAATATGTGATCTTGGATTTATGATGTTATTTCTCTGAGCTTCATTTCCCTCACCAAAAAAATGCAAGTCACCTCAAAGAATTATGAGGGATAAATAAGACAATATATCTCAAGTTCTGAGCTGAATATATGAAGGTACTAAGTAACAAACAAATAGTCCCTTAATGTCGTTTCTGCTCTACTCTAATATGAACTCCCCATTCTCGTCAAGTTGATCTGCTCACAGTCGAGATCCATTCCCAGTCTCACATCCTCCTAAAAATCCTTCCCCCCCTTTCCTCTTCTTTCTCCTTTTTCTTTCCTCTTCTCTTTTCCCCCTTTCCTCTTCTTTCCTTCTTTACCATTTTTGAAAACTAGATTCAGACCTGTTTCTACCATCTCAATCCTCATTAACCCAACCTGCTTCTCTGTGGACAGCATTTTATTTATACTGAAAACATTAATTTCACTTTCAGGGAAAAGGAATAGATGTGTTTCTCCAACACAGCAGAAGACTCTGAAAATTAGAGGGAAAAAGGCTCAACAGCTAAAGCCTTAGGGACACAAAGAATAATACTGTGGTGAGTTTACTGGATTTTCTTTATGTCCCATATATCCTAAACTTAGAGATGAAGAAACAAGTAATTTAGAAATGCCAAAGGTGCAGAGAAAAAACAACAACAGCAGCAACAAAAAACTATATCCAAAGGACTCTTTATCCAAGGGACCGAGAAAGGGGAAATCTGGTGAGACAGAAAACTTCTAGACAAGAACAGCTCTACTCCAGCCAAATACCACAGAAAACACTAGGGCTTCACTCTCACCAAAGCCAGAAAAGGGCAAATCGGGAGCCTTGGCTTCCTCACTTGTAAGGCTGTAATGAGACACCCAGCACTCCCAGGGGGTTGGTGTCAGAGAAGGTCACCTAGGGAACCTGGGCTTCCACCCATCTCCCTTTCCCTGCAGAGGTCTCAGAGGAGTCCTAGAACAGAGTTAAGACTTTCATTATTACCCAACAGTAATGAAGCCATTCCTGTTGCAGTGAACATGAGAAAATAAAAATTAAAAATGCAATATCATTTGTAAATGCTCAAAAAAGAAAAGAAAAGAAACATTAAGGTGTAAATCTAGCAAAACATGTATTGGGACATATTGTGAGCATGGATTAGAAGACTCAACGTGATAAAGATGTCAGTTCTCTCCTACTGACATACATGTTTAACATAAGTCCTTTAAAATCCCAGTAAGACTTTCTGTAGACCAAGACAAAATTGTTTCAAATTTTATGCTGTGCTGTGCTGTGCTTAGTCGCTCAGTCATGTCTGACTCTTTGCAACCCCATGGACGGTAGCCTGCCAGGCTCCTCTGGCCATGGGGATTCTCCAGGCAAGAATACTGGAGTGGGTTTCCATGGCCTCCTCCAGGGGATCTTCCTAACCCAGGTCTCCCACATTGCAGGTGGATTCTTTACTGTCTGAGCTGCCAGGGAAGCCCAAGAATACTGGAGTGGGTAGGCTAGCCCTTCTCCAGGGGAACTTCCCAACCCAGGAATTGAACTGGAGTCTCCTCCACTGTAGGTAGATTCTTTACCAGCTGAACTACCAGAGAAGGTGCCTCTAACTTTCGTATGAACAGGTAATTGAAAAATTTTCAAAAGGAACAATAAAGTGGGAGGAACCGTCCCTAATTCTCTAGAGATTGGAGAATGTCTATCCAATCTCTAGACATTACATAATGAAAATAACCAAGACAATATGATATCGGAGGAGCGGTAAACACATACATCAGTGGAACAAAATAGAGAACTCAGAAATAAACCTACATAAATATGCCCAATTGTTTCTTGACAAAGGTGCAAAAACAATTCTGCAGGGAAAAGATAGCAAAATAAATTGTGCTAGAGCAAGGAGACATCCATAGGCCAAAAATAAATAAATGAGAAGAGAAGAAATTTGACATAAGTCTTATGCCTAATGCAAAAAATAACTCAAAATGGATAATGACTTAAATGTGAAATGTAAAATTATAAAGCCCTAGGAAAAAAGCATAGGAAAAAATCTTTGGTACTAGGACTTGGCAAAATGTTCTTAGCTTGACACCAAAAGTATGATCCATACAAGACCAAAAAAAATTGATAAATTTGGCTTCATCAAAATTAAAAACTTTAACGAATTCCCTGGTACACCAGTAGTTAGGGCTTGGTGCTTTTGCTGCCAGGGTCAGGTTTTAATCCCAGGTTGAGGAACTAACATCCTGAAAGTCTCACAGTGTGGCCAAATAAAAGAAAATTAAAAAAATTTTCCTCTATACATGACCCTGGTAAGAGGGTGAGAAAAAAGCTACTGACTGAGAAAACATATTTGCAAACTATATATTCAAAAAAAGCAGTAGTATCTACACTACAACAAGAACTCTCAAACTCAAAGGAGCTACCCCTCGCCCAAAGTCAAGGGTGGTGGCGGAAGGAGCTATCCCACGCCTGAGGCCAGGGGTGGCAGCTGGGAAGAGCTACATGGGCACAGGAGGGCCCAGAGGAGCTACTCCACGTTCAAGGTCAGGAGGGGCAGCTGTGAGGAGATACCCCTCATTCAAGGTAAGAAGCAGCAGCTGTGCTTTGCTGGAGCAGGTGTGAAGAGATACCTCATGTCCAAGGTAAGAGAAACCCAAGTAAGATGGTAGGTGTTGCGAGAGGGCATCAGAGGGCAGACACACTGAAACCATAATCACTGAAAACTACTCAATCTAATCACACTAGGACCACAGCCTTGTCTAACTCAATGAAACCAAGCCATGCCCTGTGGGGCCACCCAAGATGGGCGGGTCATGGTGGAGAGGTCTGACAGAACGTGGTCCACTGGAGAAGGGAATGGCAAACCACTTCAGTATTCTTGCCTTGAGAACCCCATGAACAGTATGAAAAGGCAAAATGTAGGATACTGAAAGAGGAACTCCCCAGGTCGGTAGGTGCCCAATATGCTACTGGAGATCAGTGGAGAAATAACTCCAGAAAGAATGAAGGGATGGAGCCAAAGCAAAAACAATACCCAGTTGTGGATGTGACTGGTGATAGAAACAAGGTCCAATGCAGTAAAGAGCAATATTGCATAGGAACCTGGATGTCAGGTCCATGAATCAAGGCAAGTTGGAAGTAGTCAAACAGGAGACAGCAAGAGTGAACGTCGACATTCTAGGAATCAGCGAACTAAAATGGACTGGAATGGGTGAATTTAATTCAGATGACCATTATATTTACTACTGTGGGCAGGATTCCCTCAGAAGAAATGGAGTAGCCATCGTGGTCAATGAAAGAGTCTGAAATGCAGTACTTGGATGCAATCTCAAAAACAACAGAATGATCTCTGTTCGTTTCCAAGGCAAATCATTCATTATCATAGTAATCCAAGTCTATGTCCCAATCAGTAACGCTAAAGAAGCTGAAGTTGAACGGTTCTATGAAGACCTACAAGACCTTCTAGAACTAACACCTAAAAAAGATGTCCTTTTCACTATAGGGGACTGGAATGCAAAAGTAGGAAGTCAAGAAACACCTGTGATAACAGGCAAATTTGGCCTTGGAATACAGAATCAGCAGGGCAAAGGCTAATAGAGTTTTGCCAAGAGAATGCACTGGTCATAGCAAACACCCTCTTCCAACAACATAAGAGAAGACTCTACACATGGGCATCACCAGATGGTCAACATCAAAATCAGATTGATTATATTCTTTGTAGCCAAAGATGGAGAAGCTCTATACAGTCAGCAAAAACAAGACTGGGAGCTCACTGTGGCTCAGATCATGAACTCCTTATTGCCAAATTCAGACTTAAATTGAAGAAAGTAGGGAAAACCACTAGACCATTTAGGTATGACCTAAATCAAATCCCTTATGATTATACAGTATAAGTGAGAAATAGATTTAAGGGCCTAGATCTGATAGATAGAGTGCCTGATGAACTATGGACTGAGGTTCGTGACATTCTACAGGAGATAGGGATCAAGACCATCCCCATGGAAAAGAAATGCAAAAAAGCAAAATGGCTGTCTGGGGAGGCCTTACAAATAGCTGTGAAAAGAAGAGAAGTGAAAGGCAAAGGAGAAAAGGAAAGATATAAGCATCTGAATGCAGAGTTCCAAAGAATAGCAAGCAGAGATAAGAAAGCTTTCCTCCGCGATCAATGCAAAGAAATAGAGGAAAACAACAGAATGGGAAAGACTAGAGATCTCTTCAAGAAAATTAGAGATACCAAGTGAACATTTCATGCAAAGATGGGGTCAATAAAAGACAGAAATGGTATGGACCTAACAGAAGCAGAAGCTATTAAGAAGAGGTGGCAAGAATACACAGAAGAACTATACAAAAAGGATCTTCACGACCCAGATAATCATGATGGTGTGATCACTCACCTAGAGCCAGACATCCTGGAATGTGAAGTCAAGTGGGCCTTAGAAGACATCACTACGAACAAAGCTAGTGGAGGTGATGGAATTCCAGTTGAGCTATTTCAAATCCTAAAAGGTGATGCTGTGAAAGTGCTGTACTCAATATGCCAGCAAATTTGGAAAATTCAGTAGTGGCCACAGGACTGGAAAAGGTCAGTTTTCATTCCAATCCCAAAGAAAGGCAATGGCAAAGAATGCTCAAACTACCACACAATTGCACTCATCTCACACGCTAGTAAAGTAATGCTCAAAATTCTCCAAGCCAGGCTTCAGCAAAACGTGAACTGTGAACTTCCAGATGTTCAAGCTGGATTTAGAAACGGCAGAGGAACCAGAGATCAAATTGCCAACATCCGCTGGATCATTGAAAAAGCAAGAGAGTTCCAGAAAAACATCTATTTCTGCTTTGACTCTGCCAAAGTCTTTGACTGTGTGGATCACAATAAACTGTGGAAAATTCTGAGAGACATGGGAATACCAGACCACCTGACCTGCCTCTTGAGAAACCTGTATGCAGGTCAGGAAGCAACAGTTAGAACTGGACATGGAACAACAGACTGGTTCCAAATAGGAAAAGGAGTCCGTCAAGGCTGTATATTGTCACCCTGCTTATTTAACTTCTATGCAGAGTACATCATGAGAAATGCTGGGCTGGAAGAAACACAAGCTGGAATCAAGATTGCCGGGAGAAATATCAATAACTTCAGATATGCAGATGACACCACCATTATGGCAGAAAGTGAAGAGGAACTAAAAAGCCTCTTGATGAAAGTGAAAGTGGAGAGTGAAAAAGTTGGCTTAAAGCTCAACATTCAGAAAACTAAGATCATGGCATCTGGTCCCATCACTTCATGGCAAATAGATGAGGAAACAGTGGAAACAGTGACTGACTTTATGTTTTTGGGCTCCAAAATCACTGCAGATGGTGATTGCAGCCATGAAATTAAAAGATGCTTACTCCTTGAAGGAAAATTATGGCCAACCTAGACAACATATTGAAAAGCAGAGACATTACTTTGCCAACAAAGGTCTGTCTAGTCAGGGCTATGGTTTTTCCAGTGGTCATGTATGGATGTGAGAGTTGGACTGTGAAGAAAGCTGAGCACCAAAGAATTGATGCTTTTGAATTGTGGTGTTGTAGAAGACTCTTGAGAGTCCCTTGGACTGCAAGGAGATTCAACCAGTCCATCCTAAAGGAGATCAGTCCTGGTGTTCATTGGAAGGACTGATGCTAAAGCTGAAACTCCAGTACTTTGGCCACCTCGTCCGAAGAGTTGACTCATTGGAAAAGACTCTGATTTTGGGAGGGATTGGGGGCAGGAGGAGAAGGGGACGGCAGAGGATGAGATGGCAGGATGGCATCACTGACTCGATGGACTTGAGTTTGAGTGAACTCTGCGAATTGGTAATGGATCGGGAGGCCTGGCATGCTGCAATTCATGGGGTTGCAAAGAGTCAGACATGACTGAGCCTCTGAACTGACTGACTGACTGACTGATCATATATTTTAATCTCTTCCTTATTTTCCACTGTTGGTTCCAAGTAAGCTCATCTTGGCTCCCTAATAGATTTTAAGCTACTGACATAAGGACTATCTCACCACTGTGATCTCTGCCATGAGTTTGCACAAAGTACATGTTAAGACAGCTGGGTGAATGAATATTATTGAGTGAATGCTCTGCTGTGCCTAGGACAGGTAGTTATAAGCATAAGACTTGATCATTTATCTGGCTAGATGCAGGGAATCTGGGTAATAGATACACTTTGAGCACTGACAACATCCCTGCAGTTACTAAGGAAACAGAGTAGCACAGAGCAGCCCCAATACCCATGCCTAGATAATCCATCTTCAACCCACCGGCCACCCCACTGAGTGCTGAAGGAAGAGGTGAGCTAAAGTATATATCTCAATAATTCTTCTGCTTGGAGAAGCTGAGAAGAAAGTTGTGATACAATATAACTCAGCAGGAAGTTAATAAAAATCCAATGTTCCAACATGGCATAAGTGCATTCTAAGTTGCTTCAGTTGTATCCGACTCTTTGCAAACCCCATGGACTATAGCCTGCCTGGCTCCTCTCTCCATGGAATTTCTTAGGCAAGAATCTTGGAGTGGTTAGCTGTTCCCTTCTCCAGGGGTGTCTTCCTACCCCAGGGATCGAACCTGGGTCTCTTGCATGCAGGCAGATTCTTTACTGTCTGAGCCACCAGGGATGCCCAGAACTGAATAGAAGTGTCTTTGTTATCTCTTGCTGTGCTGTTTATGTGCTTCCCCAGTCTGGGTGAAGACCCTTAAAGGGGTTAACTGAGCTGGATACAAACCGAAACATTTTTAGGACATAATTAGTCATAGTCTTTCTTCTGATCCATGCTTCTAAGGTTCAGCTTAGGGAAATCAGGTTTTGAATCTTTTGATGTGGTTTGTTGTTGCTGCTCAGCCGTTAGTTTTTTATATATGCCCATATTACATTAATAACTCTCTCAATACTGATGAGAGTAAAAATACTAATTGGATCCTAAAAGATGTAATGGCAATGACAATCAGATCAATAGAAGTGCACCTACATCGTGGCTAGCTGCATAGAGAGCTAAATTAAGATATAATTAGATGGGCATTTATAGATTAGATATTAGTCTTTCATTAATATTCCATATTACAGGACATTAATGAAGATGACTAAGACATAATTTTTTTCCTTTGATGAACTCACAGATTGGCAGGTAGACACATAAAAACAATTACAACACTGTAATAAAAGCTGTAACAATGGTGTGTTCATGGTGTTATGAAAACAGAGAGAAAGGAGAAACTAACTCAACCTGTGTGTTCTGGCTAGTTTCTAAGAGTCACAGAATCCTGTGGTTTTCAAAAAATCTGAGTTTGTTTCCCATTCCAAAGTGGTCTCTTTACTTAACTGAGAAATTACAGGACACCATGCAGCTTTAATATTTACAATCTGGCATTTCTAATATCACCTGAACCTGCCTGAGGTCCAACTATTTCCAGGTACTTCCCTGAGAATCAGTGGGTGAAGGTAAGAGCAAAAATCTGGAGCCAGACTCCTTGAGTTAAGATCTCAGCTCCGCTGCTTGTTATGAAGAAGGCAATGGCACCCTACCCCAGTACTCTTGCCTGGAAAATCCCATGGATGGAGGAGCCTGGTGGGCTGCAGTCCATGTGGTGGTCGCTAAGAGTCGGATATGGCTGAGTGACTTCACTTTCACGTTTCACTTTCATGCATTGGAGAAGGAAATGGCAACCCACTCCAGTGTTCTTGCCTGGAGAATCCCAGGGAAGGGGAGCCTGGTGGGCTGCCGTCTATGGGGTCGCACAGGCTTCAGTCGGAGACGACTGAGGTGACTTAGCAGCAGCAGCAGCAGTTGCTTGTTAATTGCCAAGTTACTTAACCTCTTGAGACTTTACTATCCCCAACTGTAAAGTGCAAGTAATAATGATACACTATGCCTCACTGATTTCTGAAACCACTCATGCTTTTAAATGCTATAGCATTTACGTCATTGCATTCTTATCCTATTACTTTCAAACATTTACTTGACCTTTAGCTGTATAATAATAATAATACACTCAATTGTATGATAATGGTGATCCACAATTGATTTTATTTTCTATCCACTCTATAAGAGAAATTTCAAATTTCTCAAAATTTTCATGCAACTTATCATGAGACTATGCAATTTTCTAAAACATACATACCTGTAAACACATTTCACCAGAAGCAAATAAACTGGAAGTTGTAATTAGAATTCTGGCAGGAAACGGAGAGTATAATGCATTTGGATAATCTGGGGAGAGTTTTTAAAAAGGACTTTTGGGAACCTCCCTGGTGGTCCAGTGGATAAGAAACCACGTTCTAATGCAGGGAATGTGGGTTTGATCCCTTGTCAGAGAACTAAGATCCCACACGCCACGGGGCAACTAAATCAGATGCTGCACAAAGAACAGCCCTTGCATGGTGGCTGGAGAGAGCCTGTGTGCCACAGCGAAGGCCCTGCACAGCCAAAAGAAAAACAGTAAGAACCAAAAATAAATAAATGAAAAGGACTATCAACACAGATGCAGAGAGGGTGTAGGAAAATCACAGAGGATAGTGGGGTGGAGTCATGGCAGGGAGCTGCTGCTGCGGCTGCTGCTAAGTTGCGTCAGTCGTGTCCGACCCTGTGCTACCCCATAGACGGCAGCCCAGCAGGCTTCCCCATCCCTGGGATTCTCCAGGCAAGAACACTGGAGTGGGTTGCCAGAGCTAGTGCCACTCTTTAAAAGAAATTTTCTAAAATTGGAGGATGATTGCTTTACAATGTTGTGCTAGTTTCTGCTCTACAACACCGTGAATCAGCTATATGTATACGTATGTCCGTCCACCTTGAACCTCCCTCCCGCTCTCCCATTCCACCCCTAGGCCATCCCAGAGCACCACGCTCAGCTCCCTGTGCTATACGGTAGCTGCCCACCAGCTGTCTGCTTTACATACAGTAGTGCACATGTGCCAGTTCACTGCCACTCTTAACCCTGAAGGGTGAGGAGAGGGAGCGGTTATCAGAAGGCAGAGAAGGCCATTTGATGGGCTTCCCTGGTGGCTCAGACAGTAAAGAATCCACAGGCAATGCAGGAGATCTGGGTTCCATCCCTGGACTGGGAAGATCCCCTGGAGGAGGGCACGGCAACCCACTCCAGTATTCTTGCCTAGAGAATCCCCACGGATAGAGGAGCCTGGCAGGCTACAGTCCACGGTGTTGCAAAGAGTCGGACATGACTGAGTGACTAAGCACAGCACAGCACATGACCCTCGACAGGCCCATGGAACCCAGCAGAAAGATATCTAGGGGAAAGATACCCTGATCTCCCTCTCCCCTCTCGGTGATCTTCACCAGAATCCCCCTACCATTGACCAAGCCCAGCAGAAAGCCTGACAGCAAGAGAATCATCGAGGCCATGCATACAGGTCAGCTCCCCAGAGCACAGAGCAGGGCTGAGATAAGTACAGATGGTTCTGGCGGGCAAATGATAGAAATTAATGTAGAAGACTATTTCATGGTGAAATTCTATCGCAACAACAATAACACAATGAAACAAAGAAAACAAACTCAAGATTGGTTGACAGCTGGTCCCTAACTGGACTCAACCTAAATTCAAACATAGAGAAAGATTTTCAAAGGCTGAGGAGCCTCTAGGAAGAGCATCCTCCTAAATGTTCAGGTCAGATGTGGCCCCAAGAGACAGTCACAGGAAGGTCTTCTCCAAACGTACAGCTATGGGACAAAGGAAAATAAAGAGAGAGGATTTCCCCAGAAGGCAGAGCCAGGGTCAGAGGAAAGTAACTCCACTGCCTAAGCACAAAGGCCTCATTCGCATTCTTACTGTCCAGCAGGATGTGGTGTGGACGGTGTGTTTCTCATCTGTACCTTATCAAATGGGAGTTTTTTAAAGTGTCAGTTATCCTGTTTCTTCCTCCATCATCATATACTGGGTGGATCTGGATCAGATATCATAACTTTTAATCTTAAGTTTACCAAGTCATATGGGACCGCAGCCAGAACTACTGAAGAGGACTAGAGCTCAAACGGAGATACTGGACTTTGACCTGAACAACTAGAGTTGTACTCATAGGGAGAAAAAGTATTCCACACGAAATGAGTATATGAAAATAAGGAAACATACGAATTATGCATTGCCAAGGGGATGGACTGAGGTGGACACCCTGGATGGGCTACCCAAGAGCCTTTCACAAACACCCTTTCCTTGCCTTTCTCTACTAAAGAGACCAAAAGCTAAAAACACACATCTTTCAGGCTCCCTTGCAGCTACAGAAAAGATAATTGTGGTACTGAAATGTAGAGACTTCTAGAAATCCCTACGGTTGAGTTATTGTCCTTTCTCTTTAGACTATAAACATGATGCCTAAAGTTGGAACGGTTATCTTTTGACCATCAGGATGAATTTTCTGTGCTAAAGATGATAGAGCAAAACAATAGGTGAAGCTTGGTTTCCATTACACTTAGCAAGATTTTTGGCCAATGAAATTAATGACTCACCTCAAATAATGTCTATTCAGTTGGTGCTTTTCTTTTCTTTTTAACCATATAGCTCTTTAAAAGTCATCCATTTTTAAATTAAGATTCCTTTTGTTGTTTTTGTTGTCTTCATAACTTTTTCACTCCAAATGCATTAAGCAGATATGCTGTAAGAAGTGACATTTTGACATTACAGCTTCAGACGAAGACATACTCTGATAAATCTTGACCATGAAAATGTTAAGTCACAGGATATCATATAGACCTATGGGAATATAAATGTTACTTTTTCAAGGCTCTGTTTTCTAGAGACTGTTCTGTCTTTCCCTTTCCTTACATGCTCTTTCTCACGCTCTTAAGACAGATACCTGGCTGACATGTCAGCCTCAGCAGATGTTGTTCTGTACGCAGAACAAACTTCCTTATCTTCAAAGTCTTACTATCGCTTTGCTGAGCTCTGTTACTGAATGCCAGATAAGTTCTCAATAAATATGCTCTCAACATTTTCTCAGGGAGTTGTTCTTGCAGGAGCTCTCCCTGCGCTCATAACCCTGGGTGTTTGTGGGAATTAATTCAGTGCGACACTGTAACACAGACCAAATGTGAATTGTGCACCACGCTGAGAGGGTTAAATTTATTACAATAGGGGAAACACAGAGAACAGTGACTACTGGACAATACAACCAGGCCAGCCTCACAAGTCGTGTGGAGCCACACAGGGCCCTGTGCTTAGAAGGGTACCATGCTTGATTTAATGCTCTGTTGCTGCCATCTTGAAATTCTTAATACTTTTATCTTTAAATTCTTGTATTGTAAACAAACTCTGATGGAACAGCAGAGCACACACAGGAGCAGAAGGGGTACTTGTGAATTTGTGTCTCTCCCACTCTTTCCTGCCTCATTTGCATGTTGGCCCTGTGAAACCCCAGGAGCACAGAACTCTGGTGGACCCGCCCACTGTGCATGGGAGTTGATCCAGTCTCAAAGCAAGAACAAAGTAAGCATGCTACTTCTACAACGGAGTAAGTGATGGCACTGACAACCCCAGGAAAACATGCTTTCTGTTTGAACCAGGATTTTCTTTATGCAGAAAGAAGGGAAAGCCATTCTAAGACATAAGAACAACCAAGGAGCTCTACAGGTTTCCCTGATAGCTCACTGATAGTAAAGAATCTACCTGCAATGGAGGAGACCCCAGTTCAATCCCTGGGTCAGGAAGATCTCCTAGAGAAGGGATAGGCTACCTATTCCAGTATTCTTGGGCTTCCCTTGTGGCTCAGCTGGTAAAGAATCTGCCTTAATGTGGTAGACCTGGGTTCGATCCCTAGGTTGGGAAGATCCCCTGGAGAAGGGAAAGGCTACCGACTCCAGGATTCTGGCCTAGAGAATTCCATGGACTGTATAGTCCATGGGATCGCGAAGAGTTAGACATGACTGAGCAACTTTCACTTTCAAGGAGTTCTATCATCTTTCTTCTTTACTGGTATTAACCAGCCAGACTGGGAAAGGAGTATGTCAAAGCTGTATATTGTCACCTTGCTTATTTAACCTATATGCAGAGTACATCATGTGAAATGCTGGGCTAGATGAAGCACAAGCTGGAATCAAGATTGCCAGGAGAAGTATCAATAACCTCAGATATGCAGATGACACCACCCTTATGACAGAAAGTGAAGAGGAACTAAAGAGCCTCTTGATGAAAATGAAAGAGGAGAATGAAAAAGCTGACTTAAAACCCAACATTCAGAAAATTAAGATCATGGCATCTAGTCCCATCACTTCATGGTAAATAGGTGGGGAAACAATGGAAACAGTAACAGACTTTATTTTCTTGGGCTCCAAAATCACTGCAGATGGTGACTGCAGCCATGAAATTAAAAGATGCTTGCTCCTTGGAAGAAAAGCTATGACCTACCTAGGCAGCATATTAAAAAGTAGAGACATTACTTTGCCAACAAAGGTCCGTCTAGTCAAAGGTTTTTCCAGTAGTCATATATGGATGTGAGAGTTGGACTATAAAGAAAGCTGAGTGCCAAAGAATTGATGCTGAGTGCCAAAGAATTGAGGCTCCAACTGTGGTGTTGGAGAAGACTCTTGAGAGTCCCTTGGACTGCAAGGAGATCCAGCCAGTCCATCCTAAAGGAAATCAGTGAATATTCATTAGGAGGACTGATGCTGAAGCTGAAACTCCAATACTCTGGCCACCTGATGTGAAGAACTGACTCATTTGAAAAGACTCTGATGGTGGGAAAGACTGAAGGTGGGAGGAGAAGGGGATGACAGAGGATGAGATGGTCGGATGGCATCACCAACTCAATGGACATGAGTTTGAGTAAGCTCCAGGAGTTGATGATGGACAGGGAAACCTGGCAAGCTGCCGTCCATGAGGTCGCAAAGAATCAGACACGACTGAGCAACTGAACTGAACTGAACCAACCTACACTGAAAATTATGACACAGAAGGAAAGAGAAATATAGGGCAACCCATCGTTGCTTTTCCTTGCAGTTTTCCTTCCTTCAACTGAAGCCTTAGGTAGAGAATGTTAGTAGAATATGTAAGTATCAAGAAGCAAAATAGAGACAGTTGAGTTAGTTTTGTGTAGTGTCCTACTGTTCAGGTGTGTACAAAACGCATATACATGTGTAAACTACAAAACACAAATATTGCAATTTCCGTAGTCCCATATATAAGTTATATGCCCTTATATTTGCATTTAAAACTTGCATCACACAATATAATAAAAATGAATGGCAATAATTTACACTAATAATTTCAAATTTTAACTTTACTAATAAATTCTCTCTCAAATCTGACGTCAGTCCGGAGGAAAGCAGAGAAGCAAGAGCCATAGGTTGAGATTACATAGAACCTGGGGGAAACTTGACTCCCTGAGCCCTTTCAAGCAGTTCCTGCCCTCTGCAACAGGGACGGTCACTCTCACTATGGATGTCTCCTTGGATGTGGCGAGAGAGGAGGGGCAGGTTAAGGTTGCTGTCTTACTTCTGTTGTTCTAAACTGTCCTGGAGTCGAGGCCAAAGGGGTACCATAAAACTGGAACAGGCACCCCAGTCTATTGGTAGGATAAAAAATTTTGAATTCTAGGTTCTATGCCCAAAGTCTATGACTTGAATGAATTTAAGGCATTGGTTAATAGCCCATGAATTGAAGCCTACTACATTATTCTAATGAATAACACAGTTAGGAAACACTTAAGTACAACTCAACTTTCTTGAACCTTTAAAATTCACACCAGCAGAAACAGGTCTCAGAAAGACATGCAGCCACCAGAATGGCCTTCCATTGTTGTTCTAGGTTATTAGACAAGGGAGATCTTCAGAAAGCTGGACAGGTGATCATGAAAATCTATGAGCAAAGAAGATTTTCCCCAAGATCAGAAGCTGGGGCAACTAGCACGTAGACCAAGGACAGCCAGGGCACAGTGTGCTTAGTTGCTCAGGCGTGTCTGACTCTTTGCAACACCATGGACTGCAGCCCGCCAGGCTCCTCTGTCCATGGAATTCTCCAGGCAAGAACACTGGAGTGGGTTGCCATGCCCTCCCCCAGGGGATCTTCCCACCCAGAAATTAAACTCAGGTCTCTTGCATTGCAGGCAGGTTCCTTACCATCTGAGCCACCAGGAAAGCCCAAGAATACTGGAGTGGATAGCCTATCTCTTCTCCAGGGGAACTTCTCGACCCCAGAATCAAACCGGGGTCTCCTGCATTGCAGGTGGATTCTTTACCAGCTGAACTACTCCTTGCTATTTCTGTCCAGCAGGAGCGAATATATGCTATAGTCCAGGGACTACTGTGTTCTCTTTTCCCAAATGAGAGTTGTCATTGAAGTTATTCTGTTTCCTCGCTACTATTAAAGTACTATTATTTCAAAAATAATATTAAGGACTTTCCTGGTGGCCCAGTGGCTAAGACTCTGCACTCCCAAGGCAGGGGGCCTGGGTTCCACCCCTGGTCAGGGAAGTAGATCCCACACATTGCAACTATCAGTTCCACACCCCCCCAACTAAAAGATCCTGCAGGGTGCAATGAAGACTGCAGATCCTGAGTGCCACCACTAAGACCTGGCACAGTCAAATAAGTAAATAAATATTTGTAAAAATAATATATACAAATATTATTTATAAATAAAGAGCTTCTTGACTTGGTTAAACGTGAAGAGCTGCATTGGAAGGGGGACTGGACAGCACCCAGAGAGCCTGGACGTCGAGCTGGTGGAAGCACGCATGGTTTAATCTCCCCACGGCCGCCATCACAGAGGCTCGCTGGAGCCCTCCTGACGTCTTCCTGAAAAAATATTTATTTAGTGTAGCTGAGTCGGGTCTTTTTTTCCCCCTTTTTTAAGATATTTGTGTATCTATTTGTTTCTGACTGCGCTGGGTCCTCACTGCTGTGCGGGCCCCTCTCTGGCTGCAGAGTGGGGGCCCCTCTCTAGATGCAGAGAGGGGGGCTCCTCTCTAGGTGTGGCACGCAGGCTCCTCACTGCGGTGGCTTCTCTTCTTGCGGAGCATGGGGTTCAGGGTGCGTGGGCTTCAGTGACTGTGGCACGTAAGCTCAGTAGTTTTGGCCGCTGGGGTCTAGAGAACAGGCTCAATTATTGTGGCACATGGGCTCAACTGCTTCCTGGCATGTAGGATCTTCCCGGACCAGGGATCAAACCCTTGTCTCTTGCACTGCTGGGCAGACTCTTTACCAGTGAGCCACCAGGGAAGCCCTCTATTGGTGTCTTGGCCAAAGGGGCTGCCTCTTGGTCTACAAAGCTGCAATCGAATGGCTATGCCGCCCTTTCCCCAGTCCTCAGAGTTGTGAAGGCCCACGGAGCCTATGCCTAACAGGCAAAGAAGCTTCCCCTTACCTCGGCACTGCCTACATCCTCATGTCTCAGGGTGTCACACAGAGGCCCCTATAAAAACAGTTCCTTCAGCTTCCGCCTGCAGCCGCTCTCTCCATCGACTCAGCCCCACACCCATGGGGCTGCCTAAGGAACGCTGCTGAAATTCTAACCCTTTACCCTACAGCTGCTTCCCTTTGGGACTTGGGCGCCTGCCTCTTTCCTTTTCAACCAACAAAACAAAGCAAGCCTTCTGGCAGGCCTGCCATACCACATCAGCAGACAAGTCTGGTCCTGTCTGAATCCCAATTATGAGTCACTGCAGAAAACAGACTGACCTGAATATTCATATAATCTATTTCAAAAAGCCTTAGCATCTTGGAGTGATTGAGCAGAAAACCAAGACTACTTGAAACTGACTTGCCATTTGATTTTTTGGGTAATCTATTGGAATTGAGTAGAAATAGTAGAGGACTATTATTTATTAATGAGCAAGGGGTATTTTGTATAACAGCAAACAGGATTTTTCATTTCAACTGAGACCACAAAGTTGAGAACAATTCATGGCAGATAGACCCATGTTTTAAATAGAGGAGCTGGATCATCTCTACAGGACTTGGTAAGAGGCCACACTGGCCCAGATACCTCTTCAAGGTTTAGTGAAAAGGACTGAGAATAAGGATTTCTTGGAAGTTTGGTGGGTGCTGAAATCTGTGGCATGGGTCTCCCGTTCCAGGGGAAGGGAGAGAGTTACCCCCCTCCCAAGTCCAGCCAAGTGAGTGGGCTCCTCTGTAAGCCCTTATGAAAAGCAATGGTCCTGGAGTGGCCCCTGGTGAGAGTGTTCACAGAAGACCAGGATCTGGGGCTTGCCTCCTGCCTGGAAACCTCTAAGGTTTTAGGTTCTCTGGGCCGGTCCCTGAAGCAGGCAAGGGGAACTGCTGCAGTGGAGGCAATGCAGGCTGTGCTTCCCCAGAGGGACAGTAGGTCCCCTGAGCCAGAGTGGCCAGTGTGAGGTATTCTACTGAAAACAGGATCTAGGGAGGTGGGGGTAAGCAGTCGTCTGGAGAATGCACTGCCCACATCAGTGCATACACAGACCTCGTGTTATTTCAAGGCAGAGTTCCCACGTGAAAGTGAAAGTGAAGTCGCTCAGTCGTGTCTGACTCTTCGCGACCCCCTGGACTGCAGCCTACCAGGCTCCTCCATCCACGGGATTTTCAAGGCAAGAGTACTGGAGTGGGTTGCCATTGCCTTCTCCGTCATTACTCCCAGACATAATCAATTAGATCATATCTTCTTATTTTCAATAAACAGTCAGCACTTCTCAAATAATGCAGAACATTGATTTCCAGGCATTTATCTCTGTATGCTATTTATCCAAATAGATTTATATTGGAATTGAGCACTTTATAAATGTATTAATAGCAAAAATACATTAAACACTCATAATTGGACCACATATGGCTTTCCTTGTCTTCTATATAGATATACTTACTCATTCATTAATTCACTTACAGTAATACCATCCAGACCTATGAATATTAATAGCCTGAGAACAAAATCCTGAGCATTAACTTCTGTTGTACAGGCATTAACTAGGTCTCTGACCTCAGAGTTACAGGGTTTAACCAAATCATTTATTCACACACACCTCAGATATGCCTTGGTTCAAACTTTGCACCTTTCCATTCATGCGTACCTTTGTTTACGGATCCCCCAATTAAGTCACTAATAATAATAAAGTCAATGTGTAAAATTCAAAAAACCCTAAAAACAATATCCTAGGATATTACTAAGGTCTATCTATAGGCTTATTTTCCATAAAACTAAGATGCTACATCTTTTTGGCAGCAGATCACATTATACACAAAGATTATCAGCTTACTTGCTTCATGTCAATCCTATATTTATACTTTATCTACTATGCCTGTCCTTCATTCACTTAATTTTTCCATGTTTTAAAGATGGTACATATGGTAGCCAGCCTCCAAGACCGCACCCAAGGATTCCTGGCTCCTAGCACTCATAGCCTTGCAGTCTCCTCCCATATTAAATCATGCCTGGCCTCTATACCCAATAGAATACTCGACAGGCTGACAGTGTATGACCTCTGAATCTTAATTATACATACATGGAGCTTTCTGCCTCCCTTTCTCTTGTATTGATTGCTCTTGGGGAACTCAGTTGTCATGTTGTAAGGACACTCAAGCGGTCCTGAGGAGAGGTCCATGTATAAAGAAACTGTGGTCTCCCTGCCAATGACCAGCATGAACTTTCTAGCCTTCTGAGTGACTCATGGAGGCAGATCCTCTAGCCCAAGCTTTCACAAAGAACCTCCCCAAAGAAGGAGCCAGCTTTGGTGCATCTGCCACTCAAGGGTCACTAATACCATGTTACGACAGCATCTGTCCAGTCAGTGTTTATTCCTTACCTCTCTCCTCTCCCTGTTATTTCCTCCAACCTTGGAGGAACTAAAGGGTGTGTACAGAGTAGGAGAAGAAAAGTGGAAGAGCCATGCTGGGGATTGTGAAAGCATGAAGTAGACCAAGGCCCTCTGTTAGGCTGGGGGTGGTGGTAGGGAGAAGCTGGAGAGATCCAAGTTTTCATTTTATCATACAGGATTTGTTAATACTGTCCTAGAAAGTAAAACCTTTTTAGCTCTGAAAGGGACTGCAAACCTATGGGGTCTGCTTAAGCTCTCATCCAGGGGGTGAGCAGGGAAACCGGATGGGAGATATCTGAAGATCAAAGTGGGAGAAAAATAAAGGTGCTTCCTGCCTGCACCTCCTGGAGTCCACAATATTCCACAAAACTTTTACATTTGGAATACTGGGGAGAAACTGGAAGAAGTAGCTTACATGCACAGATTTCAAGTAAATGCCACACTGGAGATAAGCGGAATTGATGTTTTCAATGTTGTATTTCACTGTTAAAATTACAGCGTTAGATTGTACTGCACGCTAAGTCACTTCAGTCATGTCTGACTCTTTGCGACCCCATGGACCACAGACT
Source organism: Oryx dammah (assembly GCF_014754425.2). NCBI lineage: Eukaryota > Metazoa > Chordata > Mammalia > Artiodactyla > Bovidae > Oryx > Oryx dammah. The sequence goes on along the minus strand of NW_024080603.1, from coordinate 7,551,498 downwards.
GCCAGGCTCTTCTGTCCATGGGATTCTCCAGGCAAGAACATCGGAGTGAGTTTCCATGTCCTCCTCCAGGGGAATCTCCCTCACCCGGGGATGGAACCCGTGTCTCTCGCGGCTCCTGCGTTGCAGGTAGATTCTTTACTGCTGAGCCGCTGGGGAAGCCACAGAGTTAGATCACGAGGCATTAAATATGGCTCTTTCTCATTGTTTCTATCAGTGACAACCCAAATCATTTCCCACCTCAGTAATTCATTCCTTGAGGAGAAAAAAAAATCTAAGAACTTGTTTTTTATACTTAACATTATATCATAACTATTTTCTATATTATTTCATTTTCTTTTGAGTGTAATTTTAAATGACTAAAAAAATGACATCCTAAAAAAAGATATTTTGATTACTAACCATTTTTTAAAAATAAATAACAAAGCATGTGGATAGGACTTTACACATATTTTAAAGCTTAATTCATTTGGTTATATCCCAAGAACCAATGGAACTCTTAAATCTCATGATCATTTCATTTCAAATTTTTGACAAAGTTATAACCGATTCCTATTAATTATGATTGAAAGTAATTTTTGTACTGTGAATTTTATGGCCTTACTGGTTAGAAAAGGCAGTTTAGTCCAAAATTGATCAATTTAAAAAATTTTCCAAATCAAGAGCTCATAAAGTAACAATTTATTCTTTGTGTCTTCAACTTTTGATTTTTAGCAATACATTATTTTAGTATTAAATGGCTAGTGTTTATTGTCCAAAAAAAAAACACTAGCTTATTTTATTCCTTATTTACATATTATATGTGCTACATTAAGAGTAAATTGTCTTTAAAAATATTTTGTGATTAAGAATTCTCACTTGGTAAAACAGCCATTTCCTTATTGTTGGCAATTTGTGAGATTTTATCATAGCATTCTTATAGTATTAATAAAAGACTCAGAGTTGCTTTAAGAATTTAAAGTAATTTCATCAGCTAGACAATTCTGTGGAAGTAATTCATACTACACATGAGAAAGTCTGAGTGATGAAGTAATCACTTACTAAAATTCTCTCATATTTAATAACAAAATAATATTAAATAAACTATATGAGCAGACTGAAATGTGTTACACATTATTTTGCTTATAAATGTATTTATAAAACAAATAAGGTTTCAGTTGTCTGAGAAGAGGAAAGAGAATAGCAATAATAATAAACCATGCCTGATCTAACCCAGTGATGTATAAATTTTGAACAATGTCCTTACATAAGACTAATATTTAAGGACCTGCACTTAATATTGTTATTTTTAGTGTGTGCAGGATAATACAGATAAAGGTAACATAATTTTAAAGTTTAACTTGAATTTTTGGCACTATATCTTTCAGCAAAGAACACTGGACTCTCTCCCCAGTTGCCTTTGGCAATAAACCCCACAGTGACTGATCTTCATGACCTCATCCTGGAATTTGGCTTGAGTGACCAGTTTTAATCAACCTGAAAATAATGCCTCTTTGTCTGTTGGAAAACCAATGGCGACAGATTGGCTCTTTCTGCTATAACCATAGCTCATCTGACTAGCTTTGTCCATGAAAGCCTTAGAAGAGTATGAGACACAATTTGAGGAGTTAGTTGTGTGTGAAAATCTTAATGAACTCAGTCACCTTGTAATTTAATGGCCAAGAAGCAGCTGTCTGAACAGATTAGCCATTAAATCTACGATGTGGGGCTGTTTGACCTTAATTTGCATATTTTTAAAACCCAATTTTGCAGGATGTGGTCGGCTCTCCGAGTCAAGCGAGGGGTCTCCGAGCACTGCCCACTCCTGTCACGGTACCAGGTTCCAGAGCAGACGCTGAGTCAGTCATTAGCAGGAAAACAAAAGGTGGCACTGCTGTCCTTTGTTTTACACAGCTTTCTTATATTAAAGTAGCTTTATACAAGTAGCATTTGCTCTTTGGCTACTTTTGTTCTCTGAGAAGCTAAATCAACATTCAGCTGAATACAGCATTCAGCTACAGCAATGGGGAGATCTGTGGTGGGTAATAAGAACATCTTCACAGTGGACTTTACAGTGTATTTATTTCTGAATAGAGATATGACTGTTGTTGGGATTCAGAAAACTGAAAATAAAGGAACAAAGACATTCAAACAGAGTTGCCAAAGGAAATGCTTAGAAGAACCAGGCAGGTAAAAGTTGAGTTGTACAGGAGACAACTAATGGACCTCCAGGATTAGTAATAGAATCCTGCTTAGAAGACACCCTGCACTTCCCAAGCTCCCTTGCAACTATGTGAAGCCATGTGCCATGGACTGAATTGTGTCTCTCAAGTTCACAATTTGAAGCCTAATATGCCCCCACCTGGAAAAGGCAACAGCAACCGACTCCAGTACTCTTGCCTGGAAAAATCCCATGGATGGAGGAACCTGGAAGGCTGCAGTCCATGGGGTCGCGAAGTCGGACACAACTGAGCGACTTCACTTTCACTTTTCACTTTCATGCATTGGAGAAGGAAATGGCAACCCACTCCAGTGTTCTTGCCTGGAGAATCCCAGGGATGGGGGAACCTGGTGGGCTGCCGTCTATGGGGTTGCATAGAGTTGGACACGACTGAAGCGACTTAGCAGCAGCAGCAGCAGCAGCAGCAGCAGTATGCCCCCACCCTACCCCTCCAGCACTGTGTGACTGTATCAGGAGAAAAGGCCATTAGGAGGTAATCAGAGGTAAATGAGGTTCTAAGGGTGGGCCACTAATCCAACAGGACTGTAACGTCTAAGAAGAGGAAGAGATCTTTCTCCACCATGTGGGGACACAGGGGAAGACCCCTGTCTACAAGGCAAGAAGAGAGCTATCACCAGAAACTGAATCAGCCAGCACCTTAATCTGGGGCTTCCCAGCCTCCAGAACTGTGAGAAAAAATAATTCTGTTATTTGCACTGCACAGCCTGTGGTACTTGGTTATGGCAGCTTAAGAAGACTAAGATGCCACGTAATAAAGTTCTGGCCGATGATGTATGAGCAGAGATGACAGGTGTGACTTCTGGGTTGTGCAGTTACAGAGAATGCACGCACTTCCCCCTCCTCCTTTCTCTTTCTCATCAGCAGGACCCTGTTCCTGGTGGTAGTCAGTGATTGTAGGCCACTCAGATAAGGACCATACCTCAGGGCTGGCTGAGCAACACCACGGAAGGGGCCGGGGGCTCAGACACCATGGGTCTGTCACCCTGGCTCTGTACTATTCATGCTAGAACTACATTACATGAGAGAAAACCCAAACCATCCCATTTAAGTCACTGTTACTTTGGTCCTTTTGCTTTACAAGCAGAATCTACCTCTTAATTCACACAGTATATAAGTCAATTGAAAGGAATGGTTAAAATCTTAAAAGCATTAAAATCCAAGTTTTAGGAAACAATGTACATGCCAAAACAAGAGTAAACAAAAATATATGTCTTAAGATAGATTGAAGTAGTTTTCAGTTCTGGCTATTAATTTTCAGTCTCTTTTCTGGAGCCTGGAAAGAATCCTTAGAAAGATGCCACATGTCACCCTGTTCCAGGCTGTTCTAAGCATCCCTCTCACACAGCCCAACAAAGGTGACTCTGCTTGTCAGTCCCTACAGGATTTAGATGTAGGCCTGGGAACACAGTGTTTGCTGCTCCTGCTGCTAGGTCGCTTTAGTCGTGTCCGACTCTGTGCGACCCCAGAGATGGCAGCCCACCAGGCTCCCCCATCCCTGGGATTCTCCAGGCAAGAACACTGGAGTGGGTTGCCATTTCCTTCTCCAATGCATGAAAGTGAAAAGTGAAAGTGAAGTTGCTCAGTAGTGCCGAACTCTTAGCGACCCCATGGACTGCAGTCTATCAGGCTCCTCTGTCCACGGGATTTTCCAGGCAAGACTACTGGAGTGGGTTGCCATTGCCTTCTCCGAACACAGTGTTTAGGTCCTCACTATTGCCTGTTGAGTAACTGTGAAGACAGGAAGTTGAAAACCAAGGGCCATGGGTTTATGAGATGCCAAAAGGAGTTTGAGGGTGGATTGGTGAGGTGTTCCTGGAGGGGACTAACACAGGACCACCTCTTGTTGGTGTACAGATTGTGTGCTGCCAACTGTAAGGGAGCCCATTCACGAGGAAGTCAGGGATTTGCACGTTCTGATACTCTCCCAAAAAATGTTAGTGAAGAGCTTCGGAGTTAAAGTTCTCTTTCCCTAATTTGCACACTGTTTCAGTAAGAGCTGCATTAGCTATATTTTGGATGTGACAGGCTGGTTGGGGTTAAAGAGAAAAAAATGACCTTCCCTTTTATAAAATCAGTGAGGGTTTGCAGTGTCGGGAGGGCTTGAGTTTTAGAATATGCACAGGAGTACCCTGTAGATCTTGAGACAGCCATGCGGAGGGGGAAAACACCACAAGAAGACCAATGAAGTACAGGTGATAAGTGCACTTAATTAGAAAGGTTCCTATATTTTCAGTCACTGCATAGGAAACCCCAGGCGTCCCAAATGGTGCTAGAGGGTTGGGGTGGAGGGAGGTTTCAGTATCATATTTCAAACATTTAAAAAGCTCATTTTATGTCAACATATTGTAAGAGTAGCTATTGTATGTTTAAGATATTTCCAAAAGTTAAGGAGACAAGAACAGGGAAATGGCAATACTTTGTGACATTCACTGCTATATATTTTAAATACTATATAGCAGTTTATTGCAGAGGTTGTTATCTGGCTGCTCAGTCAAATTTGGCCTTGCAGTAGTATTTTGCTGACACAGTATTTTTTAAAAATTGCAATTAGCTGTCCATTTTTAAACAGAAGAAATTTTACAATAAAATTGGGATTTGAGGCTTTCTTCTTTGGAAAATGTGACAATACTGAGTTCATGCTGCTGCTGCTGCTAAGTCGCTTCAGTCGTGTCCTACTCTGTGCGACCCCATAGACGGCAGCCCACCAGGCTCCCCTGTCCCTGGGATTCTCCAGGCAAGAACACTGGAGTGGGTTGCCATTTCCATCTCCAATGCATGAAAGTGAAAAGTGAAAGGGAAGTCGATCACTCCTGTCAGACTCTTAGCGATCCCATGGACTGCAGCCCACCAGGCTTCTCTGTCCCTCACCAACTGCTGGAGCTTACTCAAACTCATGTCACTCGAATCAGTGATGCCATCCTCTGTCATCCCCTTCTCCTCCTGCCTTCAATCTTTCCCAGCATCAGGGTCTTTTCCAATGAGTCAGTTCTTCACATCAGGTGGCCAAAGTATTGGAGTCCAGCATCAGTCCTTCCAATGAATATTCAGGACTGATTTCCTTTAGGATGGACTGGCTGGATCTCCTTGCAGTCCAAGGGACTCTCAAGAGTCTTCTCACAATACCACAGCTCAAAGGCATCAGTTCCTCAGTGCTCAGCTTTCTTCATAGTCTAACTCTCACATCCATACATGACTACTGGAAAAACCATAGCTTTGACTAGATGGACCTTTGCTGGCAAAGTAATGTTTCTGCTTTTTTTTAAAAATATGCTGTCTAGGTTGATCATAGCTTTTTTCCAAGGGACAAGTGCTTTTTAATTTCATAACTGCAGTCACCATCTGCAGTGATTTTCGAGCCCAAGAAAATAAATTTTGTCACTGTTTCCATTGTTTACCCATCTATTTGCCATGAAGTGATGGGACCTGATGCCATGATCTTAGTTTTCTGAATGTTGAGTTTTAAGCCAACTTTTTCACTCTCCTCTTTCACTTTCGTCCAGAGGCTTTTTAGTTCCTCTTCACTTTTTGCCGTAAGGGTGGTGTCATCTGCATATCTGAGGTTATTGATATTTCTCCCAGCAATCTTGATTTCAGCTTGTGCTTCATCCAGCCTGGAATTTCACATGATGTACTCTGCATATAAGTTAAATATGTAAGGTGACAATATATACCCTTGACATATTCCTTTCCCGATTTGGAACCAGTCTGTTGTTCCATGTCCTGTTCTAACTGTTGCTTTTTGACCTCCATACAGATTTCTCAGGAGGCAGGTCAGGTGGTCTGGTATTCCCATTTCTTTTAGAATTTTCCATAGTTTGTTGTGATCCACACAGTCAAAGGCTTTGGCATAGTCAATAAAACAAAAGTAGATGTTTTTCTGGAACTCTCTTGCTTTTTCGATGATCCAATGGATGTATGCAATTTGATCTCTGGTTCCTCTGCCGTTTCTAAAACCAGCTTGAACATTTGGAATTTAACGGTTCACATTCTGTTGAAGCCTGGCTTGGAGTATTTTGAGCATTACTTTACTAGCGTGTGAGGAAAGTGCAATTGTGTGGTAGTTTGAACATTGTTTGGCATTGCCTTTCTTTGGGATTGGAATGAAAACTGACTTTTTCCAGTCCTGTAGCCATTGCTGAGTTTTCCAAATTTGCTGACATATTGAGTGCAGCACTTTCACAGCATCATCTTTTAGGATTTGAAATAGCTCAACTGGTATTCCATCTTCTCCACTAGCTTTGTTCATAGTGATGCTTCCTAAGGCCCACTTGACTTCTCATTCCAGGATGTCTGGCTCTAGGTGAGTGATCACACCATCGTGGTTATCTGGGTCATGAAGATCTTTTTTGTATAGTTCTTCTGTGTAATCTTGGCACCTCTTCTTAATATCTTCTGCTTCTGTTAGGTCCATAGCACTTCTGTCTTTTATTGAGCCCATCTTTGCATGAAATGTTCCCTTGGTATCTCTAATTTTCTTGAAGAGATCTCTAGTCTTTCCCATTTCATTGTTTTCCTCTATTTCTTTGCAGTGATCACTGAGGAAGGCTTTCTTACCTTTCCTTGCTATTCTTTGGAACTCTGCATTCAAATGGGTATATCTCTCCTTTTCTCCTTTGCCTTTCACTTCTCTTCTTTTCCCAGCTATTCGTAAGGCCTCCTCAGACAACCATTTTGCCTTTTTGCATTTTTTTTTCCCTTGGGGATGGTCTTGCTCCCTGCCTCCTGTACGATGTCACGAACCTCCATCCATAGTTCTTCAGGCACTCCGTCCATCAGATCTAATCCCTTGAAACTATTTGTCATTTCCACAGTATAACTGTAAGGGATTTGATTTAGGTCATACCTGAATGCTCTAGTGGTTTTCCCTACTTTCTTCAATTTCAGTCTGAATTTGGCAATGAGGAGTTCATGATCTGAGCCAGTCAGCTGTATAGAGTTTCTCCATCTTTTTTGTTCTGAGAGCTTAATCAATGCTATTTTCTCTCCCTCCTCCCCCTGAGATCAGGGAGGCAGTTTTTGCAGTAATACCTGATGAGCTCGTGGGAGCTGGTGCTGCTCTTCATTTTTATTGAAACCTTTATTTTCTAACAGCCTGCAGCCCTATATTTAAGGTCCAACCTAGGTGATTTCTGGACCAAGGCCCTTATTGCTTGTGTGTTTTTATAAAGCTGCTTTAGATTCTTTGGTGGAAGAAAGATAACTTTTGCCTGGTGACCTGATTTGGCTTATCAGCTTATTCAACAATTCTGTGATTTCAGTTATTTCCTCAGGAAACTGTGTTTGATTCCAAATGAAACACTTAAGTGTTTTATCTGCAAATAACGCACAATGGGTCCCAAATGTATGGACTTTAATTTATGAGTCATTTAAGGAAAAGAACTGTTAAAGGAAAACCAGGGAGGGAGGAGGAAGGGAAGGGAAGACAAGAAAGGAGAGGTTGAGGCTGTTTTATAGTCTCAGAATAAGGGATGGAGAGAGGGTTCTGAATGAATAGCTTAATCTAGAATTACAATGGGGTATACTGGCATAAATCCAAAGGAAAAGCTCCTCTAAAATTAAAAGAAAATCATTCAGTCCAAGCTTTGGAGGTGAAACCTCTCTGATTTTGGCTTAATATTTTGGGGCCATTCTGTTTTGCTCAGTTGCTGTGGATTTGCCTCCTTGTAGAAACAAGGAAGAAATCCCTCTAGAGTTCTGCAGGCTGGTTGGTGCTTCATAAACAAGCCAGGAAAGATTTTATAAACTCCTCCCAGAAGGATACATTATATAAAAGAAATAACATTAAAATTTTAGTAGCCTCATTGCCAAGATTGTTTATGTTCCTACATGCTAGGCATATCATTTTCTGGTAACTAATAATGGCTCTCTCTATACAATTCATGAAACAAGAAGCATTTCCTCCTCTCACCTGAGTGTGTTTCCTGAGGCTTTTTCCAAAGCACAACGTTTAAAGGAGAGAAAGGCATTCTTCTCATTCTGAAAGCATTTATTCAAACTCTCTAGCGTAGTTACTAGCTAGTCAAGCAAGAGGCAGAGAGGGGTGATTTGAAAGGGGAAAACGGGGCACGAGGCAATGCAGAAGAATCCTAGGATGACAGAGCCCCCGATCAACAAGCTCGTCTTTGACGACAAATAAACTTACACATTTCATTCATTCAGTTCATTCACTCATTCCTTTATCCATTAGTTGTTAAACATTTATTAATGTTAAACATCTGTTAGACATTACTAATTCATGTTGTATTTAGGCAAATACAACATGAACAAAATCAAAGACCTAGAATTGACTGCGGAAATAGCGCCTTGTACATAAAAGTATTCAGTACTGGTTAGCTATTATGTTTACTGGCTTCCCAGGTGGTAAAGAATCCACCTGCCCATGCAGGAGACACAAGAGACACAGGTGTGATCCCTGGGTCGGGAAGATTCCCCTGGAGGAGGGCATGGCAACCCACTGCAGTATGCTTGCCTGGAGAATCCCATGGACAGAGGAGTCTGGCAGGCTACGGTCCGTGGGGTCACAAAGAGTTAGACACAACTGAGATGACTTAGCACGCATTCTGCTTACTAGAAAATCAAAAAGTTAGTATCACAGGGAGCTTCTACAAATTAATGAGCAAAGGAAAACCACAGAAAGTCGAGCAAAGATTATGGAAAGACAATTTAAGAGGAGGAAATCCTAATCCTCAATAAACCTATAAAAATATGTCCAGCTATATTGGAGGTCAGAGGAAAATACTGCTTTAAACAACAAGATATTGGTTTCACACATCAGGTTCGCAGAATTTTAAAAGGCTAGTGAGCATGGGGAGAAATAACTGCTACAACTTTGGGGAAAGAAATCTGGAGGCGCCAATTAGAAATAAAAGCATACATCATATCTTCCTTGGGCTATAGTTCATTTTGGCTAGAACCAGATGAGTGAGTGTTTGCAGGGAAAAGAACACAGGGTGAGAATTGGGTATGTGCTCGGGAGCTTGTATCTGCCATGGGAACCCCTAGCAGAATCTTACCTGGGGAGTGGAAAGTGACGAAGATCAGATGTAGTGCTTCAGAAGGATGCCCTGGCTGCGGTGTAGACAGTGATGGACAGTCACAGGGCTGGAGACAGGGAGATGGGCAACCGGCTGTGAAGACAAGTCCAGACATAAGAAAATGAGGGTCTGACACGAGGGCAGTGACCTGAAAGGAGTGGGTACTATCAAAGCACTCAGGATGCAAAGTCACAGGCCACCTACACAAATACCCAAAAGTAGGGTGGTACAGTGAGAGACTTTATTTGTTTGGGCTCCAAAATCACTACAGATGGAGACTGCAGCCATGAAATTAAAAGACGCTTACTCCTTGAAAGAAAAGCTATGACCCACCTAGACAGCATATTAAAAAGCAGAGACGTTACTTTGCCAACAAGGGTTGGTCTAATCAAAGCTATAGTTTTTCCAGTAGTCATGTATGGATGTGAGAGTTGGACTATAAAGAAAGCTGAGTGCCGAAGAATTAATGCTTTTGAACTGTGGTGTTGGAGAAGATTCTTGAGAGTCCCTTGGACTGCAAGGAGGTCCAACCAGTCCACCCTAAAGGAAATCAGTCCTGAAAATTCATCGGAAGGACTGATGTTGAAGCTGAAACTCCAATACGTAGGCCACCTGATGCGAAGAGCTGATTCACTGAAAAAGACCCTGATGCTGGGAGGGACTGGGGGCAGGAGGAGAAGGATGACAGAGGATGAGATGGCTGGATGGCATCACCGACTCGATGGACATGAGTTTGAGTAAGCTCTGGGAGCTGGTGATGGACAAGGAAGCCTGGTGTGCTGCAGTCCATGGGGACGCAGAAGAGTTGGACAGGACTGAGCGACTGAACTGAACTGCGGGCTGGTACAATGCAGATGTCTCAGGAGGCAGAGACAGAATAGACTGAAGCAGCTCAGGAAACACCTGCCCTAGATCAAAGTGTGAGACAGCTCAAACTTACAGTAAGCTCTTCCTCTTACCTTTCTGGTCTGAGCCCTCCTGCTATCCTGGATTACCCAGAACTCTGGACCACAGGGCAACCCTCAGGAGCGCTTCAGGCTTCAGAAGTCTCTAAGCATTAAGCTGTGAGCTGCCACAGGGCAGGGATTGCATCCCATTCTCTCCTGTGCCCCACCCTCTAGTTTATCTGGCACATAGTAGGTGCTCAAGGAGTATTTGCTTATTTTGTGCTCTCATTTATTTACTAAGATAATTGACTAAATCACCAAAATATACAAGACAGCAACTTGACATGTGACCTTCCTGGAGTCCACTTTAACCCAAAGAAATGTACTAGTGGTGGTAAAATTTCTGGGAGATGGAGAGCTTTTGGAATTGATGTCTTCCAGGACTATTAAATCACACAACACAGGCAAAAACTGAGTATTAACTAGGTGTTGTTTTTTTTTAATGGCAAGAGAAAGTGCCATGTTTGGTTATGAGAATCCAATGAGATAATCTACCAAAAATTGTTTAGAAGAGGGTAAAGTGGAACAGAGATTCAAGTCTGTCACAACACTGTCTGGCTCTACACAAAGTCACATACAGAATGTCTGAGTCTGGGTATATCTGAGGGCTTTGATTTAGGTATATCAATCTGTGGTACCCAAGCATGGGAAGTTTACTTGAGAACTCTCAAGCTTGGTCTACAATTTCAGTATTTCATCTTGTAGCTGCTTTGGGCTTTCCACAATCCATACCCGCTCCAGGCTGATGAGTGATTCATCTGACTGTCTCTTTCTTTACCCGCTTTGTATTCTCCCAGCACCACTGGGGCCAGGCCAGCAACGTCCTCACTGGGTCCACAGTGGTGTGTGTTAGTCTCTTTCGTGTCAGCAGCAGAACCAGCTCCTGGAGGGCAGTTAGAGTGCCTAATTAGAGTGTCTTCTACAAGGCTGTGTATTTGATGCACAATGGCAGCTCAGTAAATGTCTGTGGATTTCAATTAGAGTAAACCATGGAAAAGAGAGTTTCAGTGTCCTCTGACTGGGTTCAACAGGAGCTGCCTCTAGAGGTACAGCAGATGCTGAAATCACAGATTTATTGCTGGTCCCCAGAGAGGCCAAGATTTGGCCTGCAACATCCTCCACTTTTATACATCTCATTCACATCATCTACTCAGAAATGACTTCTTTGATAGTCAGTAACCATAACAATATGATCCTAATGGTCATATGGTAATGGCAAGCTATTTCCTATTTATGGGTCAAGCAATATGCCTCATAATTATATGTTTTAATTTTATTCTCACAACAACCCAGTAAGAGGAATTATTATTCTTGTTTGATCATTAAGATTAGAGAGGTTAGATGATTTATCCAAGGTCACTGGACTGGTAAGCGATGGAATCTTCTGCTCTCTAAATAAAACCTGTGCTTGAGTCACAGCAAGGGCTGTTTGCTGTTTCTCCCCACCCTATCCTCACTCACATTTACATGTCAGCATGGCAGGCATTTTTCTTGGTGCTGGAAGGGTAAAGAAATATGAGTGAGTCATCTATAGTAAAGCGTGCTTAGAGCTTAGTGACAAAGGAATGTATATAAGTTCTATGGAAGATAAGAGGCAGAGATACCTAAATTAGATGGGCGTCAGGAGTAGGGCAGTCTTTTCAAAGGAAGAGATCAATGAATATAGTTTTGGAAAACAGTACGAGTGTTACAGGTAGAAAAGGGAGACAAGATTTGTTTGGGGAAATGCTAAACATTGAGTTTGAATCCTGATTTATCTCTGCCCTAGCTCTAGGGTTTTGAAAAAGTTACTTAAACTTTTTGAGCATTGATATACTCATTTTAAAATAAGGCGAATAATTTGTCTCATGCAGGGGTCTCATGAAAGCCAGCATGAAAACATAGGTAGAACACCTAGCTTGTTGCCAGGGATGCAGAAGGCATTTGTAAATGGCGGTGATGGTGGATAGTTGTTATTAACATGATCGAAGGAGGAGGCTCATGGTAGAGCCCCTGGACAGGTGAGACTGCTGGGGGGCTGCTGAGTAACTGGAGGCAGGAATAATGAAGCCTGGAGACAGAGAAAAGGGGCGGATTTGAGAGAGATTTCAGAGGTTGTAAGAGAAATGGAATAACCTGGTGATTGGATAGATTATAAATGGAGGTAGAGAAAGGAGACATCTTCCAAGTTACTGCCTCAAATGCAGGGGTAGGGACCGCAGAAGAAGAGAATAGATTTGAGCACTCCCATTGTTTAGAGCCCACTACCCTATAGGGTCAGTTCTGTTCAGTCGCTCAGTAATGTCCGACTCTTTGCAACCCCATGAATCGCAGCATGCCAGGCTTCCCTGTCCATCACCAACTCCCAGGGTTCACTCAAACTCATGTCCATCAAGTCGGTGATGCCATCCAGCTATCTCATCCTCTGTCATCCCCTTCTCCTCCTGCCTCCAATCCCTCCCAGCATCAGGGTGGCCAAGGTATTAGAGTTTCAGCTTTAGCATCAGTCCTTCCAATGAACACCCAGGACTGATTTCCTTTAGGATAGACTGGTTGGACCTCCTTGCAGTCCAAGGGACACTCAAGAGTCTTCTCCAACACCACAGTTCAAAAGCATCAATTCTTCGGCGCTCAGCTTTCTTCACAGTCCAACTCTTACATCCATACATGACCACTGGAAAAACCATAGCCTTGACTAGACGGACCTTTGTTGGCAAAGTAATGTCTCTGCTTTTCAATATGCTGTGTAGGTTGGTCAAAACTTTCCTTCCAAGGAGTAAGCATCTTTTAATTTCATGGCTGCAATCACCATCTGCAGTGATTTTGGAGCCCAAAAAATAAAGTCTGACACTGTTTCCACTGTTGCCCCGTCTACTTCCCATGAAGTGATGGGACCAGATGCCATGATCTTCGTTTTCTGAATGTTGAGCTTTAAGCCAACTTTTTCACTCTCCTCTTTCACTTTCGTCAAGAGGCTTTTTAGCTCCTCTTCACTTTCTGTCATTAGGATTGTGTCATCTGCATATCTGAGATTATTGATATTTCTCCCAGAAATCTTGATTCCAGCTTGTGCTTCCTCCAGCCCAGCTTCCTGACCTGCATATAGGTTTCTCAAGAGGCAGGTCAGGTGGTCTGGTATTCCCATCTCTTTCAGAATTTTCTACAATTTATTGTGATCCACACAGTCAAAGGCTTTGGCATAGTCAATAAAGCAGAAATAAACGTTTTTCTTGCTTTTTCGATGTAGGGACAGGGTAGTCTTAAACCCAGTCCCTTGGTTTTGACAAAGTGACTCTGAGAAGGGGCTCAGCATGATTGTCAGGCCTGGGAGGAAGATGGTGCCACATATTTTTAACCCCTAACCTCATGTTCCAGGTAATATCTGTGATCTTGAAGAAATGTTAGCATGTTGAGACAGTAACCCCCCAATTATTTGCAATGACACTGTTTCCTTAGTTATAAAGCATCTTTTACTCTCAGGAAGATTCAGAATTAAATACAGAGACAAAGTTAGGATATCAATAATTCCTGTCTTAAGAGATTTGTGCATATTTGTTACTTGAAGTATTTGCTATAAATATTTAACAGAACTGAGTCCATTAGAGTAAACAAGTAACCTTGCTTCCAATATAAATTTGTAGTTGAATTATTAATTTGTGACTTGTGACTTTAAGTTGGAAAAATATAAGGATATGTTAGTAAATTTAAAAATAGGATTAGAAATCTTAAAACATTAAAAAGTGTAAGAGTAATTTACATTCTTAAAATAGTTGGCTTGTGTGTTAGATAGTTGAAATACTTAACATGAAAATAAAATGTATAAATACAGCTTAAAATGTTTGAGGGTATTTCTTTAAATTAACTCAGCTTATACATTAATTTAATATATTAATCAAGTCTTCCTTAAAAGTCATGTAAAAATTTATCAGCTGTAAAAACCAAATGATAATATTTGTAAGTGAACTAAAACCTCAAAAAAGGCCTAGACTTTCCATTTTTAATATTAACACATAACTTATTAAAAATGAAGTTCCTAAATAATCTTTCCTATTTGCAAAATCCTCTCAAGGTACCAAAACCACATACAACACATTGACATGATATATGCCTATATTAAAAAGAACATTATGTTTCTCAAGTAATATATATTTATAGTGTATATATAAATATTTTTTCTATCTAAATGTATATATTAAATATAAAGATACAAATAATATCTAAATATATGTTAATATTTACCTTATTACTAATAATGTATTCTTCTATATATAATAACATATTCTCAATATATACTTTGTGTATATGTTTATATGTTCTTTTTTCCTCTCATAGGAATAACAATGGTACACAAAGACTGCACACTAAGGGTTAGATGGTTTTGTCTCAAAGCTGTTTGCCAAGGCTCTGATATCTAGTAACCCAAATAGAGAACAAAGGGATTTTGCTCTGTGAAGCCTAATTGCCTGCTAAATAAATAAATAGATGCAGTATTGTACATGTCAAATGAAGGTAAATATTGACCCTGACACCATATGTTTGCTTGGTGCCAGCTGAAGTGTGCTGGCAGGTTTGATAGTCAGGGGGTCCACCAGCCAGCAAACAGGGTCTAAGTCATTCAGAAGCACAGTCTGGGAAGAGACTGAAATATCAATAAGGCTCTCCTGCTGGTGCCTTAATCTACCACTCCGTTAACTGTTTCACCGAAGTCTACTAGCGAAATCTGAAATCCAGAAAAGGGAAAGTAGGATGGATATTGATTGCCCAATCTCTGATGGTCCCCTGGGAGCCTTTGTTAAGTCAGACTGAGGAGGAGCACACCTTTGAGTTATTTCACCTTTACCTTAAAAAGGAGCGCTTTTACTCTAATGGGTCAGACCCGTGAGTGTGTAGGAAACAGCAGCATGCCCGAGTGCTACACAGCGCCCTCCCCACAAAACCACTGGCTGGCGGAGTCCTAGCACCTTCCTGAACCCCTCAACCTCACAGTGAGGATAATCCTGGCCCTGGTTTTGTCACAGGGTTTAGAACCTGAGTGAAGTTCATTATATAACAAGTCCTGGAGAAAAGGGCTGCGAGTTTTTGAAAAGCTAGCTACCATGATTTCCGAGTAATAAGGAGTAACTCTGGAGCACACCCCTCACCCACCGTTGTTTCTGTCTCCCTTCCTGCTTCTCACGCTCAGAGTGGCCATAGAAAGGGCAAGGAGAGCGCAGGCTCCCGGCAGCCACGGTGACTTCTGCAGGGGAAGAAATGCCTTCTTTTCTCCTCATTCTTTTTGAATTAAGAACTCTTAGTAATAGATTCTCCAAGAAATGGAATTTGCACATTTTAAAGATACACAAAATCATGGAAGCTAAATATTTTCATTTAATAATATATAAAACTTGTTTCCAAGAAATGGCATAGAGCTCATAAATAAGTGGTCTTTGAAAAATAGGTATGTAGGTTGATTATCTGGTTCCTGGCTATCCAGGAACCAGAAACATGGGTGTGAGTTTCACACAGGATTACATTTGGCCACCTTTAACAAAAGGCAAACAGCCCCCAAAAACAAACAACAAGGGTTTGAACAGGTGGATTTTCTTTCTTCCTTCCTCATAGAGAAGCTGAGACAGGCTGCCCAGGCTGACATGGTGCTTCCATGCGTGCTGGGCAGAGGTTCCTTTCTTGTTCCCCACCACTGTCTTTACCCGGCTGTTTGCGTTCCAGCCATTCCATTCAAATGCCAGCCAGCAGCAGGGATGACGGATGTTGCCTGTCTCCTTTCTTCTTGGTAAAGACTTTGAGATTTTAAAGAGGCTCTCAGGGGCTTCCCTGGTAGTTCAGTGTTAAAGAATCCATCATACCCAGGACCCTGACCCAGGAAGATCTCACAGGCCCTGAGCAGCTCAGCCTACGCACCGCTACTATCGAGCCTCTGCTCTAGAGCTGAGCCCCCCGCTGCGGCCACTGCAGCCGATGCATCCCAGAGCCGAGCCCCACAGGAAGAGAAGCCACCGTAATGGTAAGCCCACACCCAGCACCAGAGAGCAGCCCCGCTCTCCTCAACAAGAGGGAGGCCTATGCAACAGTGATGATCCGGCACAGCTAAAAAACAAATAAGAAAAACTTAAGAAAAGGGGGGCTCTCGGGAAGTATTATTGAATACTTAACACATCTTACTGGTCAGGTCTGAGCCACATGGTCATACCTACTTCCAAGGGAATATGGGGAAAAGGCTCAGCTAAAAATTGGCGTTTCGTTTCAGAGGTAGATTATATGCTGTATTTTGTTTTGATATGTAGATAATGGGAAGGTAAATTTATACCTCAAGTTATCATAAATAGCAAAATCAGAAATATTTTTGGATAAATACGCAGGGACTATCTCCTTCTACCTAATTTGAATCCATTCCACCCATCCTTACTATTAGCAGTATTTTGGAGAAGGAACTAAATCAATTACTTAAAAGCTCGGAAGACGTATGATGCTCCAGGCAGTACCTTGGGTGTTATAGGTAAAAAATTGAATAAGGTGCTGCGTCTGCCTTCAGGCCCCTCGTAGTCTGATAGGGAAGACAGACACATAGGAGAATATTTGTAATTATAATACTATAGTAAAAAATAATCTACTCACCCAAAAAAGTCACATCATGATTTTCTAGGGTCTCATTTGCCCTTTTATCTTATGTAATATGGATCTAGCTAAAGGAAGATTAACGCTTGCTAAGAACATTCTGTAAGGCTGCAGATTCCCCGAGGCCAGAATCCATGCACAGTTTACTCATTGCTAAGCCTGGCACACAGTAGGCTGTCAACAAGTTATGACTGAGTAGTAAAATGATTGGAAATATATGAGGAAAAGGGGAGTCCAAGTATCATTTTTTAAGTGTATACTTCATATAGCATGGAAACTTGGTACATGAAAATAGATATTTGTCAAAGATAGAAGGCAAAGGATGATTATTTACCTTGAACAGATGGTCTTCATTTCAGAATATGATTTGCCAAATAGCCCTGTGTATTTAAACCATGATTTGGGTAGTAGACATTCGTTGGTTACTCCTACCTTCTTTCTATGCTTCAGTGGCCTAATTTTCCTTCTCAAAGCCCCTATTTGGTGATCCATGTGATTCCAGAGAAGCAAATGTTGCCTATCACCTGGGAGGTGACTTCTGACCTAGTTAAGCCATTCAGTACAGTCTCCCTCTAGTCACAGCGATTGTTTCAGGAATGAATGATATCACCATCACCACCAGCATCATCAATAACATTTTCATAGTATATACTAAGTACCAGGCACTGTTCTAAGCACTGTGTTAGTCCATTTAATCCTTATAACAACCACAAGAGGTAGGGACTATTATAACCCTCTCTTGGTGCTACTCTGAATCTCAGAGCTATAAATAGTGAGCTGGGTTGGATTCTGAACTCAGGCAGTTTGGCTGTGGAATCCATGCTCCTAATGACCCCACTGAATTGCATGTGACTCAGACTGGCCTATCAGAGTGAACCCTGGGCCTCCAACTAACAAAGTTAGGATGACTGCCTCCCTTTGTGTGGCGTGGACAACAGATATGAGCCGTGGAATTACTCCAGGATCTGATTGCTTCAAGAGAAGTTAGGCTGAACTAAAGACTAATATGTGGAGGTACTAGAGGTAAAAGGACACAGACAATCAGAGTCAGTTTTTGAATGATACATGCAATTTGTAGTCAGCAAGGCAATAAACTCTGCTCTAAAGGATGGTTTAAGTTCAGTTTTCAAAAGCATCCCCCTATTATTTGATCTACAAAAAAGTTATATACATGCTTACTTTCTTATATATATCTGTTACCTGTAAATATTTACACCTATGTCCTTCACATATATTTACCAATAAACATGGTATATATACAGAGACTTTAGTAGTAGTGAATCAATTGTTTAGCAGAAAAGAGTAGTATAAACTATTCTAGTTATCACTACTATACTTTGTCAATTTTCAAGATGATGTTTTTCCTTCATGTTAATATTTCTGAAATTGGGTTATTTTATAAATGATACTTTCTTCAATTAGTTCTTTCTTGGTGGTAAATAAGATACTAATATATCAGTGGCATCTTAGATTCAATGAAATATGGTAATTTGATTGTGGTTTGATATACATCCCCTCCTAAATACCACTTTATCCTATCTACAACCTGAACTAAGCATATTCAGATATATATTACTGGTATATACATTATAAGTACATACAACAAAACTTAATTTCATACTTTCCTAGAGTTTTGGGTGATGTTATTTTACATGTGATGGTGAATTGTAAATGAAAAAATAAATTAAGACTGAGGGGAAGGGATCATAATGGAGTAGGAGGACATGGAGCTCATCTTCCCCACAAATACACACACACAAAATCTACATACAGAACAATTATGATGGAAAATTAACTAGAAACTGACAGAACTCCTATACCGTCAAAGCTGCAAGAAAGATCACCATGTAACCAAGGATGATGGAAAAAAGGCACCAATCAAATCAGGATGACTGTTCCTGGGAGGGATTTGTTAGGCCAAGAAGGCCCACTTGGGTGGACGTGTGGGAGTGAGCGGGGTGAGCTATAATTTGGACATCCCAGTCCTCTGTTTGTGCAGAGAGGAGACAGCCCTCTTTTCTGCTGAGAAATCCAATAAGACAGATAGAACTGTCAGAGAAACAGTCTCTACTCAAGAAGAGTGCATGTGTGCTGGCTTGCTAATAATCAGGGTAGAGAGCCTCACACTGGCAGCTGCAACCTCGTGATGCCTATACAACAATTCATCCTCCAAACCCAGAATACACATTCTTTTCAAGCAGGAATGGAACATTCTCTAGGATAAATCACATACTAGGTCACAAAACAAGCCTCAACAAATTAAAGAAGATAGAAATTATGTCAAGCATTTTTTCTGATTACAACAGCATGAAACTGGAAATCAGCCACAGAAGGAAAAAAATGGGAAAGGAAGGAAGAGTGGAGACTAACAACATGCTGCTGAAAAACTAATAGGCCAATGACAAAAACCAAAGAAGAAATTAGAAAATGCCTTGAGATGAACCAGAATGAAAGCACAGCATCACAAAGTTGGTAAGACGTGACAAACGTAGGTCTGAGAAGGAAGTTCATGGTGATATAGGCTTTCTTCAATAAAAAAGAAAAATCTCAAGTAAGCAACTTAAACCATCACTAAAATAATTAGAAAAAGAAGAAAAAACAAACCCAAAATCAGCAAAAGAAAAGAAATAATAGAGACCAGAGAAGAAATAAATAAAATAGTAAAAGATAGAAAAGATCAATAAAACCAACAGCCATTTTCTTTTTTTTTGAAAATAAACAAAACTGACAAACTGCTAGCCAGGCTCACCAGGAAGAAAAGAGAGAAGACTCAAATAAACAAAATAAGAAATGAAAGAGGAGAAATAACAACAGATACCACAGAAATATAAAAAAATCATAAGAGACTACTATGAACAGTTACATGTCAACAAATCGGAAAACCTAGAAGAAATAGGCAAGTTTCTAGAAGCATAAAATCTGCTGAAACTGAGTCAAGAAAAAACAGATAACTTGAACAGATCATTAGTGAAATACAATTTTTAATAATAATAAAACAAAACTGTGCAAACAAAAGTCTAGGACTAGAGGGCTTCACTGAGTAGTTCTGCCAAACATACAAAGAAAAATTTATACCTATACTTCTCAAACGACTCCAAAAAACTAAAGAGAGGAGGAAACACTCCCAAATTCATTCTGTGAAGCTCCCATCATCCTGTACCAAAATCAGAGAGACAGAGAAAGAAAGAAAATGACAGGTCAATATCTTTATGAAAAAGGATGCAAAACTCAACAAAACATTAACAAACCAATCCAAAAATACATAAAAAGGATCATACGCCATGATCAAGTTGGATTCATCCTAGGGATATGGTTCAACTTAAGCAAATCAATCAATGTAATATGCCACATTAACAAAAGTTAAGATAAAAACCATATGATCATCTCTATAAATGCAGGAAAAATAAGCAGTTGAAAAATTTCAACATCCCTTCCTAAAAAAAACTCTCACCAAAGTGAGTAGAGTGAGAACATATCTCAAAGTGATAAAAGCCATTTATGACAAACACACAGCCAACATAATACTCAACAGTGAATAGCTGAAAGCCTTCCTACTAAATTTAGGAACAAAATAAGGATGCTCACTCTCAGCAGTCCTGTTTAACATAGTACTGCAAGTCCTAGCCATAGCCATCAGATAAGAAAAAGAAATAAAAGGTGTACAAATTGGAGGGGAAGAGGTAAAACTGTGTGCAGACTACATGATACACTATGTAGAGAAGGCTGAAGTCTCCACACAAAAACTGTTAGAAGTAATGAATAAATTCAGTAAGTTACAAGGTTAATATACAGAAATCTGTTGCATTTCTTTACATTAACAAGGAATAACAGAAAGAGAACTTTTTAAAAATTCCATTTAAAATCATGTCAACAAAAAATTCCTAGTAATAAACAACCAAAGATGTAAAAGACCTGCATGCTGAAAACTACAAAACATTGATAAAGGAATTTAAAGCTGATTCATGGATATGAAAAGATACTGCAAGCTTTCTTGGATTGGAAGAATTAATATTGTTAAAATGGCCATTCTGCCTAAAGCAATGTATAGATTTAAAGCAATCAAAATAACCATGTCATTTTTCACAGAACTAGAAAAAACAATTCTAGGATTTATATGCAGCCAAAAGTGGCTCAGAACTGCTGAAGCAATCCTGAGGGAAAAAAGAACAAAGCTGGAGACATAAACCTTCCAGATTTTAGACTATACTACCAAACTACAGTTATCAAAACACAATGATATTAACACAAAGACAAACATATAGATCAGTGGAATAGTATAGAGAGCCTAGAAATAAAGCCACACACTTACAATCAATTACACAAAGTAGTTGTGTGACTGACACAACTGTGACAAAGAAGGCAGGAATACACAATGGAGAAAAGACAGTTTCTTCAACAAGTGATATTGGGAAAGCTAGACAGCTATATGCAAATCAATGAAATTAGAACACTCCCTCACACCATATACAAAAATACGCTCAAAATGGTTTAAAGACCTAAATATACTACGTGACGATACAAAACTCCTGCAAGAGAACACAGGAAAAATATTTTTGGCTGTAAATCTATGTTCAACATCACTAATTAAAAGAGAAATGCAAATCAAATTACAATGAGGTACCACCTCACATTGGTCAGAATGGCTATCATCAAAAGGTCTACAAATAATAAATGCTGAAGAGGGTGTGGAGAAAAGGAAACCCTTTACACTGTGAGGATACTAACTGGTATAGCCACTATGGAAAACAGTATGGAGGTTCCTTGAACAACTAAAAGTAGAGCTACTATATGGCCCTAAAATCCCATTCCTGGGCATACAGTCAGAAAGGATGAAAACGAATTCAAAAAGATACATGCACCCCAATGTTCATGCAGCATATTTACAACAGACAAGACTTGGAAACAACCCAAGTGCCCATCAGCAGATGACTGGCTTAAGAAGATGTCACACACACACACACACACACACACACACACACACACACACAGTGGAATACGACTCCGTCATAAAAAATGAAGTATTGCCCTTTGTAGCAACATGGATGGACCCAGAGAATATTGTTTAAAGAAAATCAGACAGAGAAAGACAAATACTATGTGATATCACTTGCATGTAGAATAGAAAAAATAATACAAATTAATTTATATACAAAGCAGAGACTCACAGACATAGAAAACAAACTTATGGTTACTAAAAGGGAGAAGGAGGGAGGGAGGGACAGACAAATTAACCGTATGGAATTAACAAATAACAAACTACCATACATAAATAGATAAGTAAGAGGACTCACTGTATCGCATGTTATTATATACTCAATATCTTACAATAAAATGAGGAGGGTATCCAAATAGACTAGGTGGTAGGTACTATGAAGAAACTCAAACAGGAATCTCTCCCTTCCTTAAAAACTACTCTTTGGGATGTAACCTGCTCAGCAGGGTCTTCAATACTCTTTTTCTGACTGGCATTATTTTGATGTATGAGGTAGAATAACAGGGAGGCTGTTGGTAAAGAATGAACTGTCCCCTTTTAAAAAATTATTCATAGGTAATTAGAAATAACTTTGATTATTTTTTTGAGAGGTAGATTCTAAAGCAGTGATTCTCAAAGTGTAGCTCCCAGCCAGCACCGTCAGCAGCCCCGGGGAACCTGTGGGAGATGCAGTTCCTCAGGTCCCATTTCAGACCTACTGAATTCAAAACTCCAGGGGCGGGGCCAGCATCTGTCTTTTAACAAGTCTTTCTGGTGGTTCTTCCGCATAGCCTTCAGGGGTTTAAGTAATTAAATTATGCATGTCAATGTTTTGAAGGTGTTTTTTATTTTTTCAAATTAGTTAACTTTCTGAAGTTTGGAAAATGTAAAATTATAAAAAGATGACAGAAGACATGGATTGTTTAAATACATCTTCCTGAAGGGAATATGGAGCTTTAAACAGAATGTGGTGTCTGGCAGTTTGAAGTGCATGTTTCAGCAAAGGGTGGGGGCCTGTTTAATGTACAGTGAAACTGCTTCTTCCAGGATGAGATTCCTGCAGTCCATCGCAGATGGTCTACATATTTCTATAAAATTATATCTACT
Source organism: Oryx dammah (assembly GCF_014754425.2). Classification (NCBI taxonomy): domain Eukaryota; kingdom Metazoa; phylum Chordata; class Mammalia; order Artiodactyla; family Bovidae; genus Oryx; species Oryx dammah. Next base: position 7,528,626 of record NW_024080603.1, on the reverse strand, counting down.
CTGAATTTGTTTGTCATTTGACTCATCGACATGGGCTTATTCTGACAGAATGTCATCTTGACCAAAGAAAATATTTTTCTAAAAATCTCTGAAGAGAGATCAAAGGTTCTGACACGAGGCTTTAAATAGAGTGTATTATGTTATGCACATGTTAAAGATCTGTATGATTTTCTTGGGGAGAAAAATGTGCTTCAGTAGTATTTTGTTAATTTGTATCTGTGGATAGACAGAGAAAGTTTTCCTCCAAAATCCTGTAGACAGTATATGTTCAAATTTTTGAGACACTACCCAAGGGTTACCCAGGGTGATTGCATCTTATACTCACACCAGCAGTGTCTGGAAACCCAAACTGTCCCCCGCCCCCAGTGCTTGTTATGGCGGTGTAGTAGCCATGCTGTTAGGGCTCTGATGGCATTTCACGGTGATCTGAATTTCACTTTCCTAACGACAAGTAGCATTGAGCACATTTTCCAGTGCTTATTTGCCATCTGTCTATCTTCTGGTCCAGTGAGTCCACTCTTTTTATTTCAAAAGAACTAAAAGCACATGTCCACACAAAAACATGGATCCTTGCTATAGACTGAATTCTGTCTCCTCCAAACTTATATGAAAGTGAAAGTTGTGTTCAATTCTTTGTGTCCCCATGGACTATATAGTCCATGGAATTCTCCAGGCCAGAATACTGGAGGGGGTAGCCTTTCCCTTCTCCACGGGGTCTTCCCAACCCAGGGATTGAACCCAGGTCTCCTGCATTGCAGGCAGATTCTTTACCAGCTGAGCAACTAGGGAAGCCCAAATTTATATGCTGATGCTCTAACCCCTAAAATAACTGTATGTGGAGACAGAACCTATAAGGAGGTAATTAAAGTTAAAAGGGTCACATGTGTGGGACTCTGATCAAACAAGTTTAGTGTTTTTGTGAGAGAAGACGCACAGAGCTCATGCTCTCCCCAGGAGCTCCGCACAAAGAAGAGGTCATGTGAGCCTGCAGTGGGGTGGCAGTCACCTATAAGTCAGGGGAAGGGGTTTCACCAGAAAGCAATCATGCAGGCATCCCGATCTTACTCTTCCATCATTCAGAACTGTGAGGAAGTAAGCGTCTGTTGTTGGAACCACCCAGTCTATAACCTTTTGTCTTGGCAGCCGGGGCTGAGTAGTATAGTCCTCACAGTAGGATTCATAGTATTTATATTATTTGTAATAGTAAAAATCTAGAAACCACCTAAATGAATGGATAAGCAAATTGTGGTAAACACATGTTCAAAGCAATACTACTGAGTAATACAAATGAACAAGCTATTGATATACATAACAACATGGATAAATATCAAAAAATTATGCTACAGGAACTAAAGCAGACCAAAAAGAAAAGAGTTGGCACTGTTATTCCATTTACATAAAACTCTAGGAAATGTCAATAGCCGATTGTGACAGAAAGATCTGTGGTTGTCTGGGAGGTAAGGTGTGGTGAGGAGTGAGAGGGAGAGATTACAAAGATACAGAAGCAAACTCTAGGGAGTAATAGACGGGTTTACTAGCTTGACCGTGATGACGGTTTCGCACATACATAAGTTAAAACTTACAATTGTGTACTTTAAATACACACAGTTTACTGTGTGCCACTTATAGTATTTCTGGACCAAACTTGAGTCTGCTAGCCTGGCCGAAGTAAAGCCAATCTGATTGGTTTGTAGTGAAGGAACGTTTGGTGTTTTATTGCAAGGCACCCAAAATAAGGCAAGGTTAGGAGAACCAGCGGCTCATACTCAAGTCCTACACTCTCCAGTGGCTTTCAGGGAAGGATTTTCATAAAGACTAGGTGAGGGAGAAGGCAACCTCCTACTGATTAGTTAGTAGTGAATTAACAGGGTGGTGTTTCAAAAATTAACATCATAAACCTTCTGGTTCTAGAATTGAAAGAGACACGTGTACCCCAATGTTCATCGCAGCACTGTTTATAATAGCCAGGACATGGAAGCAACCTAGATGTCCATCAGCAGATGAATGGATAAGAAAGCTGTGGTACATATACACAATGGAGTATTACTCAGCCATTAAAAAGAATACATTTGAATCAGTTCTAATGAGGTGGATGAAACTGGAGCCTATTATACAGAGTGAAGTAAGCCACAAAGAAAAACACCAATACAGTATACTAATGCATATATATGGAATTTAGAAAGATCGTAACGATAACCCTGTATGTGAGACAGCAAAAGAGACACAGAACAGTCTTTTGGACTCTGTGGGAGAGGGAGAGGGTGGGATGATTTGGGAGAATGGCATTGAAACATGTATAATATCATATATGAAATGAATCACCAGTCCAGGTTCGATGTATGATACAGGATGCTTGGGGCTGGTGCACTGGGATGACCCAGAGGGATGGTATGGGGAGGAAGGTGGGAGGGGGGTTCAGGATGGGGAACACATGTACACCCGTGGCAGATTCATGTTGATGTATGGCAAAACCAGTACAATATTGTAAAGTAATTAGTCTCCAATTAAAATAAATAAATTTAAATAAAAAAAAAAACCTTCTGGTTCTAACTGGTCTGGAGTCTAAATGCTAGTGGTCAGCAGTTAACTTCTTCCACCCTGTAGGAGCTTTAGTATCTTTAAAACAACTCAAGGATATGGCTCAGAACACTATCTATAGCCCTCAAGGAGGAACTAAAAGTCCTTGACTTGGTCTCCTGGCTAAACTATTATTCTTTTGTCTCACTTGACTGTTTTCCCGTGTTTCTGCATTTTCTCACTTCTCTGATTAAAATTTCCCTTTGGAACCTGGAAGGCTTAGGAGGCTAAAGCCTTTCTATAAACAAGAGGCAAGGGGATATGGGGGTGGGGACTGTTCCTGGGAAGGCCACCCAGTGCCCTACTTCATTTCAGTAGCTCAACAGGCTATTAGACAAAGAAAACCTGTGGCACTTCTGCTTTCTCCTGGCAACTCTGTGTTAAGTGGATTTTCTTTTCTCCATTTTGATAAAGAAATGGAAAAGAAAATGCCTCATCCAGAAAAGGCTGTCATATGTACAGGACTCCACAGCTTTGAACTTTCCCTTGTGAGGAGCCTGGAACAGAACTCCGTCCCACTGCCAAAAGCTAGCTTTTCCATTACCACTGGAGGTAGAGCAAACAAAACCACAATACCAAAGAACATAAAACCGATGGCAGTAAACTCAAACCTGGCAAATGGATCATTATACTTGGAACTTATCTTTTGTTTTTTCAAGTTTCAGTTCAGTTCAGTCGCTCAGTCATGTCCGACTCTTTGTGACCCCATGGACTGCAGCACGCCAGGCCTCCCTCACCATCACCAACTCCCAGAGCTTGCTCAAACTCATGTCCATCCAATCAGTGATGCCATACAACCATCTCATCCTCTGTCCTCCCCTTCTCCTCCCGCCTTCAATCTTTCCCAGCATCGGGGTCTTTTCCAATGAGTCAGTTCTTCACATGAGGTGGTCAAAGTATTGGAGTTCAGCTTCAACATCAGTCCTTCCAATGAATATTCAGGACTGATCTCCTTCAGAATGGACTGGTTGGATCTCCTTGCTCTCAAGAGTCTTCTCCAACACCACAGTTCAAAATGGCCAGGTGTGGGAAGATCCATAAGAACCACAGGGCACATGAGTGGATAGTCTCATGGTTCTAGGCCCTGGCTCTGCTTGCTGTATCGGTTTCCCCAGGGAGATCGGGAGGTGTGCTCCAGGAAGGGGCTGCTGCTGCTGCTAAGTCGCTTCAGTCGTGTTCGACTCTGTGCGACCCCATAGACAGTAGCCCACCAGGCTCCCCCATCCCTGAGATTCTCCAGGCAAGAACACTGGAGTGGGTTGCCATTTCCTTCTCCAGTGCATGAAAGTGAAAAGTGAAAGGAGAGTCGCTCAGTCGTGTCCGACTCTTAGCGACCCCATGGACTGCAGCCTTCCAGTCTCCTTCATCCATGGGATTTTCCAGGCAAGAGTACTGGAGTGGGGTGCCATTGTAGGGAGCATCAATTTTTCAGCGCTCACCTTTCTTTACAGTCCAACTTTCACATCCATACGTGAGTACTGGAAAAACAATAGCTTTGACTTTGTCAAAACCATAGACAGGCCTTTGTCAGCAGAGTAATGCTTCTGCTTTTTAATATGCTGTCTAGGTTGGTCATAGCTTTCCTTCCAAGGAGCAAGCATCTTTTAATTTCATGGCTACAGTCACCATCTGCAGTGATTTTGGAGCCCAAGAAAATAAAGTCTGTCATTGTTTCCATTATTTCCCTGTCTATTTGCCATGAAGTGATGGGACCAGATGCCATGATCTTCGTTTTATGAATGTTGAGATTTAAGCCAGCTTTTTCAAGCTTAGGTGGCTCTATTGGATATTGTGGGAAAGCATAAATCTTTCAACCATATTTGGTAATTTGGGTGAGGAATAGTATATGACAGAAAAGCTCCCACAAGACAATACACTAAAATCTAGTGTATTGGGAGCTATAAAATCAGCTCATGGGAGGCAGAACTGTGTCAGTGTGATCCAAGGCTGGACACACAATTTGGTTAGAAACTCAAACTCAAACTGGACAGTGAGCTTGAAAGAAAAAAACAGGGCTTGATTCTTAGCTTTAGGTTAAGTTCACACCAAATATAGTGGATTTATTGCTCTTTGGGGGTTGTGCTAATTCATGTTTACAGAGGCTTTCTACAGAAGGTTCTTTGTAGCAAATCACTATGGGAGGAAATTCCTTCCAAAGTTGCATTGTGTATTTCCATTTTACTGTGCTGCGGATGCCAGGTTTTTTTTTTTTTTCTTCTACTAGTAACGTCCTAGGTTTTAAGTAAATTGTTCACACTTGGGCTCCGTACCTTAAAAGTGGTAGAGGAGAGAACTCAAAACTGACGCCCAAACTCTCACTCTTTCTAATACTCAGTATAAAGTAGAGAAGCTTTCTGGCAGGCCTGCCGTCAACCATGCCCCGAGCTCTCCCTAGTGTTTCCTCTAACTTTCACTCGCATTAACTCACTTCTGGTTCCCAGCTGGAGAGCGCAGATTGCACCTGCTCAGAAGGCCAGCGGGAGCCCCGTCTCCCCCGCAGCTCAGCCTTGGTTGCTTGTGCACGGACAGGAGTGCCCACCAGGGGGCACTGCAGCCTCGGAGCTGTGGTGCCTGCCCGTCCTGGACAGAGCCAGTGGCGCGGAGGGCGTGGGACTGGGAGCGTCGAGCGCCCGGGTCCGCGCGGAGCCGCGCCCTGCCGCTTCCTAGAGCACGCCTCACATCTCCCCGGGAAACCGATACAGCGAAGAGAGCCCGGGCCCGGGGCCGCGAGGCGGACCGCTCCCGCGCCGCGCCGTTCCCGTGCGGACCTTCCAGCACCTCGCCATTTGACCATCTCTGCTCCGCCCTCCATCCCCAGCCGAGACCCCGCCCCAGAAGGGGCGCCCCCGTCGCGGCCACCGGGTCCCGGCTCGGCTCCCGGGCCTTTCGCAGGCACCCAGGCCCGGCCCAGCTGCACCTGGGCCGCTCCCGCCCGGGGCGCCACCCCTCGCAGCGCCGAGATAACTTTCGCGGGAGCCGCCGCGGCCTGGCGCGCCCCGGGGCACACCCCGCTCGCCCGCCGGCCGCCTTCCCAGCCGGGCCGCCGGCTCCTCCGCTCCCCGGTCTCCCGACCGCCCGCTTCTCTGAATCTCCCGGAGGAGCAGCACTCCGCCGCCCGGGCAGGGGGCTCGCGGAGGGAGAGCTTCAAGTTGGCCACGCGTGATGAACTCGGGGATCCCCAGACGGGAGCTGTGCCCCGCGACGAACTGACCTCCACTCGTCGGTCGCGGTAAGGAGCCCGAAACCCTTTTCGGATCCTCTTGCGGCTTCTCGGTGCTGGTGGGCTGGGCGGGCGGCGGTCGTGGACTGAGGGACGACCCTCGCCATGGTGGTGGGGGCACCCCCGACACAAAGGAACAGCCGAGTGCTCCCGGGCCGGCGAACCGAACCGGGGGCTGCGGGGTGGGGTCGGAGCTGCAAACGCGCGCCCTCTGGGGACCCCGGAGGCGGGGGGCAGGCCGGTGCGCTGCTTCTGCGCTCCGGCGGGCGTAGGTGGAGGGGGTCGCAGGGCTTCTGGGGGCTTCCAAGTCCGAGGAGGGCCCGGAGCTCTCGAGCCTTTCTTTTCCTGCCCCTTGACCTCCCTTGACAGGCGACTTTTCTCGCCCGCAGGGCCGCGGGAGGGGCCGCGGCGCCCCCGCCTTCGGAGGAGCCGCAGCCGCAGGATGCGCGGGGACTCGCCGCCGCCCTCCGCGCCCAGTTCCGCCGGCGCTTCCCCGGCCGCTCCCGGGCGCTGACGCTTTCCCGGGCTTCCCCGCCCTCCTTACCTTCCGTCCGCGCCGCCCCGGACCCCGCCGGCGACTGGTGCTCTCGGCCTCGCCGCGGCGCGGGCAGTCCGTGCACGCCTCGCGCTTGAGGGCAGGGGGCGGCTCAGCGGCTGGGTCGCAGCTTTCTCCGCTGGCCGAGGCCCGCCACAGGCGACATGGGCTGTTTCTGCGCGGTTCCGGAAGAATTCTATTGCGAAGTTTTGCTTCTGAATGAATCCAAGTTAACTCTCACAACCCAGCAACAGGGCATCAAGGTAGGCGCGGGTCGGCGGCGTGTGCCGGGGGAGGCGGTGCGCGGCCGGGAGAGCCAGGGGGCCCGCGGCTTTGTCCCAGCGCCGACACCCGGGCGGGGCGGGCGGCGGGGCGTCTCCGCACGGTGGGAAGGCGCGGAGCTAACCCCCGCGCTCAGGTGCGGGGCGGCCGTGTCAGGCCGAGTTAACTTTGAGTCCTTCATAAAGGAGAGTAAGTTTGACGTCTGGCAGGATCGTCCGTGCAGCAGCTCTCAATGGCAATCTACCGTCCTGAAACTGAGACCCCAAACTCTTCCCTACCTCGTTCTCCTCCCAAAGCAGCTGAGGCCCGCAGAGCTCCCAGAGAGGCGCAGAAATGAATATACCGGCGATCCTCGGCTTTGTTGAGCGACTATTTTTCCCTTGATAGGATTACTGGGAAAGGAAAATAGCTCACTCGTTGAAACACATTTATTAGGTGGTTGTGATTGTGTCGCCTGTGTTTGTGGTTGGGTAATGTTACGTTTGGCCGGAAAATAATTTCCTTTTCCGAAAGCAACCTGGTTTTAGCCCCATGTTTAAGTAAACATCTCTCCAAACTAGGTAATAACTTTGTGCCTCTTAGTAGGTCATTAAAATGCAATTACCTCTATTAACCTGAAGAACCCAAACAAAAAGGATATGGGAGCTTGCAGACATCCACTTCCTTAATTTTGATGGGCTCGTGTTTACGGTTGACAACCTGAAGGACGCGCCTGCGCGCTGGTTTTTGTCTCGCAACAAGGTAGCTACCTAGAGATGATCGCAGTCCCGAGGGTTTTGTTGTTTTTTCTTTCTCCTTCAGTTTAAAATCGCTTCGGCATTTTAGATACCTTAGCTGCTGAGTCTGAGGAGGGGAAATCGTCCTTGCCCCGCCTCTCTCTCGTACAGCAGGCCGTCTGAAAAATACAGTTAAGGCTGCCAATTGTGTTGTCCTTGTCTTGTCACCGCAGAATTTAATCCTAATGGCGTAGACTCTGGGCATTTCCTTGTGTGAATTAGTTTTTAACATAGCTTAATACGCACTAGAGTAACTGTTCTCCGTCAAAAGTTTCAGCTTTGTATTATTCTTGGTGTACAGAATTCTGATTTTACAGCTTTTTTTTTTTTGTCAGAGAAAGGTAAAAATGATCAGTTAAAGACACAAAATAAAGTGAATCCTTTAGCAAATTGTTTTGAATATTGTTTGCCCTGTGATTGTAATAAGCAAAAGTCAATCAGATTCTCAGTGTTTCCTTTTAAGGTCAATAAAAGACTTTGGGCAAGTATTCATTGTATACTTTTAGCTCTTTATGTTCTAACTCCCATTCCCCACCCCACCAACATGAAATCAGGGAAAGAACTTACAAGATGATGTAACATTCTTTGGTGTACTGTGCAAATAAAATAGGCAACACTCACAAAAACATCATACATTTTTGATAACACATAGATTCTCTTTGGCTTTGAAACAATTAAGAGAAAGATAACTCATTATCTGATACTAAAACAACAAAGCAATCTTTCTGAAGTCTAAAGTCATCTGGTATGTGAGCTTCCTGTTTTATCATGAAAGCCCTATTCCTGTCAGCTGTGGAGCTTGTACATTATTCTGTCAAGAGAGCAGCCAAGACTTGGGATCAAATGGAATAATATTGTCAAAGAAACATGAATCAAAAATCCTGATCCATAATTACTTTCTATAACCTGATGGTGCTTATCTTGTTTTACAAATAGGTGGAAAATTGGTGAGTGATTCAAAGGCATTCACAACTTTATAATGCTGTTATTTTGGATATATGCCATTTAACTAAACAATAATTTAGGCATGCTTTTGTTCAAAGTAATCATTTTGCAGCAGGCATGCCCTCTTTCAGTGTCATGAAGCACGCCACAGTTATTTTGATGGCCATATGTATAACACAGATGTCTGCTGAAGTTAACCACATTCTCTGTAGCTACTATGCTACCATAAAAATGCATGTGTTAAGCACCTATCTGCTTGTGCCCGCATGCTCAGCTGCTCAGTTGTATCTGAGTCTTTGCAACCCTGTGGACTGTAGCCCACCAGGCTCCTCTGTCCATTGGATTCTCCAGGCAAGAATACTGGCGTGGTTTGCCATTTCCTTCTCCAATCTGCTAATGGTATGTACTAAATTAAACACACACATATATATGCTTACAAATGGTGTAATGTATGAACAGCATCTTACATGATATTCAAACACTGAATGAATATTATGTTTGTGCATATTATTGTTTTGTACATACTTGGCATTTTCTTTAACTCCTACTTTAGTTTGTAAATGAAATAGTAAACAATTACTATAAAGTCAATAGCCAATAACTACTTTTACAGTGTTTTCCTTCCAGGATAGTACTCTTGATAATTTTGATTATCACTAATTAAAGTTAGCTAAGCATATGACATTTTCACCTGAAATTGAAATACAATTTTTTTCAAAAGTATTTTCTAATACTTATTTTGAGATGACCCTTTTTCACATTCTATCTTAGATGAAGACATCTAATCTTCTGTTAAAATTACATATTTTAACCCTTAATGGGAGAAATTTTACTGATTCCTAAACAGTTACTTAATAATTTTCTTGCATTACCATTATAATAATGCATTATAAATTAAAAAGATTAGTTGAAGTAAATTTAAGTAGAAGGATAGAAATAAGCTTTGTAAAACATTTTTTTCCCCTCTGTACTATTTTGAAAAACACTGTGGATTTGTTTAAACACCAAGTTACTCATTGAAAAGTTAGTTATAAAGTGATTTTTTTCTGCAACTCCGATCAAAGTTTTTCATTGACTTTAGGCAAAAAAATCCACATATTTGTTCCCATAGGAAGCATCTCAGCCTGAGGACAGTAGTTACACATCTTATATGTTCAGATTCAAGTGAAAGTGAAGTTGCTCAGTCCTGTCTGACTCTGCAACCCCATGGACTGTAGCCTACCAGGCTCCTCCATCCATGGGATTTTCCAGGCAAGAGTCCTGGAGGGGGGTGCCATTTCCTTCTTCAGGGGATATTCCCGACCCAGGGATCAAACCCAGGTCTCCTGCATTGCAGGCAGACGATTTACCATCTGAGCCACCAAGGAAGCCCCTTGTTAAGATGAGTAGCATTTAAATGGAAAATAGTTTTCTGTTTCAAAAATAATTAGAAGAAAAATCATGTATGGAATTTTGAAAATAACCTTTTTTAAAACTAAAGCATAAAACTTTCATAAAAAAAATAATTAGAAGAATAAAACCCGGTGTGATATTCATACTAATAAGATATAGCTGTTTGCCTTCTTAACTTATTTTAGAGGTAACCTTACCTTGTCAAACAGAAAGTCTTTTGCATGCAGATTGTAGTTTGAACCTTATCCAAGATTTAAAAACCCAAGTTTATATAAACTGAATGCTATTGGTTGTGTGTCGAGCCACACAATAGCTTTTAGCTGTTTGTTCTCCGCTGCTATCTCTGTTGTTTATTTTAGTAGGAATTTCTGCTGTGGTTGGTCTCAGTTTTTTGAGCAGTGTTTGTTCAGGAAAACGTTTGTTTTGTCCTTTGTAGTTTTCTGTGCTGGGTGAGGTAGAAATCTTTCTTTTTGTTCTCTTGGAAAGCAAAACTTGAATGTGACTCAGACTACTTTTATTACTTGTCATTTGATTAGCAAAAGATTTTTAGGGAAAAAAAAATCACGAGGTTTTATGATTTAGTTCACAAAATTGCTGCTGCAAATGTGAACTAGATCAGTATTTTCATTTCAGCAAGATTTTAGTCCTCTGAGTAGTAATGTAATAAACACTGAGGTGCTTGTTTCTCCCTCAGTGTATTTGACTAAATTAATGAAACCAATGTGACAGTAAGATGGAATTTCCTTTAACTTAAAAAAAAAAAGCTTTATTGAGATATACCATCCAATTCACACAGTTAAACCCATCCATTAACTTTTAAATGAAGTTACTTTCTAAATCATCCTGAGGTTCCTGAAGGAATATTATAAATGAGTTTTGATACTTTGATCAGAAACTTCCTAATAAATTAGAAAAGCAGAACTTGGGGACTTGAATTACATGCATCTCTCTTACCAACAATTGTTTGTTATACTCCATTTAGATTGGTAAATAAAACATCTAAGAAGACTGAGAAAAAGGGAAAAGCAGTAGTTTTTTGCAAATTGTATTATGTTCACATATAGGTATATCTTTTAATACCAATGACATAAGGCACACAGGGACCTTCTAAACATAGGTTGAAGCAAGTAATCGTACCCCAGCATTTCTGGGGTATAAGCATTTCTGGGGTAATAAAAGATTGACTATGGGTCTTGACTGGTTAGTAAGTTACATGTGACTGGGATAGTACACCTTTTTCACACTGCGTCTAGGTTTCTAAACCTCAAACATGATATCTGTGTCGTAACTGTTTTAAGATGAACTGCTATGTAAATGCTCCCTCAAAAATTTAAAAAAAAAAGATTGAAAGTATTTTTTCCAGCTTTATTGAGGTATAATTGACAAATGAAATTGCAACATGTTTAAGGAGTACAACTTGATGATATAATACCTATACATATTGTGAAAGGCTTCCCACATCTCATCAATGTTAACACACGCACATCTCACACCTTTCTTTCTTACTGAAAACACTTGAGATCTACTACTGTCTTAGCAAATTTCAGTTATATACTATAGCCTTATCCCCTATAGATACCATGTTATACCTTTAGATCTTTAGACTTAACTGCCCCCTCAATTTTACAAGACGTTTTCCTTGAAAAAAAAAAAAAAAGATAAAAAATGCCATTTATTATCCATGGTTTTAAAGTGATTTAAAAGCAATTTAATGGGGAAAGCATTGTTTGTTACCTTTAGCAGATAATGACTAGCTATCCTTTTCTAGGGGCTTACAATTTTCTTGGTTGATGCTGGATCACAGTTTTTGCTGCCCCGTTAATATAATTATCCTTGAATTCTATAATATTAAGCTTAAGCTAACTTTAAGTTAGTTTAATTTCCAGTAGTCAGTATAGATGTGAGAGGTGGACTATAGAGAAAGCTGAGTGCCGAAGAATTGATGCTTTTGAACTGTGGTGTTGGAGAAGACTCTTGAGAGTCCCTTGGACTGCAAGAAAATCCAACCTGTCCATCCTAAAGGAGATCCTGGGTGTTCATTGGAAGGATTGATGTTGAAGCTGAAACTCCAATACTTTGGCCACGCGATGCGAAGAGCTGACTCGTTTGAAAAGAGCCTGATGCTGGGAAAGATTGAAGGCAGGAGGAGAAGGGGATGACAGAGGGTGAGATAGTAGGAGGGCATCACCGACTCAATGGACATGAGTTTGAGTAAACTCCAGGAGTTGGTGATGGACAGGGAGGCCTGGCGTGTTGCAGTCTATGGGGTCACAAAGGGTCGGACACGACTGAGCGACTGAACTGAACTTTGAACTAAATTTAAACTAACACACAGTTTTTGTTATTTTTGAGCATGGGTGATATCTTAATCTATTCAGGCTGCTATAACAAAATACTACAGACTGGGTGGCTTATAAACTAGAGAAATATATTTCTCATAGTTCTAGAGGCTGGAGGTCTGAGATCAGGGGTTCCAGCATGGTTGAGTGAGGGCCCTCTTCCAGGTTGAAAACTTGTTGTGTCTTCATGTGGCAGAAGGGGCTAGGGAGCTCAGTTGGCCTTTTCTTTTTTTTTTTTTAAGGTACTAATTCCAAAGGCCACACCTCCTAAAGACCATCACTTTGGGGCTTAAGTTTCCAACATGAATTTCAGGAGGACCCAAACATTTAGACCATAGCAGATGGTGATAAAATTAAATCTAAGTTGCAGGGTCAGAAGTTCAGAATCGACTTGCCATTAGATGTATTGACAGTGGTTGGTTATTTTTATTATAAAATGAGACGGGAAACTCATCTTTTGTTCAGTGGTTCATGTCAGGTTGTATCTTTGTGGGGGTAGATAGTTCTTTGTTGTGGAATGCTGTCTGCTCCATTGTAGGATAATTAGCTGTAATTGTAGCTTCTACCCAGGAGATGCCAGTCACACCGCTTGCCTAAGTTGTAACAAGGGAAAATACCCCCAGATGTTGCCAAATGTCTCCTGATAGGTGAAATCACCCTCAGGTGAAAACCACTGCCATGGAGGGTAGCAGCTTCCCTTTTTCTTCTGAATTTGGTACCCAACCTTCCACACTGTATGCAGACTAACTTTCAGATGCCTTCTTTTTTCTCTTTTGAAAGAGTTATATGCCTCATAGGTTAGTGAAAACAATCTAAAATCTGTATCTTTAACTTGCTTAATATTCTTAGACTAGCAGGCAGTATACTGGATTGATGAAAAGCATGGACGAGATTTACATATTGGTTCCACTGATTACTTATTAGATGTGAGGCCTTCAGAAAGTTACTTTTCTTCTCTGAATCTCAATTTCCCCATCTGTAAAATGGAAACAAAATAATACCCACTTCATGAATTCATGGTGCCTTCCATGTGGTAAACACTCAGAAATTGTTGGTCTAGATTCTTCCTCCTTCTTTCCTTGTCCTCTTCTCCTTCTTTGCGTGCTTCCTTCCTGTTTGCATATAAAGTCCAACCATCATTGTTTGAGTTAACATTCTACCTGACCTAGACCTTCAGCAGTTCTGTGTACCCAAGTGACTTGCTCTGTGGGTAGAACTTGCTCAGTCTTCCAAACATACCTGACTTTCTTGCACCTTATGCTTGGGATTGCTGCTGAGTGGTACCCTTTTGCCTTTCCTTAGCCATATACTCATCTGAACTCATCCTTTAAGACTTAAACTGAGCGTCCCATCTGTTAGAAAGCCTTTCAGGCAGTTTGCCCTGGCAAAGCTAAGTGCTTGTCTGTGCCTTGCACACATCCTGTTATAGCACTTATCACGCTGCAGACATTATATCTAGATGCCTCTCTCTCCCACAGAAGCCCGAGAGCCCTCACCTGTGGTCCCCAGCAGCTAGAGCTGTACACGCGTAACAGATGCATATTCACTGTAATTTGAATAGAAGAATGAATGGAGTATTACTACTGGAACAGGCCGAAGAGGCCACGTTGAAAATCTTCTGGATAATGAGATTCCTTTCCCATTTTATTTTTACTTGAAAAGATCCTAGAATAAAGTGAATCTTACTGTGAGAAATCCTGTTGCCAAGGTACTCTCATTTTCACACTGATAGTGGGTAGAAAGTGAGATGGTGCAGTGAACTGAGCGCATGCAGAACGCTGAAGATCTAGCTGAGGAAGAGCTATTTCAGAAAACGTGAGCTACACCGTTTTTGTGTTACAGAAGTAACTGCTGAATCTTTCCTCTCTTTTAACAGTGTAGCTTTCCCCTTACAGCTTAAGAGTCTTTTGGAAGAAAGGCCTGTTTCAAGATGGGATAACAGATCCTCACACTTTAGTTGCTTTTCTTCCCTTGTCTCTGATTCTTTAAACCACTGGACAGCACTGTCAGTTGGTTTCATAGTGTGGGTTTACACAATTGGGGACCATTGGTATAATTTTTTAATCTTGCTGTACTGCCAATTTTACTGGTAAAGCTGCATAAACCTCATCTGACACTACTCTGAGGCATAATGGAAAAGACAGGGTCAAGGTTAAATACTGGGTTTTTATGACAAATGATAAGTTTTTCGTTCTGATGCACAATGGATTTTTCTGCAGACCTGTTATAAACAGGACAGGTCAGATGTCAGATTTGCCATAACCCTTCAGCTTCCCTGGGAGCTTCCCTGGTGGCTCAGGTGGTAAAGTGTCTGCCTGCAATGCAGGAGACCTGGGTTCGATCCCTGGGTTGCAAAGATCCCTTAGAGAAGGGAATGGCAACCCACTTCAGTATTCTTGCCTGGAAAATCCCATGGACAGAGGAGCCTGGCGGACTACAGTCTCTAGGGTCGCCAAGAGTCGGACATGACTGAGCAACCAAGCGTGCACGCACTCCACCTTCTCTGGGATTGACTTCTTTGGCTGAGCTTTGTCTCTGATATTTTAGCCACATGTAAAGCTCGTCCTTAATGCTCCAGTCAGCCTGCTTCGGGTGGTAAGAGTAGCTGCCATTTGCTCCTGTGTCACAAGATTTGTTTCTACGTCTCATATATTAAATTTAACCAGGCCCCTCTTATCACTTGTTTGGATCTAGACTAGGTGGGTTAAGGTCAGGGACCAGCCAGTTTAGTTTGTGACTCAAAGCCTGTAACCATAGTTTGGAAAGTCTGTAGCATTCTCAAAAATGTGGATTGCATTCCTTGCCCTCTGAACCATGTATTTCCTGTTTTATTTTTTTTTCTTTTTTAAAGTGAAATAGTCACTTTTCCTTAGTGCCGCCTATTGTTAATCCATTTCTCTGTAACTGAACACTCTTGCTGAGTCTCCAAAGGCTGAGATGGCTCTTGCAAGTAGTTCACTGAAGTCAAGAGGGGGCCTGGCAGTGGTTTCCAAATGGCTGAGAAATTTGTTTTCAAGGATATTGACGTGCCAAGTGGAGATGAATGCAGGCCGGGGGACCTGAGAGGTGTTGAGCGCTAGACCCTATGGACAGTGACTGAAAGGTCAGATGTCAGAGGAGGAATGAGCCAAACGAGACCAAGGAGGGAACCAAGTGAGGCAGCAGATTGTTGAGAAACACCATGTTCAGAGCGCGTGAGGCAGCTCTGTTAGTGATGCTGAGCACTCCCAGCTTTGTAGGCATGGTGTCCTGGAGGTTGCCGAGAAAGTACCTTGTTTAGAATACATCTTTGCATAGGAACAATGACGTGAGTCGGGGGTCAAGTTCCTGAGCCTAGCCCATGGAGACGGTGAGTTTTTCTTTTTTTATTTATTTAAAGAAAACTCCCCACCCCACCCCACCCCACAAAAAAAAAATGTATGTATGTGGCTGTGCCGGGCCTTCGTGGTGTCCCTCAGGGTCTTTAGTTGCTGCACGTGGGATCTAGTTCCCTGACGGGATGGAACCTGGGCCCCTGCCTTGCGAGGGCAGAGTCTTAGCCACTGGACCAGCAGAGAAGTCCCCCTGTTTGAGTTTTTAAACACTCGGGTCCCACCTTGCCCTTCGTGTAGAGCTGTATCTGAGAAGCAATCTTGGAGCCTCTCCTGCCTTGTCACTTGTCAAAACTGGTTTTTATCCACCATTCTCACTGCTCCCACATTGTACTGGAACCATCCTACTAACTGGGGTGCTGTGTGGTCATTTTTGGTCTCCCCGCTTCCCCTACCATGCCCTGCGTTTAAATCCTGAAATAACTGGTCTTGTGATGGATCACAGGACTCTTCTTTCCTCATCTGTAAGCTGTAGGGTGGGGAAACTGCCTCATGGAATGACTACAAATTTGAGAAAAGACTTTTAGGCACATAGCCTAAAAGGTGCTCATGTTGGCAGGCGAGTGCTTTACCACTAGCGTCACCTGGGAAGCCCCCTAAAATGATAGCTCTCATTATGTATGATCTATTATTTGCCTTTCCCCCGCCCTGAATTCCACTTTAGGATATCTTACCTCCCCAATCCTTCCCAAAGTGGTGCTGGATCTCTGAGAGGCATGGATGGGTTAGTTGTTAGAAGTAGGGAAACAGTGGTTCAATATCCACAGATACCAGTGATTTCTTAGATCTCTGTATTTTTACCCACATTGCCTCAGCTACCACTGGGATGCTGAAACTTCACATCTGTACCCCTAGTGAGACTTCCTGCCTCTTATCTGACTTGAGTCTCTGCCTGCCTGCTGGAGGTCACAGTAGATGTCTCAGCCCTTCTTTTCACTCCAGACTCTGTCTTCTGGTGCTGCCTAGTTTGGTGAATGAGGCCGCACTCGGTCTTGATGAGTTAAGATGCTCTGATTCTCGGTTACAGAGATTTCACTGCAGATTCTTTTAACATGAGGAGATTTGTTTGCTCAGATCAGGTTCCCAGTTTCTCTTAATCTCTTCTGTGCTCTGTCATCCTGTGAATCAGGGTCATATGCAGGTGGTAGCAGTTGGGTAAATGGTTCTAGAGATGATACCTGTGCATGGCAGTATGTGAGATGGGAGTGGAGACAGGCTCTGTTGTAGGAGGGAAGACTCCTTCTCCCGAAGTTCACCAGCAGACTTGCCCTTGTGTCTTTTAGCAAAGAGTCTTGTGGCCGTTCTTGAACCACAGTGGCAATGGGGTCACCTTCAGGGGCTGGGTAGGGGTAGAATTCTTTCCTAAGGGAAAGGGGAAGGGGTTCAGGCAGGAGGGAAGGTGCTCAGGATTGTCAGGATTCTGGCACCTGGGCTCTCCTTAAATTTCCACATCCTTCCAGATGTTGGAATTCTACCACTTCAGTATGTTCCAGGTTCGTCTCTTTTCCCTTCTTCTGATGCCTTCTGCCCTGGTCCAGGTTGCTCTCAGTTCTCAGCTGGACGGCTGCTGTAGCTTCTCAATCTCTTTGGCTTAGTTTATATTCCTGAGCACGAGGGCTGCACCTTGGCCCTTCATGATGGGACCCCATGTCTATCTGACCTTACTCCCACCGCCTGCCGTATCCTTGTTGTGGATTCTGGCCGAGCCAAGCTGCTTTCTAGTCTGAATTCTCTATCTTCCCTCTCATCCTGGTCTTTTTCTGCTTGGAAAGCCTCACCCTACCTCCTCTTATTTGAGTGAAGTCCCTGTTCTCATCAAGCGGGGTTCTGCTCAGGTGCCACTTTCTCTGAAGGCCCTCTCCTAATCTGAATTAAGCCTGCATGTCATTGCAGGAGTTTCTGTACACCTCACCCTGGGAGCAATATCGGAAGATGATGAGGGCGTGGGTCTTGGTCATAGATAACTCTTGCTTCAGGTCTCCCTTCCGTGTGTTAGTACTGTAACCATGGCCAAGGCACTACCCTCAGAGTCAGCTTCCTGTTCTATAAAATGAGGGTCAAATTCTCCACCTTATCCTGAGTACTATGCATAACCCTTAGCCCCATGCTGAATAAGTGGGGGCTGTTGTGATAGACATAGAAAGCCTTGCTGCTGCTAAGTCACTTCAGTTGTGTCCGACTCTGTGCGACCTCATAGACGGAAGCCCACCAGGCTCCCCCATCCCTGGGATTCTCCAAGCAAGAACACTGGAATGGGTTGCCATTTCCTTCTCCAAAGAAAGCCTTGAGGGAGGGGATTATATCTCTTTTATGGGATCCCCAGGTCAAGCTGAGTTGAATCAATGAATGATTGTGGACTGGCTGAATTAATCTGAATAAGGAAAGGTACTTCCAGATTGATACAAGCAATGAATCTGAGAAGGAAAAGACATCTTTTCGCCTTGATACTTTCTAGGTTCCCCGGGTACATATGTACTTGCTTGACTCCTAATTTCTTATTTAATTTTTAAAAACAGTTTTATGGAGACGTACATCACATACCTTATAATTTGCCCATTTAAGGTGTGTAATTGAGTGGTTTTTCATGTATTTACAGAGTTGTGCAACCTTCATCAAAATGAGTTTTAGAACATGTCATCACTCCAAAAGAAATCTTATTAGCAGTCACACCTCCTTTCCTCCCACCCTCCTACCCATTCCAGCTGGGCAACCACTCATCTTTCTGTCTCTGTAGATTTGCATATTCTGGACATTCCTTGTAAGTGGATTCATATAATATGTGGTCTTTTGTGCCTGGCTTTTTTAACCTTGCATTCACTCATAATGTATGTATCAGTATTTCATGCCATATTATTGCTGAATAATAGTCCATTGTATAGATATGCCATATTTGTCCATCAGTTGATGGATTTTGGCTACTACAAATAATTTTGCTATGAAGATTCATGTATAAGTCTTTATGTGAACATACTGTTTTAGTTTCTCTTGCATATATACCTAAGAGTGGAATTGCTGGATCATAGCAGCAATTAATAGTTTGGGGAACTTGCAAACTGTTTTCCGCAGTAGCTGCACCATTTTACATTCCCACCAATGTCTGAAAGTGAAAGTGTTAGTTGCTCAGTTGTGTGTGACTCTGTGACCCTCTGGACCGTAGCCCACCAGGCTTCCCTGTCCATGGGATTCTCCAGGCAAGAATCCTTGGGTTTCCGTTCCCTTTTCCAGGGGATCTCCCTGAGCCAGAGGTCGAACCAGATCTCCTGTATTGCAGGCAGGTTCTTTACTGTTTGAGCCACCGGGGAAGCCCAGCAATGTCTACGGGTTCCAATTTTCCCCATATTCTCACCAACACTTGCTTTAATCTTTTTGATTATTACTAACCTTTTGGATGTGAAGTGGTATCTCACTGTCATTTTGATTTGCATTTTCCTGAAAATTAGTGATGTGAGCATCTTTTCATATGTTTGTTGGCCATTTGTATATCTTCTTTGGAGAAATATCTGTAGTTTGTCAATTAAAAAAACTGAGTTATTTTCCTTTTTATCGCTAAGTGTTTGCTATGTGTGTGTAGTATGTTCTAGTTCAGTTGTCCAGTCGTGTCCAGCTCTTCTGGCAAGTTTTTTTTTTTTTTTTTCTGTCAGATTCTTGATTTGGAAATGTTTTCTCCTATCCCGTGGGATCTAAACATTTTTTCTTGACAATGTTCTTTCATGTACAAAAGTTTTAAATTTTGATGAGTCCAATTATCTTTCCTTTTGTTTCCTGTGTTTTGGGGGTCGTATTTGAGTGACCATTACTTACTCAAAGGTTGTGAAGATTTACTTCTGTTTTTTTTTTTCCCCTAGGAGTTTTATGGCTTTAATTCTTACCCTTAGGGCTATGATCTTTTCTTCATTCTTTTGCATGTGGATATCCAGTTGTCCTAGCTCATTTGTTGAAAAACCTAATTTTTTTAGTTATCAAAAATCAATTGACAATAAATTAAAGGTTAATTTCTGGACTCACAATTCTATTCCCTTGACATGCCTATCTATACCTCTTGTTAATTTTTTACTACTTCCTTGGTAGGGTAGATGTGTATAATTCAGCAGAGAAAGCACTCCCAGTTAAAACAAATTTGTCATTTAATATTTTGAGCAAAATTTGCTGTAAACTTCCTGGTGGCAGTAAAATATTGTATATTTTATCCACTCTTAAATCCCCGGGAAGAGTGGCAGGCATGTGGTGGTGCTCAGTAAATATTCGTCATATTTGAAGAAGAATTGATAGAAGGATTGTTTAGTCATGCTGTTGTTGCTTTTGTAAATTGAAACCTTGGTTGTTGAATATTTAGATTTCCAAAATCTTTTCTGTATAAGCTTTGAATGTTGCTGTTCATGTTGTGTGAAGGATTTGCCTTTGGTTCTTCCAGACTCTTTCTGTGAATTACTTGATGGAGGGCTGGAAAAGAGTATTAGCATATGTTTTATGAATAACTTTGTCAGTTTTGGTAGTTAAGGGTGTAGTATGTTAGGAAAGTTAATGTCATTTGAATAGGTATGTGGATTTCATCTATTACCTTGCAACACACTGAGAAATTGCTAGATATTGGTCCTGAGCAGTGGAACGTGCAGTGTTCTCCCCCTGGGAAAGTGATGTAGATGGCTGGAAGACCATCACTCCTGAACGCCCACACCCTCTCTCATCCTCATGGCTTTCTTTCAGCCTTGAACTTCCAGGATTCCTAGTGTGATTGCAGGTTAAAACCTGGAGAGCACCTGTGGCTTCATGGAACTGGACTAACATCCCCTATGGCCGAGGGAAGTGGTAGCACATCTTAGAGGTATTGAAACTGGTGTAATATTACGCCACAGGGGATGTTAGTCCAGTTCCATGAAGCCACAGGTGCTCTCCAGGTTTTAACCCGCAATCAGATTAGGAATCTGCTTATTTAACTTGTATGCAGAGTACATCATGAGAAAAGCTGGGCTGGATGAAGCACAAGCTGGAATCAAGATTGCCGGGAGAAAAATCAATAACCTCAGATATGCAGATGACACCATCCTTATGGCAGAAAACAAAGAAGAACTAAGGAGCCTCTTGATGAAAGTGAAAGAGGAAAGTGAAAAAGTTGGCTTAAAACTCAACATTCAGAAAACTAAGGTCATGGCATCTGGTCCCATCACTTCATGACAAATAGATGGGGAGACAGTGGAAACAGTGAGAGACTTTATTTTTGGGGGCTCCAAAATCACTGCAGATGGTGACTGCAGCCATAAAAGTAAAAGATGCTTACTCCTTGGAAGGAAAGCTATGACCAACTTAGACAGCATATTAAAAAGCAGAGACATGACTTTGCCAACAAAGGTCCGTCTAGTCAAAGCTATGGTTTTTCCAGTAGCCATGTGAGAGTTGGACTGTGAAGGAAGCTGAGCACCGAAGAATTGATGCTTTTGAACTGTGGTGCTTGAGAAGACTCTTGAGAGTCCCTTGGACTGCAAGGAGATCCAACCAGTCCATCTTAATGGAAATTAGTCCTGAAAATATTCATTGGAAGGACTGATTTTGAAGCTGAAACTCCAGTACTTTGGCCACCTGATGTGAAGAACTGACTCATTGGAAAAGACCCTGATGCTGGGAAAGACTGAAGGCAGGAAGAGAAGGGGATGCCAGAGGATGAGATGGTTGGGTGGCATCACTGACTCAATGGACATGAGTTTGAGTAAACTCGGGGAGTTGGTGATGAATAGGGAAGCCTGATGTGCTGCAGTCCGTGGGGTCACAAAAAGTCAGACATGGCTGAGCGACTGAACTGATTCAAACACTTCACAAGTCCCAGTAGATATGCAGGCTACAGGCAGTTTCCTCTGTGATGAAAACCTCAAGTGTCTAGAATCTCGATAATGCCACTGCTGTGGGTGACAAAATCTTTCACACAAACTGGTTGTTACATGTTACTTCTTTTTCTGCCAGTCACTCATTCTTTTGCCGGGTAGTTCACGTCTGGTTCTCTGCCCCAAACCTGACTGTGGTCATACGTCCTCAGGTAATGCAGCCCTGCCATGCCTGCCCCCAAGTGCAGCAGACACCAGGGGAGGATGTGGGAGAGATGGCATGCATTACAACAGACTGACTTCCACTTCCCCTAGGAAGGCAGACCAGGCGCGGGCATTTAGAATCATCCAATGCAGCCCTCCCATCGGACAGCTGAGGGGGCAGCGACCCAGTGAGGGGCAGTGATTTGCCAGAGCCCAGTACGTGGTCCTGGAACCCTGTCTTTGGTTTCCCGTCTGCTGATTTCTCAGTGCTCACCCGCCCTCAGTTTCTTCGAAGTGTGCAAGGAACAGCTGGGAGCTGATTATAGGGGAAGAGGTCAGAATTGATTGAAAATCGTTTAGGTTTGCTGCCAATCTCCTCTCATGCTGCCAACCCTTCCCGTTTCCTCCCTCTCCTCCTTAAATCAAGTCCTTCTAGGCCCGCATCTGGCTTGAGTGCCTTCTGCAGTCTCAGCATTTGGATTTGTGCAACTCTTTCTGGGTAGATTATATGAGGGAGAGACTCTTTTGTCTCAAAGAATCTTTTTTTCCCCCCCTCCCAATTTGAGAGTTTGCTTATGTGGAATTTCTTTTCAGAATGATACTAGCTGCATTGCATTTTTTTTTTTTTTTTGACTTTCTGGAAGATGCTTGTTTATTTAAAAGGCTTAGAATAATGTATGGTTATGGCCATGGTTTTAGAGCTCGTATCACTCAGAGTTTTTCCTTGGTTTCTGTTTTGTAAAGTCTTTACCTTGAATGCTTATAGCTCCATTCTGGTATCTCTCCAGGAAACAAAATTAAAAACTGATTAGTGACCCTTCTTATTGCCTGAGGGAGGGTGCTAGAGAGGAAAGGAGAAAGGTAAAAGTGCTCTTTCGTTGAAAGGTTTCAGATGGGCCAATCATCAGGAGGCTAATAGATCTTTCCCCGATAACGATTATTTTATGCATCTGCTGCTGTTTACAAGGGCACTTTGAGGTTGTGCAAATTTTCCTGAATTCCTCAGGGAACCGGCTTCTTTTTCTTTCAGACAGTGTTTTTACATAATGTTCTGGGGTAGTTATTTGAAGATAAATAGGTTTTGAGTGTGAGGGTATATGGTGGTCTGGACCGGTGCTGTGCGTCTGTAATTTTAAGTATGGATTTGTGAACTCACTTTTATAAGAATTTATTCAGAGCTTGTGTACCCAGTAGCACCCAGGATTTCTGGTGGGGATGATGAAATCGAGGGAAGACTCTAGCCTTTTTTTCCTTCAAACATAAGTATGGGTATATTTAATTCTATCAGATGCATAAAGGATAGTAATTACACAGCCACAAGTCTTTGTTCAATAATGATATGATTCATAAGTATTTGAATGAAATTTACATAATTTTATATCCATACTGTTGAATTTTTAAATACTGTAAGTAAAAAAGCCCCCCCGAATAACCAATTCTTATATTTCCTATTTATCCCTTTATGTATCCACACTTTAAAAAGTTACAAACTGAACGTTATACAGAACATGTAAGTCGTGTTTAAAAACCCGAGTTTTTAAAATTGTTGTACCCCAGTATGGTTCAGAAAAGTCCCCATGCTGACAAGTGCAGTCCTAGGTGGCGAATTGGAGGGGGGGATGAAAGAGGCAGAAGCAAGCTTTCTGTCTTAATATTTACTAACCCTCTCAGTTAAAAATGGTAATGTCATGAGAAATGACAGTTTAGGTTTTATATGAGTAATGGAGTTTGCTTCACAGTTAAGTTTAAAAAGTTAAAAGAAATTTAAGTTTTAGGTGGAAAGACAAATATTTACTTATAAAAACAGCATTCAATACAATTCATAAATAAGTACTGGGTTATATAGTGGAGATTTTAAGAGGTACAGACATCCTTATAAGAAATGATGTTTCTTATATACTGAGGTGGATCGGTTAATCAGGAAAGGTATTTGAGAAGAAGTGAATATAGATTCACCTGAAACCCTTGAGGCTAGATGTGTTTGAAGGTTCAAAATCTTTCAGATTCTAGCAAGGCAGTATGGTATATAAATGCTCCATTATGCAATATCCCTGGCCAGGTTTAGGGTGATACCTCTTAAAAGAAGCACAGTAATATTTGCACAACTCATCATTTGAATAGTCACAATAAGTGGGGGTAAATAGAGACTTCAAGTTGCCTTCTTCCAGAGTTTGTCTCTGTATTAGTTAACTATTATCTAGTCATCTTTCATCTTGTCTGACTCTTTGCAACGCCATGGACTGTAGCTTGCCAGGTTTCTCGGTCCATGGAATTTTCTAGGCAAGAATCCTGTCATTTCCTTCTTCAGGGAATCTTCCTGACCCAGGGATCAAACCCATGTCTCCAGCACTGGCAGGTGGATTCTTACCACTGGCATCACCTGGGAAGCCCCGGGTGTGTATCTATTGCTGTGTGCCAAATTACACCCAAAATTTAGCAGCTTAGAAGAATGAACATTATCCTGTACAGATTCTCTGGGTCCAGAATCCAGGAGCAGCTTCACTGGATGATTCTGGTTCAGGTTTTTCTGAGGCTGCACTCAAACTGTGTCTGAGGCATCAGTCAAAGGGAAGGAGATGGTGGGACTACTTCTAAGCCTGCTCACGGGCTTGTTGGTAGGTTGTGGTTCCTCACCACGGGAGCCTGAGTGTCCCCACAACATGGTAGCTGGCTTGCTCCAAAGCAAGTAATCTTAGACAGAAAAACCAAGATGGAAGCCCTAGTTGTATATGGCATCTGTTAATATGCTTATGTGGTATTTTGTTGGTCATACTAGCTGATCTTGGAGTGAGAGGGGACTGTATGAGGGTGTGAATACTGGGAGGCAGAGATCACTAGGAGACATCTGGAAGAGGGACTGCCATAGTTACCAAGTGAGTTTTGGCATCAAACTTTAGATAAAGTTTTCAGTTTTTGTATCTTTTTGGGTTCTGAATTCCTCTACCCTCTGGCCTCCTCAAAGTGATGATTTGTGAGGATGAACCGTGGCTCTGAAGGTGGTCTAGGACTGCAGGATAGCATAAACATAGAGAAATGACTTTGGTGGAGGAAGACGAAGAGTGTCTAGGGAATACATAGACTCATGGTCTGCTCTGTGCCAGGCACTGTACCTGACGTGGGGAATAAAGAGGTGAATTAGGTGGTGCCAGTGGTAAAGAACCCACCTGCCAATGCAGAGGACATAAGAGATGTGGGTTCCATCTCTGGGTACGGAAGATCCCCTGGAGGAGGGCATGGCAGTCCACTCCAGTATTCTTGCCTGGGAATCCCATGGACAGAGGAGCCTGGGGAGACTACAGTCTATGAGGTTGCAAAGAATTGGACACGACTAAAGTGACTTAGCAGGCAAGCAGACAGGCAGATACATTATTAACCATCTGGAGCTAGAATTTTGATTTGAGAAAATTCTAGAGTTTTGCTTTGAACATACCTGTATTGTCTACAGTGAGAAAGATAGCATAGTTAGAAAGCTTGCATAGTGAGAGAATATAGACTCAGAAAATCTGCATTTTTCTGCCAGCTCCTTCATTTCCTATCTTGCAAAAGTCAATATTGTGGAGCCTTAATTTTTTCTTTCCATTTGCAAAATTAAATCAGTGGTTATGTTATTCCACCAATATCAAAGTATTGTGAGGCTCAGTTGTTGTTCAGTTGTTCAGTTGTGGCTGACTCTTTGCGACCCTATGGACTGCAGCACTCCAGGCTTCTTTGTCTTTCACTCTCTCCTGGAGTTTGCTCAAACTCATGTCCATTGCGTCAGTGATGCCCTTCCACCATCTTCTCTGTCACCCCTTTCTCCTTTTGCCCTCACTCTTCCCTGGCATTGGATCTTTTCCGGTGAGTTGGACTCTTTGCATCAGGTGGCCAAAGTATTGGAGCTTCAGCTTCAGCATCAGTCTTTCCAGTGAATATTCAGGGTTGATTTCTTTTAGGATTGACTGGTTTGATCACCTTGTAGTCCAAGGGACTCTCAAGAGTCTTCTTCAACACTACAGTTCAAAAGCATCAACTCTTTGGCTCTCAACTTTCTTTATAGTCCAACTCTCACATTCATACATGACTACTGGAAAAACCATAGCTTTGACCATATGGACCTTTGTTGGCAAAGTGATGTTGCTCTCTCTGCTTTTTAATCCACTATCTAGGTTTGTCATAGCTTTTTTCCCAAGGAGCAAGCATCTTTTAATTTCGTGGCTGCAGTCACTGTCTACAGTGATTTTGGAGCCCAAGAAAATAAAATCTGACACTGTTTTCACTCTTTCCCCACCTATTTGCCATGAAGTGATGGGACCAGGTGCCATGATCTTAGTTTTTTGAGTGTTGAGCTTTAAGCCCGCTTTTCCCCTCTCCTCTTTGACCTTCATTAGGAGGCTCTTTAGTTCTTTGCTTTCTGCCATAAGGATGGTGTCATTTGCATATCTGAGATTATTGATATTTCTCCCAGCAATCTTGATTCCAGCTTGTGATTCATCCAGCTTGGCATTTCACATGATTTACTCTGCATGTAAGTTGAATAAACAGGGTAACAATATACAGCCTTGACATACTCCTTTCCCAATTTGGAACCAGTCCATTGTTCCATGTCCAGTTCTAACTGTTGTTTCTCGACTTGCATGCAAGTTTCTCAGCAGGCAGGTAAGGTGGTCTGGTATTCCTATCTCTTGAAGAATTTTCCAGTTTGTTGTGATCCACACAGTCAAAGGCTTTGGCATAGTTAATGAAGCAGAAGTAGATGTTTTCCTGGAGTTCCTTGTGAGGCTCAAAGGAAGATAATGGCTGAAAAAATCTTGCAAAATTTTAGGGTGCTCTGGAGTGTTGATTATTATTATATTGTGGTTTTGGCATTTATTAACTAATGACCTTTGGCGTCAGTCTCATCACCAGTGAAATGAAGGTGATAATACTGTCTATTTCATATTTGCTCTGGTGTTTGAATGAAATAAAACATGTAAGAACTGAGAATAGTGTCTGGTACATGATAATGTGAGAAATAACAAATATTAACTATTATTATTAGTAGTAGTATAGTACTAAGTATAGTACAGTATAGTACTTATATAGTATATAGTATACTGTAGTACTTATACTATACTAAGTATAGTACAGTATAGTACTAAGCCTTATTTTGATTAAAAGGAAAATGAAATGATGATTTAGAATGTCCTTAGAAAGTTTGAAACCATGAGACAAATTACAGTTTTCCTTTAAATGCTTTTTTATTATTTTGCATTTGCTGTCTAGAAAACTAATTTATTGGGTTGGACAGAGATTACTGCCAGCTTCCTTCCTCCTTCTTTTCCTGTCTTTATCTCTTTTTTTTATGTTGACCTTCATGTACAGCTTTTCACATTTTGAAGGTCATAGCTGAAAATAAATCCCTTTGCTTTTCCAGTAATCCAGTAGTCAAACCTGTCCAAGCAGAAAGAACTAAGTTCAATTTAGAGCTAAGTTCACGTGATGAAGATGTGTTTTAAAAATGAAGCTTAGATATGGAAGCCTGGAAGAATTTACTCATTAAAATTCCTTTTTGGATTAAATTATATGTCAAAAATGAGGACTTGCAATTTTGTTGATTTCTGTGATGAAGACAGTTTGTTATGATTTAGTCTTTGTAAGAATCTGAATAGCCTTCTTTTGAGGATCATGAGAACTTCCACAAATCATTATTTTCTAGAATCTTTGTCTGGCAAACCCTGAAGAACTTTCCCTTAGAATGCCTTTATGCCATTACATGCACCCAGGGAGAGTGAGCCGTGACAGTGTCATGGAAACATCAGTATTGACACCGGCATTTTAGTGACCCCCCCCAGACAACAGCTATAAAGGAAACCAGACCCCAGGCTGACAGCAGATCAATTGCTTTATGTCACAAATTTCCTTTGTGAATGGTAGCAAAAAACCTTGGGCTTTTTTTGTGTTTTCAGGTTAAAAATTCTTGAGATTTCCCCCGCGTGAAAATGCTGAACCATATGTGGGTGTATGCTTGCGTACACACACAAGTGTGCTTGTGCCAGAGAAAGAAAGATAAATGACCTAGTGTTTACCATTTTAATATTTGGGTAGTTGTGTTTAAGAGTAAATGTATGTAGAGGACAGACTTGTTGCCAAGGGAGAGGGGGTATTGGGAAGGATATATTGGGAGTTTGGGGTTAGCATATGCAAGCTATTATATATAGAATGGATAAACGACAGGTCCTGTGTATAGCACAGGGAACTATATTGAATATTCTTAATAAACCATAAATAAAAGAATATGAAAAAGAATATATATGTATACCTGAATCACTTTGATATATAGCAGAAACTAACAGCATTGTAAATCAACTATACTTCATTAAAGTAAATTAAAAAAAGTAAATGTATGATTTTTTGCTCTCTAGAAAATAATTTTTTTTACTTTTAAATGTTTTCAAAATATGATCAGTATGTATTGAAACAACATTTTCTTTAATATGAGAATCATGGCTACTGAAAACAGATATCATATTCATCAGAATGTACATTGCTATACTTAAACCATTATTTTGAAGAATTTCATTGTGAATTGACTGTTGCTCTAAAATGCTTCTCATTTAGTATAATTGGAAAGTTGAAAATGACATAGAGGTTTTTTTCCCCAAGGGAAGGGTGATTTTGTGTGTCAGCTTGGTTACAGATCACTGGGTCCTCCTTGTGCTTTTCCACTTGCTTGAGTCAGTGCTGAGTTGAGCAAGGCGAAGTTCCTGACAGGCTGCTGTGGTTTCAGAACATGCCTCCCTCTGTTTTGGCTTTACCATTAGTATATGTGTCCGCCTTTGTCCTCAAATGGTTAGACAATTTTGTGCTTTCTGCCTGAGGTTGTGGTAGCAAAGTGACAACAAAATGTCCCATTTCCCCCTACATTTAATAAACTCTGCTGCTCTGAGTGGAATCCATGGCTTACTAGACATGCCAAGGTGCTAGCTTTCTAAGTATGTTCAACTGAAAATGATGAACAAAATGACATAGACTGGCATGTTTTGAGTCTCGCTGCATGCATTTGTCAGAGTTTGGCTCTCATTTGTTGGCCAGTCTCTTCATGGAAGAGTCATTGAAACCACTTTGGTCAATTTGATTGCCATTTTCTTGTGTTAGGATGTTGGATTCCTCTTGCAGGAAGAAAAGGGAGTAAGAGCCAGTAAGAACTCAAATAGTTAGAAACATCTGTAATTTTTATACCAATTACTAATGGATTTCGCACTTTCTCATAAATTAAAACTTTGGGGCTGAGAACAAATCATATACAGTCCACAAGTATGTTTGCTATTACATGAACCTGCTATTTCTGCTTGTGTCAGTGCATGGAGGGGTAATTTTTTTTAAAAAAGTCTTCAAAATTAATGAGACAACCTTGATTGAGAAATAGTTTCCTTACACAGGAACTTTCAGTTCTTAACTGAGTGAAGGATGAAGAAAGAATTCTGCAGACCCTGGGTAGTGAACATGTTAATTGCATATTTGACTCAGGCATTTGACCATAAGTATAAATAGCCGAGTTTCCTTCTAGCTCTCAAAGTCTGATGTGTTGTGTTGAAGGTGGCTTTGGTGACAGGTGCAAGTTTTCATTTCTAGCAGTTGTGTCTATGCTTTATCTAGTCTGGAGCTATAATCACCTTTTCATTACCCAGGCTTCACATATTACTACGGCTTGGTCAGTTCGCTGCATATAGTAGACAGGGCTCAGGAAAATCAATGTGATTTCCTGTTTTCAGCAACCTGAATGATTTGGTGGGGAAAGGAGAGTGAAACTCTGTTTTTTTCTCAGACTCATGAGCATTTTGGTTACTCATGGACTTTTGGTTACTTCATTTTGGTGGCTGGGGGTGGGGGCGGGTAGGGAGTGGCAGAGGGTTATTATTTTCTTCTTTAAGGCTACTTCATAGATTAAGCCCATATGCCATTAAAAGTTGCCCATAAGAAAAAGTGAGCCAGTCCATTCAGTTGATGTTATACCTAGTGATCTTCAGTAAATGTTACCTTTTCCTTCTCTTTAACAATAGTCAGCCTGTTGTGGGGAATACAGAATGGAGTATGATATTCAAGTGTGAGACCTGAAGGGTCTCATGGAGAAGTGTCTTGAATTTGACTTTTAAGGATAAGTGGGCTATAGATACACAGAAAGCAAGGGGTTGCCCTGTGGAACTCCTGGGACAGTGAGGGGGCTGGCTGAACCTGGAGGCAAAGGGGAAAATGCTTTAGGTTTATTTTTAAAGAGCATTCTTAAAAGACAGTGAAATAATTAATCTTAAATACTCTGCATTCTACGGCTTAAGGGTCATGAAGATGTTAGGAGTCAAGTCTATTTGTTTCTCATACATGCAGCCTGTTTCTGCCTTGGGGCCTCAGCTTCTGCTGTTCTTTCTGCCGAGAATGCTTTTCCCTAGAAATCTTCCTGGCTTAACCTCACCCCTTCAAGTCTCTGCTCAAGTGTCTCCCCTCTGAGACCTTCCCTGAGCCTTCTGCATACACTTTCACTCAGCCCCTTCAGCTTTATTTCTCTTCACCATATCTACCCCCTTCTAACATAGTGGATAATTTACTTGATGATTTTGTTTGTTGCCTGTCTTCTCCACTAGAATGTGTGCTTCATGAGGCCAGGAGTTTTTTTTAAGGATTTGTCCACTGAGATTTGCTCAGCATTGACTACAGCATCTGGCATGTAGTACGCTCACAGTAAATATTTATTGAATAAACATCTCTTTTTACATGGGCTAAACTCAGTGTGCTGCTGGCTCTAATGATGATGTATTGTGATCTCCCCCTCCGCCCGCCCTTTTAAGGATAGGCTCTCTATAGCTTCTTCCTTGCGGAAAACACCCTGACAGTAAGGGGAAAAGGTCTCCAAGGTACTAGATGAGCCACTGAAAAGCCTATGTTTTAAAGACGATGTACATTTTACTCAGAGCCCATGAACTTAAATCAGCAGTCTGATTTTATGAACAGTTACATAACTTAATTGTAATTTTTGCCTCTTTAGCAAAGATAGGCCTACTGGGATGACCATACATGCAAGAAAGAAAACCCAGTTCTAAAAATGTGTTTATTGTGGGGCTGTTCATTGTAAACGCTGATAGAACCTTCCCTCCCATTAAACTCCTGAGTAGAGAAATTGGGCAGTCCTAGGAAAAAGTAAGAAAAGCCTATTTTTTATAAAAAGATTCCTCTGTGTCTTCCCACATTGGGGAAAACAGTTAAATTTTTTTTTCATATTAAATAATCACCCCTGTAGGGTGACTGGGTTGGACTAAATCATCACTAAAGCCGCTTTCCGTCTTGAAAGCTGTATGACCCTGCTCTGTCTAAATATTCCACTCTGGCCAGTTTGTTTTATACACCACTGTATGAACTTGCTGCATGCATTCCTTAGCTTAGTGACTTAGTTTATGATTGTCTGAGTAGTCTAGAAGGGGGATTTCTGGATCCAAATGCTTGGAGATTTTTGAGGTTCTTGTTTCATAGGGCCAAATATTTTTTAGATAGGCTGCACTTTAGAATAATGGCTAATGCTTAGGTTATTGAGTTAGCATAGCTGTGATCTGTCCTGGATCTGCCCTTGCCAGCCATGTGCTGAGTTTACTTGGTCTCTTGCCCTTCATTTCTTTCTACCTTTCTTACAGGGTAGTGATGAAAATTAGCTGAGAATGCACCCTGGCTGCTATTATTATCACGATTATTTTATTTTGTACTTCTAGAGTTTCATGAACATAAAATATCCTTGTCAATTTGATAAGGGAAATGCAGAATTTTTATATTTTTTGATTACTTTTGAGTGTCTTTCTTCATGTTCATGATTATTTACATTTTTTTTTTAATGTTTCAAACTACTTCATTTTGGTAATGATTTCTTTTTCTAAGTTTAAATCCATATTGTACTCACACTCACTTTACATGTACTTGGTGTCCTTAAGATCACCAAACATAGCACAAAGAATGCACAGGTGGTTTTTGAGATACCATATGGATTTTTAAAACATATGTGTGTATAATATGTGAGGATTATTCTGTTTTGGTAAAAAATTGTTTTTAGATCAAGTCTGAAGTGAAGTGAACTGAAGTCGCTCAGTCGTGTCCGACTCTTTGCGACCCCATGGACTGTAGCCCACCAGGCTCCTCCATGGGATTCTCCAGGCAAGAATACTGGAGTGGGTTGCCATTTCCTTCTCCAGGGAATCTTCCCGACCCAGGGATCGAACCCAGGTCTCCCGCATTGCAGGCAGATGCTTTAACCTCTGAGCCAGTAAAAAGAACCCAAGATCAAGTCTATCAATAGTTTATTAAATAAACACATACATTTTCAATTTTAAAAGAAAATATCTTGCCAGTGGCTTGGGGAGTGAACCATTTTGGAATTTGGGCTCATAGCCCCATTCATGTGCTCAACCGGTACAGCGCTGGCTAATATTCTGACTACAGCCTCATCAGAGAACATGAGTCAGAACCACCCAGTTTATTAAAAATGCCAATTCAAATCTGTCCCCATACAGGGAGATAACTTTGAATGAAATCAGTTTCTCCCATTAAGAAATGTGAGTTCTGCTTTTTACATTCTTGTATGTTGGTTTTTTCCCCCACTCTTGCTGAGTCTCAGACATTTGTTGTTTTTTCACGTCCAAAGGTTCTCTTCTGGGATGAAAAGTTACTTTAGCGTGAGTTCACAGCTCATTAAATTAATTTAAGAAGCAACTGTGCCAGAGGTCCACAAACCAATAATTTACTCTTAAGTGTGTGTTTACCTCTGAGAATTCATAGCAGGGGGCTGAAAGGGAGAGTAGTGAGCCTGGCAACTCCCTGCTCAGCTTGCTTACCAGACCCCTCACCAGAAATGTTTCCACAGCACTGCTGTTCTCTGGGATCCCATCAAGATGCCCTTTGGAAGATTAGAGACAGTTGACTCTGCATACGGAAATGAACCAGGTGGATGGAAGCCTGGGCCGGGCCTTTGAGAGAGCCTTCTGCTGCCCAGGTGGTCACGGAGCAGCACTTGATGTTAGGGCAGCCTGTGGACTTGAGGTTTTTAGAACACAGGTTGTCTGTTCCTAACCCTGACTTCCTCTCCTTCTCAGGCCAGTGGGGCTGACCCCTGATTGCACAGTACAGTCATTTGGAGGGAGTTTTGAAAATAACCAGAGCAGTTCTGATTTAAGTCGTCTGGGTGGGATCTGAGCTTGGATAAAGTTAAAAAACCTCCCTTTGTGGTTCGGGTGCACCCCATGACCAGGAACCTGAGCCACCAATCTGTTTCCAGACAGCCTTTCCAGCCCCTCCCTACCATTCGCCTTCCTTCAGTCTGCGTATTTAAGGGTTGCTCTAGCAATAGCTCTGTCCTGCACTTTCAAACTTCAGCCTTGGGCTGCTTGCCCCTTTAAGTGATTTATTTTGGTGAATATTCACAGTCTGTAATCAGGTACGGTTGTTAGTTTGCTTCCTTGTTGATCTTTGAATTAATTTAATGATCTGTGAATTTCTACTTAAACAACTAGACTATCCAAGTCTCTTCTGTGGCATAGCCCCTGCTGACGAACTCTTGGATTTGATATCTTAAAACTTCTCTCTGCTGGTCCTTATGTGCTGGTATAAGATTGAGATGATTTACTTCCTTTTTATTATTCCTGTTGTTAAAACTTGGGTGGGCAACTTTTACATTTCTTTTTAATGTAGCGAAGGTGGAACATTAAGAATGTATTTCATGAGTTTTGAATCGGTTACTTAAGAGTTAATCTGAATTTCTGATTTTTCTCTTTAGTGTGATTATATTCTAATAAAACCTACAGTCTACAGAACTGCTTCATATAAAATCTCATTTACAGACAATATATATTTGAAAATGTAGAAACTCTTCAGATCTACAGTTTGGAGGACTTTGCAATAAATGTCGTCTTTTGGCAACTCAAAGGAAAAATTTGCAAATTACTTAGCGCAGTGTCTTTAAAATATAGCCACTTGACAAGAAACTGTTAATATTAACGGTCTGTTCTGGGCTTGACGGGCTACAGTCCACGGGGTCGCAAAGAGTCGGACACGACTGAGCGACTTCACTTCACTTTTGGGCAGTCTGGCACTTACCTTCTGTTGGTAGTTCATTACGTTTTTGAGATAGTTAAGGTGATGGGAAGGCTTTGGAGCCCTGAGGGAAGCTGGGGTGTCCTGTGGGAGTGGTAGTCTTGTAATAGAGCTGAGTCAAGTGCAGCCCTTCGCACACCGCCCTTGCTATGGGCCAGTACCCCTCCCCGCTATTATCAGGCAGCGAGTCCTGCTCATCCATTGGTTGGTGCTGCACAGAGCCCCTCCCCCAGGCTGCTGCTGCTGCTGCGAAGCCGCTTCAGTCGTGTCCGACTCTGTGCGACCCAGAGACGGCAGCCCACCAGGCTCCCCCGTCCCTGGGACTCTCCAGGCAAGAACACTGGAGTGGGATGCCATTTCCTTCCCCAGTGCATGAAAGTGAAAAGTGAAAGTGAAGTCCTCAGTCGTGTCCGACTCTTCGTGACCCCATGAACTGCAGCCCACCAGGCTCCACCGTCCATGGGATTTTCCAGGCAAGAGTCCTGGCGTGGGGTGCCGTTGCCTTCTCTGCTCCCCCAG
Organism: Oryx dammah; assembly: GCF_014754425.2. Classification (NCBI taxonomy): domain Eukaryota; kingdom Metazoa; phylum Chordata; class Mammalia; order Artiodactyla; family Bovidae; genus Oryx; species Oryx dammah. The sequence goes on along the minus strand of NW_024080603.1, from coordinate 7,494,575 downwards.
GCTGCCAGCCGTCAATGTGAGACCAGTAGTGGTCCTGCTCACCCATTGGTTGACACCACAGTGGGCCCCGCCCACAACCAACCAACTGTCAAGGAATGACCGTTAGTGAGGGGATTTAGTCCGCGGAGTGGTGGTCCTTGGGTGGCGAGTGAGGTAAGAGGATCCTAGCCTTCTCCCTGGGGCTCGGCCAGTTCGCCCGGCCTCGAGCCAGCAGGTGAGCTGGGGGCCAGGGAGCAGGCTGGCGGCTGTGTCCTGCGTCCTGCAGGGCTCCAGAGCCCTCGCCAAAGCCTCCCACCGACTGGACTCAGACCTTGAGGCGATGGTGAACCTCCTCCCCCTCATCGCATCTCTTCGACCTGCTGGCAGCAGCCTGGGGACCTGGTCCCTACCATACGGGCGGCCTGAGGCTCCTGGCTCAGGTTGGGTCCTGGGCGCCTGGCTCCCTCGGCCATGACGGCTGGGCAGGGTCTGGGAACCTGGCCCTGAGGAAGCCGCCCGCTGAGACCTGCCTCCTCTTAGCCAGGATGAGGACCTCTGAGGGGAAAGTTGTGCTTCGCTTGGGACCTCGCCCTTTCTTGTCAGGACAGAAAATAACAGTCGTTAAGAGATTTACGGAAACATCATTACCGGACTGTGAGAGGACCTCTAGAACAAAGGATCTGGTACAAATAGTTTACAGCTAACCACGCTCCTCCCTCACCTTTCTTGGCAAAGGGCTTTGCTGAAAGCTTTCGGGGAGTTTGGGGTTTTTAAGACATGAGCCACCTGTCTACTTTCATGGCCCTCAATAAACTTGTCTCTGCTCCAAACTCCAACATTTTGGTATTGTTTGGCTTCACTGTGCGTCGGGCACACAGACTTGTGTTTTGGTAACATTCTGGGTGGGCTCAGAAGAGCCCCTGTGTTGGACATGGTCGGCCTCAGATACCAGGACTTCATGCGTCTACCTTAATCCCTGGTTGCATCTGGATCTGGCCAAGTCAGCAACCATGCGAGTCAGCCTAGAGACCTTTCCGAGCAGAGTTGGAGAGGAGATGCCGTTGGGAACCTCCAGGTTAGTGAGCTTCATCCTGCACACCCTTATGTGCAGGACCCTCAACCATCCCTTGGGGCACTGACTGACAGAGCTGAAGGGCAGGCAGCCTTTAGGCCTTTCTCCTCCATGTCTGGATGGCTACGTCTTCGCAGGTCAGTGCTTTTATGCCATCATTAGTCCCAGTGGGATGGGAATTCTCTTCTCTGGACTTTAGTTTTCTCTGTCAGTTGTGAGTCCCATGTCTTTTGGGGCACATGTGAGCCTTCCAGGTGGACACACACTGAGGTATCCAGGTGGCAATGTGCTCTTTTCTTTAATTTTTCTTTTCTTTTTTTCCCTCAGTCTTTTTAGCAGGGACCCGCTGGTAGGCTCTGTTAATGGTGAAGTCAATGTCAAGTAGGGTGGCGGAAGGGGAAAGGATCTACTGCCAGTGTTTGTTGTCTATTGACTCAATTGCTTCTGCTTTTTCCAGGAGACTCACTCTCTGATCTCACTGACCCTTTCATCTACTCAGTCTTCCAATATTTATAGTATCTTCCTTCACTGTCCAATCAAAGTGACTGGAATCTGTAATCTCAATTTTGAGATCTGTCCTGTATTTTTATCCTAAATATGGTGTTAAAAAGAAAGTTGATATCAGAGACTTATTTTAAAACTTTATTTCTATAATATGTTATGAAGTTAGTGCTCAGTCCAATCTCTTACATCTTTCACAGTCAGCCTGACAGTTAAATTCGACAATCATTTATTGGATTAAAACAACCTGAAAAATTCAATTACCCAGAAAACTCATTCCCTGAGCATCCTTTTAAATCAATATTGGGCCATATAGATGAACTGAGAAGTCCTTGTATTCCTTAGAACAATTAGTTTATGTGTAAGCCTTTTAGAATCTATCAAAATGAACAGTATTTATTAATTTTTAAACTAGTAAAATGTATTACTGAAGGTTTGATGTCCCATTGGAAATAATTTAGGATCAGACAGGAGTGATTTGTTGTACCGATATTTTATGTAAGGCTTGAGCAATTTTATTGTCTGGGTTTACGAGGCTGGTGCTTCAGGGGCCATGTATTTCTTCACTGTGTGTTTGCAGTGAAGATGCCCATTCCTGGGTGATAGTGTCTTCGTTAGGCCTTAGTGCAAGCAGCTGCGCTTCATACAGACAGGCCTGACAGCTGAGAGGATGCAAGGCATTGCTTCATCTTGTTTTGCCTTTTAAAAATATAAAGCACTAGGGCTGAATTCTTTATTAAAATAGCTAGAGATATGTGTAATGAAATGAAATATCTGAAATAAAAGACTAATTAAGCCGTATTAGAAAGCTAATTATTTGGCTAACAATGAGCTCACAATTTTATTTCTGAGACAATAAAGCTTGGAGAAAAGGAGTAATGTTCTAGTTGAAAAGAAATCAATGCACATTACTCACATTATTTTCAGAAATTCTACCAATTTGAACACCTACCATGAACTTGTGAGACTGAAGTCTCCTCTCTTGAGTGATATATAAAATCATTATGTTTTACATCTGAAACTAATATGTTGATATGTATTATGTGTCAGTTATACCTTCATGGAAAAATTACAACTTCTTAAACCTGAGTTGAAAGGCAAAAAAATAACGTTTGCAATTAACATGGCAAACCAAGGCTAACTTTACTATTAAAAAATAATAATATTTTGAAGTGGTCCCTCCTCTTCAATATTTTGAAGGAGTTTGAGAAGGACTGGCATTAAGTCTTCTTTAAATGTTTGGTAGAATTCACCAGGGAAACTATCTGGTCTTGGAGATGGACTTGTCTCGATTGGCATTTGTCAGCTCTTGCTCTGGACTTTTCTTTCCAGCTCCTCCATGGTTCACTTCTGTCTTCTTCAGACTGCTTTGTCATACTTCTGCAAGTCTTCATCCAAAGCATTTCCCTCTTTGCACTCAGATACTTCTAATTCAAGTCTGGGTTGGTTGTAACTCTTTCTAAAATACTTTTTATTCAGAATAATATTAATATATTATGTACATAAGTGTAGTGTATATATATATACACACACATATATATACACTATTTATATATATATACACAAATATTATATATGTATACACATAAATATACACTATTTTTATTGAGGATTATAATCCTTTATAAAAGGATTAAAAGGCAAGTAAGGAAATTAGAAAACTGTGTATCAGATACACCTGCTTCCTATATGGTGGTCTTGTAGCTGCAGATAAGACTCCCTTCTCCTTTCTTATTGAATCTCTGAACTCCGGGAGATGGTGATGGACAGGGAGGCCTGGCGTGCTGCGATTCATGGGGTCGCAAAGAGTCGGACACGACTGAGCGACTGAACTGAACTGGGCACCAATCAAGTTTCATGTGCTGAAAAGAAACTCAAACATTCAAAGAATATCATAATTATTCTTGAAGAGATATCTTGTATTATAAAATGAAATATTTAACGCCCAATCTGAATAACTGTATATGAGTTACTTCACTGGGTCAGAATTTCCCCCAGGAACAGCCAACCTCTTGACTCAGACAGGATTCATACAAGAGTGGATTTCAGCCTCTATGCTGGGTTGCAGTCTTCATCCTTGTCACAGGTATACGATGTCCTGTCATCTGCCAGATAACGACAATTTGCTTCCTGTTTTCTGGCAGTTGTAGCCCTTCTCTTCTGATAACCATTGGTTAGAGCTTTCGAATGACGTGGAGAAATGACGGTGAGTGATTAAAATGCTTTTTGTCTTGCTCTTTCAAATATGATTAAATTGAAGTGAAGAACATCAGGTTAATGAAAGAGCTTTCTCTTCCTAACTTATTAAGAGTTTAAAAATGAATGAATGTTGTATAAAATATTTTTAAAACCACTAGTTGATTTCTTTATTTAAATTTTGCTAATGTGAATTACCCTATTATAAATTTCTTAAAACTTAAGCAATTTTATTTCTGAAGGCCTGCTTCCCTGGTGACTCAGATGGTAAAGAATCTGCCTACAATGCAGAGAGACCTGAGTTTGATCCCTGGTTCTGGGAGATCCCCCAGAGAAGGGAATGGCAACCCACACCAGTGTTCTTGCCTAGAAAATCCCTCGGACAGAGGAGCCTAGCGGGCTGCAGTCCACGGGGTCAAAGAGTCGGACATGACTGGGCAACTAAGCACACACACACGCACCTTACTGCATGCCATTGAGTATGATTTGCAAACATTTTATTTAGAATAACAACACTGTTCTCCCCACCCCTTTTAGGGGAAATTGCCCAATATCCTAACACCCCTTGAAATGTTTGGTGGAATTTGGGAAGAGCCCCTTCTTGGTGTGGACTTGACGGGACATGTTGCCTTTTTCACATTATGAAAGCATGGAGATATGTGGCTGAAGCTTAACCAAAGTGCGAGCACTTTGAATTTGCAAAGACAAACAGGTTAGAAAATCTTCATAGCTCTGCTTGGTTATCTGGAGTCCAGCAGCAATAGTGATGTGTGTCCTGCCTTGACAGGGTAAAGGCAGCAGTAGAGGTGGAGCTGTCAATCGCAGCATCCTAAATTCAGGACTTGATGTAGGTAATGGCTTCTTCAGCTTGACCTCCCTTAACTTGTGCTCACTTGGTGAGCTTGATTCTCCAGGTTTCCCATCTATTCTGTAAGCTATCAGTATGCTTTCAGAAAATTGCTTCTCTGCTTAGGTTTGCTAGAGTTGCTTTCTGTAGCTTGAAATCAAGAACCTGACTATTTAATAGCATAGTGGATGGACTTGGTACAAGTCCTGTTGTTGGTGAATGGACAGATCTTGATTCAAGTCGTAGTTCTTTCATAACTGGCTTTGGGCAAGTCGCTTAACCTTTCTGAACTGCATTTGTTCAGAGGATATTCACCCAGAATGTCCGCATTCTTGCAGAATGGTAGAAAAAATTAAAGATAATATGCCAAATGCATCATCTCTCAGAGTAAGCATTTGGTGCATTATCAGTAATTAACATTATTATTTACAGAATGTTTTGTAACAGGTCAATAATCCTTTCTTTATAATGCTGAAATCCAAAAAGTTCTGAAAACTTTTAAATAACTCATTTGATTGTAAAACTTGACCTGACTTGCAAATATTTGAAGAAAATATCTAACTGTGATGAGAGGCAATTAAATTTTTTAATTTATCACATTATTTTACTTTTGCTACAGAAAAATTGTAGCTGCCCAGACTCTCTGAAGGTGTGTGAAATATAGTACATATGCCCCATAGTCTCTTTCTGGGGAATTTGGAATCTTGAAGCACATCTGGCCCCATGAGTTTTGGATAAAGGATTTGTGAAGGATTGTTGAGTTATACTGATTCACAGTCAGAGCATGTCAGAATGGTCTGGGGAGTTTTTTAATTTTTTTATTTTTTTTAAATCACTGTCCTCTGGGTGAATGAGACGGGCACTTTCCTCTCCTTTTCCTTTGGCTCATTTGTGTGTACATGTGTCTGTATGTGTAAGGGAATGGTTTCTCTGGCTGTTTCTGCCAACATCAGAAAATTAGTTGGGGACGTTTCAGTCTTTTTTCCATGCTTTGTAATACATTGCCTAATGAGAGACTTTCTGTTCTTTGTGTATGTTAAACTATCTAAATCTAGAGGGTTTTTTGTTTGTTTTTTTTTTCTGTTCTTGAGGTTATTCTCTCAGAAATTACTCGAGTATGCCAATTTTTAGGGAAGGTTTTTTTGTTTTGTTGGTTCCCATGAAAATCATCCATCGGTCAAAGAATTTTCAGGTGGTAACATTATGGACGAGAAAAGTAAGTTATCCGTGGTCAAATTGTCTTTATAGTTATTTTAACATTATTTTACAGAATAGCATGTGTAAAGTTATAACAACTAAGTAATATTTTGCTGAAATAAAAAACAAGTAGGGAGAGAGGAAGCATTATATTTAAACATAGATAAATAATATACTCTGGGAAAATTTTCTTACTGACCCTTAGTTGTTTTCAGTCACTTCTTAACCTGTTTTTTTTTTTTTTTTTTTTTGACTCAGGATTTGGTAGAATAGTGTTATGTTGTTTTCTTATTTAGCATGACACCCTCTTAACTACTCCTGTCTGGTTCCTGCTCCCTGGGGCTAGGACTGAGCTCTCCACTAGTGGGGTCGCTTTAGATTATAGAGCCCTCTCTTTCAGGTAACAATGATTAACCTACTGGGAAGAGTAGATTCCATTTTGACCTGAAGATCATAAATTAGAGAAATTCTGTGGCTTTTAATTTCCTTAAAACAGTTAAATCAAAAATTTACTCTGTCAGTGCTTTGAATAAAAGACCACTCAAATAGCCTGTCTTACATCTTGAAGAATTTCAGTACCTAATCATATGTTGGCAAAAGTGATTGGTTCTAGATTTGGACAGATTCCGTTAAGCAGTTGTTTTGACAACTCTTCTGTTAATGCTGGAGAATTTGTTGTGCCTTTGGGCGAGGCTGAGAGCAAAACTATCTAAGTCAGTATGAGAAATGCTGCTCATAGCTTTTCAGAATGGCTAGGTTTCATCTCAGAGTAGAGTCTTTTCATGCAGTTTGCCACTGGCGAGACCTCTTGCTCCCTTTGAGGAGAAAGTAGGCGTGATGAGGCTCGTGAACATTCCAGTGTTCCTCCCTGCTCTCCATTATGGGCAGACTCCCAGGATGCGGCAGTGTGTGGTCTTAGACCTGGTTCCTGCCGCCAGCTCTGCTGCTCTTTTGGATGTTTCTTTATGTTCTGGCCTTTATGTTCCTCACCTCTTTCTTTCTCCCAAATCAGTACTTATGAAAGGCAGTTTTAGGCTTTCATATTCCTTTGAGAAGTATTTTGATGTTATGCCCTAACTTTATTTGCAGGACACATCTTTTTTTTTTTTTTTGATAATAAATTTTAGGTATTCAGGATATGTGGTGGGGGTGGTGGATATTTTGACACTGCCAATGGTTTCATCACTTTATTACATGAAAGGAAGTGCTTAACAAACTTCTGATTACTTTAAGAAGATGTTTCCAAATGTTTGAGAGGAAATATATGTATTTTTTTGCCTGCATTCATGTCCATTGAAAGCTGAGGGGCTGCCGTGGCTTCCCTAGTGTGCTGGCCCCTTGGAGAACGAGTGTCTGCAGAGAGAGTGAGGGGGCACTGCTTTAGTGCTGGCCCCGTGTGCTCTGCCACTATGTAAAGGTGTTCATCCATGCTCACACCTACTCACGCCTGCACACACCTGAGCCACAGGTAAGGATTTTCAGGCAGTACATCACAGTGGAATGGTTTCCATATTTAGCTCTTGATGCAAAATTAGGCTTAATTTTAAGTCAGAACTAGACTTTAAAATACTTTTAGAAAGGCCACCTTACCAGCTCTTAAACATGGCCCATGTTTCCTCTTGCTTGGGACCTGTTATTCTATGTTCAGCTGTGCATCAGACAAATAAAGAAGGAGGCTTTGTGTTGTAATAAAAAAAATGCACCTGAACCACTAAGATCAGACTCCATTTTGAAGCACAGTTGAGAGAGGCATTGCAGAACTGAAGCTGCAGGAACAGGAATGGCCCCTGGAATTTCCTTGTTTCTCAGATTGATCTAGTTCATTGTGCAAAAGTTAAATGCTGAATGCTCTCAGACCCAGCCAACCCGGCATTCTTAGGAATGGCTAACATTGTGTAATGGCACCTCACTCCAGTACTCTTGCCTGGAAATTCCCATGGGTGGAGGAGCCTGGTAGGCTGCAGTCCATGGGGTCCCACAGAGTCGGACACGACTGAGCGACTTCAGTTTCACTTTTCACTTTCACACTTTGGAGAAGGAAATGGCACCCCACTCCAGTGTTCTTGCCCGGAGAATCCCAGGGACGGGGGAGCCTGATGGGCTGCCGTCTATGGGGTTGCACAGAGTTGGACATGACTGAAGCGACTTAGCAGCAGCAGCAGCAACATTGTGTGGATACTAATTCCTCTAATCATGAGAGGAAAAAACCATAATTTTTACCAAGTTGTGATATTGAAGATAACATGGCTTGACAAATGAAGGTTGTGGAGTATCAGAGTAAGTGTTGGGATGGGTTGTAGGTTTCCTCTCTCTGGACCGTTTTAAATTCAGAATAAGTGTTTATGTGTGCATGCTCAGTCGCTCAGTTGTCAGACTCTTTGTGGCTGCGTGGACTGTAGCCTGCCAGTCTCCTCAGTCCGTGGAATTTTCCACACAAGAATACTGGAGTGGGTTGACATTTCCTTCTCCAGGGGATCTTCCTTGCCTAGGGATTGAACCCATGTCTCTTGTTTTGACAGGCACATTCTTTACCATCTGTGCCACCTGGGAAACCCCTTTAAGGGCTATTCTTATAGGTGAAAAGGGAAGGTGGCAGGGTTTTTTTTGTTGTTTTTGGACCCAATCAATGTGGATTCAGAATCTCTCGAATGTGAAATTGAGTTACAGATGAATTCTTAGTGTCCTAAATATACTGTAGAGTAATAATAACCCTTTTCAGTTTCCCCTGAGAATTGGGTCTGTGACAGGAAAGATGAAGCATTAGGAGTAGTGATTTTTTTTCCCCCTCAGTTCATGTGAAGATGTTAGTCTGAAAGGCAGGGCTGGAAAGGTTGTAGTACTAGACAGATGGGCATTTTAGCATCTTTCTCTAAAGAGATGGTAGAGAACAAAGCAAGTATCAGCATAGAAAATGGTCACTGGAGTCTGTGGTGTGTCGTAGGCTTGATAGCTAATATGTTGAATGTCACTAGGGAAATATTAGTCTTGGCAGGGCTATGGGTGTCCTTCTTTATTGAATAGAATTAGTTAGGTTGCTGAGACTCATGAATCATGAATGAAATGTTAGAGCTAAAACTGGCCAGTAAATAACAGTGCTGAACACACATAAAGGTCATTTCCAGGTTCTTGCTGTTTGCTGTATGTGTTGTAGTCAATATTCAGTGGGCCAGCGCCTTTTTGTTTTAATTAAACTTTTTCTTTTGAGAGAATTCACATGCAGTTGTAAGAAATACTACACAGAGAGGTGCCGTGTCCCTTTATTCAGTTTTGCTCATTGTAATTTCTTGCAAAACTATATAGTCCAGTATAATAGCCAGGGTATCAACATGGTTGCAGTCAAGGCCCAGGACATTCCCAACATCATAGAACTTTGTCTCAGTGCCCTTTTATAGCCACAGCCACACCTCGGCTGCTTCTCTGGCTCCTTAAACTCGCTGCCACAAGTCTCTTTCTATAATCTTATCATTAGAGAAATGCTCTATGGAGTCATTTGCATAGGCTTTTCCATGCAGAGTCAGTCTCTGGTGATCTATCCAGGGCTTGTGTGTGTCAGTGTTTATTACTAAGCAGTATTCCATGGTACAGATGTGACCATAGTTGGATTAGCTTTCCACCTCCTGAAGGATACTGGGTTATTTACACTTTTTGACTTTATGATTAAAGCTGCTACAAATATTCATAAATACATTTTATATATGAAAATAAAATTTTATTCCTCTGGGATTAATACTGAAGAGTGCAACTACTGGGTCATATGGCAGACGCATGTTTAGTTTTTTAAGAAGCTGCCAAACTGTTTTCCAAAAAGGCTGTTCAGTTCAGTCGCTCAGTCGTGTCCGACTCTTTGTGACCCCATGAACCGCAGCACGCCAGGCCTCCCTGTCCATCACCAACTCCCAGAGTCCACCCAAACCATGTCCATTGAGTTGGTGATGCCATCCAACCATCTCATCCTCTGTCGTCCCCTTCTCCTCCTGCCCTCAATCTTTCCCAGCATCAGGCTCTTTTCCAATGAGTCAGCTCTTCACATCAGGTGGCCAGAGTACTGGAGCTTCAGCTTCAGCATCAGGCCTTCCAGTACCACTTTATAGTCCCACCGGCAATGTGTGAGTGCCCCAATTTCTCTGTGTCCTTATCAGCATTTGGTGTTGTCACTATTTTTATTTAGCTATCCTGTTCGGTATATAGTGACACGATATGGTAGTTTTTGTTTTTTTTTGATCAGAGAATTGTTCTTTGTAGGTTTAATTTACATTTCCTCAGAAGCTAATCATATGGAATGTCTTTTCATGTACTTATTTGATACCTGTGTATCTTCTTTGGTGAAGTGTCTCTTTTTGTCTTTGCTGATATTCTAAATGGATTGTTTGTTTTGCTACTGTTGCATTTTTCTAGTGCTTCACGGCCATGGCACCCCACTCCAGTACTCTTGCCTGGAAAATCCTATGTTCAGAGGAGCCTGGTCGGCTGCAGTCTAAGGGGTCGCGAAGAGTCGAAGACGACTGAGCGACTTCACTTTCACTTTTCACTTTCACACATTGGAGAAGGAGATGGCAACCCACTCCAGTGTTCTTGCCTGGAGAATCCCAGGGACGGGGGAGCCTGGTGGGCTGCCATCTATGGGGTCGCACAGAGTCGGACATGACTGAAGTGTCTTAGCAGCAGCAGTCCTTACTTTGGATATGTAGTTTGCAAATATTTTATCTCAGACTATAGCTTGTCCTTTCATCCTCTTTACAGTATGTAAATTATTAATTTCAATGAAGTCCATAGAAGTTTTTAACTTTCATTCTTACTTTCTATGTTTAGTCAACCCAGCCCTGAGGTCAGTCCTTTTGTCCCTTCTTCACACCCGAAGCCTTTGGAGACACAGTCAATCATTGCCCGGTAGTGGAGCTCCCTTCTAATGGTCCTCATCTGTCATTCAGCAGTTTCCTTCAGAAAGTCAGATTAAATCCATTAAGACAAAGGTGACTTACAGTGAACGACCCCTGGGAGATTGCAGGCTAGTGTACAGGTGGGATGGTGTCTGTCCCATGGTATCCTTCCCCAAGCTTCCCAACCTGCACTAGCCCACACCTGCATGGTTTTGTCTGGGCTAAGCTTCAGGGGCCTGAGGAAGATGGGAGCATGTCCCCCAGTTTATGTAGCATCTTCCTAATGGCTCCTTGAAGAATTTTAATCATGGGTACAAAAAAAATCTGTCAGAGAATTCTAATATCTCTGTCATCTTGATATGGAAATCTGTTGCTTGTCTTTTTTCATTCTGTTGGAGATCTTCCTCATTCTTGGTATGATGAGTGACTTTTGAACAAAACTTGGGCATTTTTGTATTATGTTGTGAGATTCTGGATCCCATTACAACCTTCTGGTTTTGACCCCACTCCAAAGGGCAAGTGGGAAACTTGTCACCTACTTAATATCTGTGTTTCCAAGGGGTTCTTAGGAAGAAGGAGCAACAGGATTGAGTCTAGGGCTTGGCTTTAGTGTTCCACCGTTACTCTGGGGCCTTAATATTTCTTTAGCATCCTCTGTGCAGTGGTTCTCAACCCTGTCGTCCCATTAAAGTCACCCAGTGAAGCTAAAATCAGCAACTGTACGTGATAGTCTCCTCTATCCTGAGATTTTAACTCAGTTGGTATGGAGTGAAGCTTAGGCAGTGGTATTTTAAAAAAGCTCCCCAGTTAATTGTAATGTGCAGCTGGAGTTGAGAGCTACCTTTCTGCAGACAAAAAGAACCTGAATGTTGACCATAACATTACAGACATTACAGATTCTTACATTTTTAAAAGCCTTGGCCTCAAACTTGAAGTTTTGTTTATATGCATTCTCAGTGGTGAGTGGGAAGGAGGAGAGGTGTGAAAAGTTACAGAATAAACTTGACCCATCTTCCTGGAGTGCCACTTCTGCCTGATAGAAAAATCATGTTTTAAATTACCTTGCAAAAAAGGACAAAAAATCAAAACAAATCTTTTTTTTTTTTTTTAAAGAGCAGAATATAAAAATTTCGTGCATTTTTAAGAGAAAAAACCAAACTAGGTAGGATTCTAGAGAAAGTACACATTAGTGGTGAGCCCCAGCACCATGGATGGGCGTTGGCAGGACTCTCTTAACTGGGGTTACTTTGGTGAAATTGTTTTGAAATGCATGGTGAAGGCCTGGGAGGCAAAATACTGCTGTCTCTGAGAGATGTTTATAACTCGTATTGTTAGGTAACCTAGGTGACTGGACTAATTGCGATGTTTTATAGTATGAATCATGTTTGTTTAGAACAGTTTACCCTTTTTCATCATCTTTTGGTGTCAAGAGTATTCATCCTCCTGAATATTTTTTTTTTGGTCTGAACCACGTCTGCTCATTCTTAGAGGGTTACAGCAGGGGATTATTGGATCTTGAAACATTCTCAGCCTTTCTGCGTCCGGCCCCATCACTGTCAGTGGAGATGAGCTCCTTTCTGTATGGCCACAGCTTGCAATACGAGCTTAACAGTCTTGTTGGGGGCCTTTGCTATTCTGTGGGGATCCTTCTGACAGTTGAAGAATGCCATTTATTTCTGAATTGAGCTCTCTGTCCACACTAATAATTCTCTTTGTGGGAAGTTCTCTTAAAAGATGGATGCCTCCTCCTCTGCAGGCTTGCATTGTGGCAAAACTGACAAGTGTGTACATGAGTTGCTCTCTTTACCACGTACTCAGTGAAAATGAATGTTTTCTCCTCTTCACATATTAACCTGATTTTCTGGCAGTAATTCAAAACTTGGTGGAATCAAACTCATGTAATTTCAGCACTATAGAAACCATATAAACTGTCACCTCAACATTTCTCCATTAAAATATAAGTTGGATACTCTGTCTTTACATTGACTCACGGACCTTTTGGTGGTTGACAGCAGTTGTTTCAATTTATTCCTGAAAAATTAGTAAAACAAGTTTTGAAGAGGCAGCTCAAGTGGTTAAGAACATAGGGACCATGGGCAAACTGGCTAGTTCTAATACTGCCTCTGTTGCTTGCTGGTTACTTAGCTTTTTTGTATTTCAATTTCTCCTTCTATAAAATGGAAGTAGAATTTTCTGAGAATGACATTAGTTAATACATTGAAAGCTGTAAAACAGTTCATGGTGTGGATGAAAGAATGCCTGCTATATCGGTAAACAGAGAATGTTGCAACTGCCAAGCCAGCATTTACTGCAGCCATCCCCAGCTGTGCGCCCCAAGGGGATTCAGGATATAGAAAAGTAGGATGCTGGCCCTGGGTGGTTAAGATGCATATCAAAGGAGTGATTTCAATCAGCCCAGACTCTTGTATCTTCCCATACGTAGAGAAGGGCTAAATTCATTAACTTGAGATATCTGGTTTTCTTTAAATAACAGTAATATTTTGATGGTCCGACTACCTGATATTTGTTGCAAAACTCCTATGTATTCTGGCTCTTGCTTTACCTCTGCAGGGCAGTTCTCCAGAGCTGTCTGAAAGACTGTCTTCTGGGCTTAAGTCCTCAATTTTGTCTGCCAAATAAAATGTAATTCTCAGTTTTCAGGTTGTGTAATATTTTTTTAGTTGACAGTGACATATATAAACAAGTGCTCAAATAATTTAGCTATTTTTATTATTTAAATAGACTTTAAAGTATAGGTGGCTACCAGTTTCTGCACACTTGACATATATGAAAAAAATACCAATTCCAAATTGGGTGACACGTGAATTTGTACTTGTAGCTTCCTATGCCTGGAATGTTCTCCTCTCGAGACTAGTACACACTCAGCTTAGATATACCTTCCTAAAACGGCCATCCTTACTGTTCTGCTCATTTCCTTCCTAATAACACCACTGTTGATATGTGTTTCTTTACTTGCTGTTGTCCATCTCCTCCACTAGAATATAAACTCCATGAAGGCATGTCACAGGCTGACTTAAGTTAGTCTGGCCTTTCAGCTTTGTGTTGTGTTCTTTTGTTCAATATTGGAGACCTCCAGAGTCTAGAAATAAGTGAGTGCTCTATAACCTTCCCTCCAGGCTTTTGCTTCCAGCTGTTAAATTACAAGGAAAGCAATTTCTGGTCTTAATTCTGCCAGGTGTGCAGTCATTTATTAGAAAGCAGTTCCAGCAGTTCCAGAGCCAGGTATTGTTTTGTTGCCCTCTGTCCTTGGGCGCTCTGAGCATCCTCCGGTACAAACGCAGTGGTGATGTTCTGATGATTTAAGCCAGCTAGTTGTGACTCAAGCTGAGCAGGAGAGTCTCTTGAAGAGTGAAGAGAAGCAAGACAAGAGTTCCAGATCTTGCGCTCCACACTGTATATATAGGTGGCAGATTTTTGACTTTGCCAAGTTTTTGGTGACTTGTTCTTACAGAGATGGTGGAGTCTGTACAGTCGAAACCAACCACATATCTTAGACACCACTCATTTCACAGATTAAAATTATATCGAACAGCCCCTTCACTAATGAACAAGCCTTTTGTTGTATTTTAAAATAATGACACTTAAAGTGCTGAGCAGGAGTGTGAACTCCCAATAACAGAACTCGAAATGCTAATGACTGCTAGGGTGTCAATAAGCTAATATGTAAATACACAGTGTGCATTGTTTATGCCAAAGTTTTCCTAAATTTCAGGAACTGTTATAGATGGGGCCTTCTCTGTTTGATTTCCTGCAGTATCTCCATCATTTAAAATAGTACTTAGTTCGTGATAGTTGAAATTATAACCAGTGTACAGACTTTTGGAGCATAACAGACTTTGAGGATGTGTGATTTGAAAAATTAACGTTTTAAAAGAAATCCATGAATATTTTAGCTTAATCTAGATGATTTGGTTGATGATTTGATTATCAATCAAGTATCTAATTTGCTTAGGAGGCCATTTTATGAATATAGGAAACACATCCATTAGCATTCACATCTTAAAAATGATGTGAAAATGACAGAAAAAAAAATTAAAATTCCTTACCAGTCCAGTGGTTAGGACTTAGCACTTTTACTGTGGAGGTCTGGGCTCAGTCCCTGGTGGGAGACCTAAGATCCCACAAGCCATGCAACAGAAAAATAAACTTTGAAAAAGAGAAAATCCATAAAATCCAAGAAATATATTGAATGCCACTGACAGATTAAAGCTATAGAATAATTCCTGAAAGAACGGAAAGTTAGCAGTTCTCTAGGGGAGCAAAAGTGGTCAAGGGGAGCTAAAGATTGCTGTAGGGGTAGAGCCCTTTCTGGAGACCTGCATCGCACCTAGGGAAGCAGCAGAAGCAGGTCAGCATCCTGGGGTGTTCACTGGAGGTTAACGCAGAGCTCAGAGGCCAGGGCCTTTCCCAAGTTTCACTCACTTTTGCTCCAGGCTAAGTGGGCCAAGTTGTCTGTGCGCAGGCTCCTGTCCCATCAGAAAGCTTGGGGCTTCCAGAGGGTAAGCTGCCCCACCTCCCTGACAGCATTCCTGCTGCTCCCAGCAGTTGCCACTGGAGTGCTGGTGGTTTCTCAACATTTCTTCAAGTAGACAATGGAGATAAAACAGTTATTTTAAGAATTTGGAAAGTATTGAATAAATGAATGAAAAAAACCCAGCATGGCACGTGGTGCTCATTATATAAAGAGCCCCAAGTTTGTGAATGGTCTGTATTCAGTGGTATGTAGAAACAAGTAAAGTAGTATGAGGACATTGGCCTTTCTCAAGTAGAGGAACACGTATGAGTGAATTAATTTAGCTTTTTCTGAGATCATTTTATGAGCCATGTTTCTTAACATTAAACTAGGATCATGTCATAAATCATTTAGTATAAATAACATTTGAAAATAAAGTCACAAGATTTATAGCTATTTCAAATAAACCCTCAGATATATCCCTAAGTTTTTCTAATTCATTTGTTAAAGAAATATATCTAGATCTGATTATGCAGCTATTTCTTCAAGTCCCTGAACAGAAGAATGTCTACAAGAGAAATAACTCTCCTTTGAAAATCTATTGCAACAGAAACAATGAATGCTAATCTGATTTTTGGTATTACTTTGTTTGCAGTTTTAATGAAGGAAAAGATAAGTGTTCTTAGGGCTCATCAAAGCTTTTACCTCCAAGAATATTCTTTAAGTTCTCTTTATTTACTAGTTCAGTTCAGTTCAGTAGCTCAGTCGTGTCTGACTCTTTGCGACCTCATGAATCGCAGCACGCCAGGCCTCCCTGTCCATCACCAACTCCCAGAGTTCACCCAAACTCATGTCCTTTGAGTCGGTGATGCCATCCAGCCACCTCATCCTCTGTCGTCCCCTTCTCCTCCTGCTCCCAATCCCTTCCAGCATCAGAGTCTTTTCCAATGAGTCAACTCTTCACATGAGGTGGCCAGAGTATTGGAGTTTCAGCTTTAGCATCAGTCCTTCCAAAGAACACCCAGGACTAATCTCCCTTAGAAGGGACTGGTTGGATCTCCTTGCAGTCCAAGGGACTCTCAAGAGTCTTCTCCAACACCACAGTTCAAAAGCATCAATTCTTCGGTGCTCAACTTTCTTTACAGTCCAACTCTCACATTCATACACGACTACTGGAAAAACCATAGCTTTGACTACACAGACCTCTGTTGGCAAAGTAATGTCTGTTTTTTAATATGCTGTCTAGGTTGGTCACTCTTGCCTGGAAAATCCCATGGATGGAGGAGCCTGGTAGGCTGCAGTCCATGGGGTTGCTAGGAGTCAGACACGACTGAAGTGACTTAGCAGCAGCAGCAGGTTGGTCATAACTTTTCTTCCAAGAAGTAAGCATCTTTTAATTTCATGGCTGCAGTCACCATCTGCAGTGATTTTGGAGCGCCCCCTCCCCACAAAAGTCTCTCACTGTTTCCATTGTTTCCCCATCTATTTGACATGAAGTGATGGGACCAGATGCCATGATTTTAGTTTTCTGAATGTTGAGTTTTAAGGCAACTTTTTCACTCTCCTCTTTCACTTTCATCAAGAACTTCAGTTCTTCTTCACTTTCTACCGTAAGGGTAGTGTCATCTGCATATCTGAGGTTATTGATATTTCTCCCAGCAATCTTGATTCCAGCTTGTGCTTCATCCAGCCCAGCGTTTCTCATGATGTACTCTGCATATAAGTTAAACAAGCAGGGTGACACTATACGGCCTTGACGTACTTCTTTCCCAATTTGGAGCCAGTCTGTTGTTCTGTGTCCAGTTCTAACTGTTGCTTCCTGACCTGCATACAGATTTCTCAGGAGGCAGGTCAGGTGGTCTGGTATTCCCATCTCTTGAAGAATTTCCCACAGTTTGTTGTGGTCCAAACAGTCAAAGGCTTTGGTGTAGGCAAACGTAAAGTGACTAGGCTACTGATAGACATTTGTGTTTTCAGTGGATCTGGCCGGGTTGTGTCAGGGAAGTAAAAATGGAGACTCAGAACTAGGGAGAACCAGGTTCAAAGCCTTGATGGCTCAGTGATAAAGAATCTTCCTACAACACAGGAAGCACAAATTTGATCCCTGGGTGAGGAGGATTCCCTGGAGAAGGAAATGGCAACCCACTCCAGTATTCTTGCCTGGAGAATCCCATGGACAGAGGAGCCTGGATGGCTACAGTCTAAGGAATTGCAAAGAGTTGGACATGACTTAGTGCACATAACATACACAGATTCAAAATTAAGGGGAATGTGGAGGCTCTGCTGGGAGACTTTGCAGTGGTCCAGGTGAGAGACAATAAGAACTTAAACTAGTACTGGGAGATCAGTTTGAAAAGGAACCGGGGATGAGTTTTAAAAATACTTAGGAGATAAGACTTGCAAGATTTGGAAATTGAGGAAGGAGGTAGAGGTTAGGATGATTCCAGATTGCTGGCTTGCCAGACTGATGGTGGCTAGGGTACCCTTGGGCTATTTATGTTGAGATGGAAACACTGTGGACATCAAAGTTGCCATCTAAGTATATTTCTGTAGCTGGAGAAAATACTTCAGTTCAGTTGCTCAGTCACGTCCAACTCTTTGCGACCCCATGGACTGCAGCATGCCAGGCTTCCCTGTCCATTACCAACTCCCAGGGCTTTCTCAAATTCATGTCCATCGAGTTGGTGATGCCATCCAACCATCTCATCCTCTGTCATCCCCTTCTCCTGCCTTCAATCTTTCCCAACATCAGGGTCATTTCCAATGAGTCAGTTCTTTCATATCAGGTGGCCAAGTATTGGAGCTTCAGCATCAGTCCTTCGAATGAACATTCAGGACTGATTTCCTTTAGGATGGACTGGTTGGATCTCCTTGCAGTCCAAGGGACTCTCAAAAGACTTCTCCAACACCACAGTTCAAAAGCATCAATTCTTCGGTGCTCAGCTTTCTTTATGGTCCAACTCTGATAACCATACCTCACTACTAGAAAAATCATAGCTTTGACTTAGGGAGAAAAGACTTAGAGAGCCTTTAGTGAAAGGTGAGAGAATCGTGGAAGTGGATATGACTGTGTACTCCAAGGAAAGCTCGGAAAGAGTGAGAAGGGGGCAGGAGAGTGGGAGGGATGGAAGAGAATTGACTGAGGGGTGAGAAGGCAGAGAGAAAGACAAAGGCAGTAACAAAAGAGAACCATTAGGGACTACAGCGCATAAAGAGTGGGCAGAGAAACACCAAGAAAGCACAGTAAGCAGGAATGGTTAGAGAGATCCAGAACAGCCAGAAATGAAAAACTTATGTTGCAGTAGTCATAAGAAGAAGTCAATGGTAGTAAACATGGCAGAGAAGGCCAGCAAGACGCAGGCCGAGATGTATTCAGTGGGTTTTACATCTAGAAGAAATTGGTGTCCTTTGTGGGAACCAGGTGTAGTAGATTGATGGTGTCTGGCCTTGGCTCAAGAAAAGGAGGGCCCGGGTAAAGATGCAGAAAGCCAGAACACCGGTATTCTTTCTAGTCAGAGGGAAGAAAGCAACGGGGAGCAACTGGAGGGACTTCCACAGAGGCTAGGGAGATTTGCATTTTATTTTTTAAGAGAATTTGAGTGACTAAGGCTGTAAAGAAAGAGTGAGCCAATGAGCACAAGATGGTGATAGACGAGAGGGGACAGCAGACGGGCAAAGGAGGTGAGAGGGTGGTGTCAGTCATGCTATGGAAGGAATGGAGTCCAACAAGAGACAATCCGTGCTCTTCAATCAAAGGTGCAGAGGGAATAGAATTATTTTAACAAGGGAAAGCAGAAGGATGAGATAGGTATAAAGACATTTCATTAGAAGGCCAATCTGTTGTGAAAGTTGACTCCTCGTATCTTTAAAGATGGTAATTAGGTACTAACTTAATAAAGGACCTAAAAGGTACAAAAATCATTGCTGCTTTTAAATTATTTTATATCATCTTATGAGCTGTTTTTTCCTACTAAGTAATCTCTGTACAATCCCATTTTGATAAATTAATGCAATTATTGATCATCTCCTTTTATAAAGAACAGTACTAAATCATCTGTTTTATATTCTTGGTAAGATGAACATAATAATTCATTGCCATACTACAGCGGAGACTTGTTTGTGGGTGATGATATTTGGTGTTCCTTATATGATAGCCCAAGCTGTTCATGGTTTGTTAAAACAGGACTCGGAACTTTATTGGCAGCAATCGTAATGAAATATAAATGTTATTCCTGTGGACCTTCAACCTTTCATGTTTTCATTGCATTTCTGAAAAGAGGAATGGATGTTTTTATTAAATGCAAAGGCATTTGCGCACAGCGTATTCAGCTCATGAGTTTCGTAGGCACTTACTCTGTTGTCCAGTACAGTGCTTGTCTGGGAGGAAGTGAGAAGAAATTGGGAGGCGTCTGCCATTCCTGGAAGGGGCTGCCAGGAACGAAATGTGGAGTAGAAAGTTCCACAGAGAAAGATAGCTAGGATCCCAAGGCGGGAGAGTAGGGGAAGGATGGGGAGGGGAGAGCGTGCAAGTAGTGGGTGATAAGGAAAGATAAATCCGATGTTTATATAAACATAATAGCTCTGGTAGTACCCCACTGAAGGTCTCTAGACAACTGGTCTACAGACTATTAAGCAAAACAAATTACTTTGAGAATTGGAGTGTAATGTAAATGAAGTTTCATTTTGTTCCCAGTCTATCAGGTATAGATTCAAGGTGCAGCCCTGAAGTTTATGGAGTATCGGGCAGGATGATCCAATGGTTAGGTTCTTCCTAGTGAGAACATAGTCACTGCCCTGTGGCCACAGGTGCAGACTCTGTTCTGTGTTGACATGAGTAGAGGGGCAGAGCTGAGTGGTCAGCCTGGGTGTTTGTGAGTCTTCCCTGCAGCAGTCATGCTGTGATGGACCTAAATTGGCCTGTTGCATCTCTTCTTTCAGACAGATTTCTAGGGCTTACCAGGAGGTTTGCTTGGGATTTAAGATTATTTTTATAAATCCCCTTCCAGGAGTTCCCAGCACAGCAGGGATGATAAGACAGAAGAACAAATATCAATATGCAAATAGTTCTCTGAAGGGTGCCTTCCTTTCTGAACTGCCTATCTTTTATTTGCCCCTCCAGATTCATTCCGCATCCTAATCCATTCTGTGCCCCGGGATGCTGATTTGTGTGTTAATTCATTTACCTTCTGGTCTCCTTGGTTCTGGTCAACGGAAGGCTCTAGCAGGGTTGGAGGGCGGGAAAGTGAGTTGAGAATGTCTGTTCCCTTCAGCTTATCAGGTAGCTCTTTCTAATCACAGTTCTCCCAGGGTTTGAGCAATGCCTTCCTTTGGAGCTTGGTGTGGAACAGCTTCCAATGCTGGCCTACCCCAAGGTACTGTATCATCTCAGGCTGGCTTCTCTGCCTACATCTTTGCAGAGGCTCCTTGATTAATCTGAGTTATTCTGTTGGTAATGTTCTTTCCTGCTGGGACCCGACCACTTTCTTTTCTTTTTCTGAAATGATTATAGACAGCTTACCCAGATGGAGAGATAGGCTGCAATGAATTGATGTGGGAGACTGAGGCAACAGTAGGGAGTGGCAGGGGGCAATAGTCAGTACAGTTTTTGTAGTTGAACTCTGACTTCATAGAGATGCCTGGGGCAGAGTAGATGCCAGATGAATATTCTCCCAGCTCGCCCCTTGGCTCTTAGACTTTTTCTGGCTCACTCTCTCCAGGATCCTTAGATTTGTCCCCCAGCAACACGGTTGAACTTAATTTCTTATTGCTTGAGTTCTCTATCTGCAGTCTGTAGTTTAAACTTGTAGATGGCTTCTTCCCAGAATAGTGGGAATTTTGTTGAATTCCCACTTTTTTGAATTCCCATTTTTTGTTGAATTAATGGGGAGATGAAGGACCAAATTTTTGCTTTGTACTTTGTCTTGTCAGAAGTCTTTGAGCTGAATATTTTAAAATCTGATGTTTTCAAAACCAAAACCTTCTAGGAAAAACATAAGACATATCCAAATAGGGACATTCCTCAACTCAGTGCTTCTCAAAACTGTCAAGGATATCAAACTTAAGGTATAAAGAATGAGAAACTATCATAGACCAAAAGCTAAGAAAATATGATCACTAAATTTAATATGTTCTGGGTAGAGTTTTGGACATTAAGGAAAAACTAGTGAAATTTGGATATTCAGAAATTTGTGCATAGAAATGCACCAGTGCTGATTCTTTAGGTGAAACACATACACCATAGCAATGCCAGGTGTTAGCAGCAGAGGTGGCTGGTGCCAGATTTATGGGGACTGTCTATTACCTTTGCCACTTTTCTTTAAGTCTAAAACTATTTTAAAATAAATAATTAAAAATCAGTCTTTAATATCTAAATAAGTTGATGTTAAATCAAATACTTTAAGACATTTATGTGATATTTTTCTCTGCTGAGGAAGATAATATTTGGACCCAAAGTGAAGTATAGAATTCATGAATCTTGTGCACTGCTGCTACTGCTAAGTCACTTCAGTCGTGTCCGGCTCTGTGCGACCCCACAGACGGCAGCCCACCATGGTCCCGCAGCCCACCATGGTCCCGCATCCCTGGGATTCTCCAGGCAAGAGTACTGGAGGGGGGTGCCATTGCCTTCTCTGAATCTTGTGCTAAGTTCAGGCCTAAAATTAAGATCCCTTGTTTTTGTTTGGAATTTTTATTCATAATTAAACAAACATTTATTATTACCTGTTTTTTTTTTTTTTTGGCCAAGAACTGAACTAGGTTTTAGAAATAAGAGTAATAAAGACAGATAACATTGCAATTGAGAAATAGGTAACTTTTGTGTTGTGGATATTTCCTTAATTCTATATCTCAGGTTTATTTTGTCTCAGCAAATAATACTGTATACTCACATTAAGTGCTCAAAGTTCTATGAATATAAGAGTATATTTTAAAAACTATACTTAGACCTAATAAAAGTATGATTTTATAGTTTATGTTCAGTTTAAAGATTGAGGCCAGATTCAGAGATTAACCTTAACCTTAGAGATTGGAATTATGAATTGGGAAATATTTGTATTATAAATTTATTTGAAGTAGTAATTAGAACAAAAAAGTACTTAAAAGTCTGAAAGAATTTTTAGATATTTCCTCTGAGTTAAGGTTTAGAGAGAAGGTGTTCTTTAAAAATCAGAAATTTTGTCAGAAACATAAATTTGATAGGGAGAAAAGAGCTGCATTGAGTACTGTACATATGAAAGAAAAAGTCTCCCTTCTCCCTCTTTGAGTTTTTCATTAATTTGTCTTATTTCTAGTGAGAATGTGCTCATATTATGGTGTCTATCAAGTAGGATTTTGGCAATAATGTCAGTATTACCAGTGAAAAGCTAAATAGTATTAGCAGTGATTCCAGATCAGTTGGATAAAACTGAAATTTAAGAATTACAACTGTGATGTGAACGTTTATAAATGTTTTACATATATTAAATTTATGCATAAAATAATATGTTCAATACTGCCTTGAGTCCATGCTGAATTTATTGTTTTTTGAAAACTTCATTATTCAATATATTTTATGAAAGTTTTACTCTAAAAACTTTTATGCAAATACAGCATAAATAGTTTCAGTGGTGAAAGTGAATATTTGATTAAAGAGGGAAAACACTTAACACGAACTTTCAGTAGAAATTGCTGAATGTGCATACAACTGTGTTAGGTAATAGTTTAATTTTCAATTGTAAAATTAATATTTAAAACTTGAGAGTCAGTAATCAAATAAAGATACAGATTAAGTCATCTACTACTTTTAGAAAATATGTTAAGCATTAGATTAGAGTTGGAATGAACCCTCAGACTTGATACCATTTATACTGCCTTTATTGTTTCAAAAATTGAGTTGTCTTAGGGAAGGTAATGTATTGAAGAGAGGGTAAAGACCATTGTTAATAATTACTTTAGGGAACTTAAGTTGAAGACTTGTGTGTTGTTCTCCAAGGTTTAATTTTGAGCAATGTGAATGTTAACCCCAGTGGAATTGATATTAAGGGCAAACTGAAGTCAGTGTTCTGCTTGACTTTTAAAATTAATGGTCTGCTGGTTTTATAAACTTAATAGTCTAATAATAGATTAGCCCATTTAGTTTAGCATAGCAAACAACCCAAGAATTTAAAAGTTTACCTTGATAGCCTGGCTTATCAAGAAAGAAGAAAAAAATGTCAACATGGTAAAGTATTTTTAGAATTGGATTTTCTTTAATTGCTTATGTTGCTAAAACTGAGTTTGCCTCTTGGTGGTTGTTGAGTCAAAAGACAAAACCAAGTCAAAGTTTGGGAGAAGGAAGGATTTATTCATTGCAGCAAGTAAGAATGACATTAGGGATCTTTCCCAAAGCAGTGTCTCCTTAAACAGCAAAATTGGGGAAGTTTTAATCTAAGGATACATCCCTGTTCATGAAGGGGCTTGAGTGAAAGGCAGAGTCCAAGTTTTAGTTGAATAAAGTCAGGAGGATCAGAAAAGGTGAACACCATCTTGTCTTAGGTTCCAGTTGATCTGGGTTGAGCCCCCTACCCCTCCTCAGGGATGGTGGGGGGGTGGTGTGGGTCAGATTTTAATTCTTCTGTACAGCTCCAGATAGTGCTTTAGGCTAATCTTTACAGTTGATATAGAATTGGAGTCTTTGCAGCTGATTTGTTATCTTTGCTATTGTTACTTCTCTTGCCTGATAAGACTGTTTACACATTCTTTTGGTCCCTTGAAATAATTATCACTGAGACCTGTTTAAGGACAAGCTTTGTGGCCAGGCTTAAGTCACTCAGTAGTTTAGACCAAAAATGACTTGTCTTAGGTCAAGAAAGCCATGCCTGGTTTTCTTCCTCTGGGGAACCCCCTGCCTATCTGTTTACACTTTTACAAATGTATTAAATTTCTATTGGATCTAGTCTGGATAGGAATTTTTTTAAATAAAATGTGTAATCACAGAGTTCAAATATATACTTTTAAATTTGAAACATGGTATATTGAGATAGAAAGGGAAGATGGTGTATCATATAAAGTTCTTTTTAAAAAGTAGTATGTGATACATGACTTATATATAAGATAAACTCATCAAGGCTTTCAGGGACATTTTTCCTACTTATTCTTGAAACTAAAGCAGGGAAGTAAGAGCTTTTTAAACTTGGCTTAAAGCTCAACATTCAGAAAACTAAGATCATGGCATCTGGTCCCATCACTTCATGGCAAATAGATGGGGTAACAGTGGAAACAGTGGCAGACTTTATTTTTGGGGGCTCCAAAATCACAGCAGATGGTGACTGCAGCCATGAAATTAAAAGACGCTTACTCCTTGGAAGAAACGTTATGACCAACCTAGACAGTATATTAAAAAGCAGAGACATTACTTTGTCAACAAAGGTCTGTCTCGTCAAGGCTATGGTTTTTCCGGTAGTCACGTACGGATGTGAGAGTTGGACTATAAAGCTGAGTACTGAAGAATTGATGCTTTTGAACTTGGTGTTGGAGAAGACTCTTGAGAGCCCCTTGGACTGCAAGGAGATCCAACCAGTCCACCCTAAAGGAAATCAGTCCTGAATGTTCA
This sequence comes from Oryx dammah, assembly GCF_014754425.2. NCBI lineage: Eukaryota > Metazoa > Chordata > Mammalia > Artiodactyla > Bovidae > Oryx > Oryx dammah. The sequence goes on along the minus strand of NW_024080603.1, from coordinate 7,469,864 downwards.
TTGAAAGGACTGATCCTGAAGCTGAAATTCCAATGCTTTGGCCACCTGATGCGAAGAACTGACTCATTTGAAAAGACCCTGATGCTGGGAAAGATTGAAGGCGGGAGGAGAAGGGGACGACAGAGGATGAGATGGTTGGATGGCATCACTGACTCAATGGACATGAGTTTGAGTAAACTCTGGGAGTTGGTGATGGACAGGGAGGCCTGGCGTGCTGCGATTCATGGGGTCGCAAAGAGTCAGACATGACTGAGTGACTGAACTGAACTGAACTGAAGTGGTTTCAAATTTGAAACTCAAATCATTGTTATTCCAATGATATTAATATTAGAGAGCATAATGAAGTAAATGCTTTTGAAATCAGCTATAGCAGATAATTGGCTGCCTCTGGCTATGCAGAAAGGTGGAAGTCTCTCTAAGCAAGAACTCAGCTGAAAATGTGAGTTACTTATCTCTGGTTTTTGTTACCTTTGTTGGACCTATTAGAGAAATTGGGGGGAAAGAAAAGAACAACTGGATTCTTTTTAAGAATATGTATATATACATAAATATTTGAAAAACAATTTTACTGAGATATACGATGAAATATACAAGTCTTAAGTGTATAGCTGGGTGAATTTTTACATATAAATAAAATATGTAAACACTGTCCAGATCAAGATTAAGAATATTTTCAGTTTCCAAGGAGGGACCCTTGTGTTCCTTTTCAAACAGTACCTCTCTCCCCTTTTACTGACCTGCCCAGAGGAGAGAGGAGTGAGGAGTGAAGTCGCTCAGTTGTGTCTGACTCTCTGCGACCCCATGAACTGTGGCCTACAAGGCTCCTCCATCCATGGGATTCTCCAGGCATTGAATACTGGAGTGGGTTGCCATTTCCTTCTCCAGGGGATCTTCCCAACCCGGGTCTCCCTCATTGGAGGCAGACGCTTTAACGTCTGAGCCACCAGGGAAGCCTAGAAGTAAACCACTATTCTGACTTTCAGCACTGTACCTTAATTTATCCTCTTTTTTACATTTCATAAGTAGAATAATAAAATATGCATTCTTTTGTGTGCAGCTTCTTTCACCTAGCATTATGCTTTGGGATTCTTTCATGTTATTGCCTGTAGCAGAAGTTCTTTGCTTCTTTCAATTTCTGTGTGATATTCCATTACATGAGTATAATACAATTTATCCATTCTATTGATAGTATTTAGCTATTATATGTAAAACTTCTGAACATTCTTAGACATGTGTGGATGTGTGTACTCACTCATGTATATAGCTAAAACATAGGATTACTGGGTCACAGAGTAGGTATATGAGTAGCTGCTAGTTTTCCAAAGTGGATATACCAATTTATGCTCCAAATTGCAATATATGGGAATTCCAGTTGCTCCATTTGCTTGCCAAATCTCGGTATTATGTCTTATACATTTTTGCTGTACTAATGGTTGATTGCAAGTGGATTTAGTTTTCCTAATGATTAACCATGTAATCCCATCAGGATTTCAGATTAACAACTTTATTGTTGGTGTTAGTTAACAGTATCTGTCTCTGGGTGATATTATCATCTCTCCTAACTTATTTACAATTCTGTGGAATATTCTGTAATCTAAAAACTAAATTGTAAAGTTAAACACCATGGCCAATCCTTCTTGGAAAAGATAGAGAAAGAAGTGAGGAGAAGCAAATAACATGGTGTATATGTGTGTGTGTGTGTGTGTGTATAAGTTGGACTTAAACAGTGAGGATGATTCATTACCTCCTCCTTGATGGAAAGGGTCCAGTGTTACTATCCACACACACACACCTACCTGGCAACGTCCCCCAGTGGCTGCCTGATTCTTAAGGGGAATGTTGCTATCTTGAGGACTGGGAATTAGTTTCTGCTGTTGGCAAGTTAGGTACTCATTGTTGGCAGGAGCCAGGTTGGCCTTCATGAGAAGTTCTTGTGTGGAATCCATTCATCGCCTCTGCTGCTGTCACCGTGGCCACTTCTAGTTTGTTGAGGATGTCCTGGGGTGGC
>NW_024080603.1:7418700-7467846 GCF_014754425.2 Oryx dammah | reverse complement strand
GGCTAACTGATATCTGAAGATTTGTACTTTTATTTACTTGATTACTGAGGGGACCCTCTGCCCTTTAGTATATATCCACATTGGAGCAAAACATTTTTCACATACTATGATCATCCAGAGAGGTCCCCCATCCATAATGCTTCTCTGGTAGCTCAGCTGGTAAATAATCCACCTGCAATGCAGGAGATCCTGGTTTGATTCCTGGGTTGGGAAGATCCCCTGGAGAAGGGATAGGCTCCCACTCCAGTAGTCTTGGGCTTCCCTGAGGGCTCAGCTGGTAAGGAATCTGCCTGCAATGTGGGAGACCTGGGTTCAGTCCCTGGGTTGGGAAGATCCCCTGGAAAAGGGAATGGCAACCCACTCCAGTGTTTTGGCCTGGAGAATTCCATGGACTGTATAGTCCATGGGGTCACAAAGGGTCAGACATGACTGAGTGACTTTCACTTTGACCATCCAGGGTAACCGTTAGCCCTTGCCCATGACTCACCATAGATCCATAATTCTGGCTGTTTCTCTGTGTTGATAAAGTGGACAAGCAAAAATAGTAGTCTGCTAGGGTGACTTCTCTTCACAAGGGGTTTCAAGGATGTTCTTTATTGGAGATGGGAGACTGCGGCAGTCCATTTTTGCTTGGTGCCAGATACTGAGGAAGTTTCCTTCTCAGTCAGCTGATCATAAGGAATTCTCCATGAAGCTCTAGGTAGGGTAATACAGTAAGAGCAGGCATTAGAAGTCTCTGAACCATCTGCTCGTGTGATTTCTTACCTTCTGTAGATCTGATTTAGCCCAGTCTCTTTTACACCATTGTCTTTTGATGATTGATTGCTTCTGCGCAAGCCCAACTTTATAGCCTGTTGAGTCAGATAACATTCAGATCCTTATAGGCAGCTCAGGTTACAAGTCACTTGATATCTTTTCCTCAGGCTCTGCCAAAGCCTAGTTGCAAGCCAGGAGTCTTTTCTTAGGGAATGGCTTTGTTCCAGAACCTTAGAGATTTGTGCTGTGATTCTCTGGATTTTATTGGAGGCAACTAATTCAACTTGCTGCATCTTAAGACCCAAGTGGCAGAGCAGTTGGTACTGCAGACTGGACATGCTGCATATAATCACATTTTGCTCTGGGCCTTCTAAGTAAGTAACTAACCCTCACCGCTATAAGTAACCTATAAGTGTGAATCAATGTGGTGAAAGTCGCTCAGTTGTGTCCAGCTCTTTGCGACCCCATGGACTATACAGTTCATGGAATTCTCCAGGCCAGAATACCAGAGTGGGTAGCCTTTCCCTTCTCCAGGGATCTTTCCAACCCAGGGATCAAACCCAGGTCTCCCACATTGCAGGCAGATTCTTTACCAGCTGAGTCACAAGGGAAGCCCAAGAATACTGCAGTGGGCAGCCTATCCCTCCTCCAGCAGATCTTCCCCGCTCAGGAATCGAACTGGTGTCTGCTGCATTGCAGGTGGATTCTTTTCCAACTGAGCTATCAGGGAAGCCTGATAAATGTGGTAGGCGTTGTCTTTAGTAAAATGTAAAGTGGCCCATGAAGTGTTGTGCCTCTTTCTTTTGACAGTAAGAAGTTCTGGGTTCAGCAACTTGCATTTCACTTTGGAGGGGATAGTCCAACATGTTCTAGACCACTGTATCCTCAGAAACTTGACTGATGTAGCAGCCCTTGAATTTTCATGGTGTTTTTCAGCATGAGGCTTGGGCACATTATACTGAAACACCAAGGAACTGGTCATGTCCTGTTCATCAAGTCTGTTCTGCATGGTGCAGTCAGTTCAGTGGACCAGTGTGACGATCTGTAAGGTGCCTTAGACTAAGCACAGTCTCTGTAGAGTAAGTATGGCAGAGCGGAGAGTTGTTCAAACCCTGAGGCAAGTATGTTGAAAGTATATTCTTAACCTTGACCTGAAATAAAAGCAAATGGATTCTCGTGCTCCCTGCCTATTGCTAAAGCATTTTCCAGATGAGTAGCTTCCTCTCAGGTGCCAAGAGCTAGGTTTGGTCCAGAGAAGGTACCGCATTTGGTACAGCCAGTCACACTGGAGCTGCTGTTGATGAGTTTACAATAACCCACAGCCATTCTCTGGGATCTATCTGTTCTCTGCACAGACCAAAGAGGTAAGTTAAACATGAATGTGATCCTTGAAAATTTCAAGTCTTTGGTAGTGATCTAGTTTTCCCATGGATGTAATATTTTCTTTGGTTTACTACCCTAATAGGGAGGTCACTTGGTCATTCCTCTCACAATAGCCTGTACTCCCTGGTCATGGAGCCAGTGCGGAACATGCGTCAGTGGTCAAGTAAGTTTATTCAGCACACATTCAGAGACTGCAGAATAACCATGGGGCGGGCCCAGGAATTTACTGGACTCACTGTGAAATGCAGGAGGCCGAAATATGTTTCACCTGACCACAATAAACTTCACTTTGACTGTTAGTGGTATTTTAGGTCACTAGTATTTAGTGGAGCTCTAACTTTTCAAAAGTGGAAAGGTAAGGATTGCTGTCTAAGGGAATCAAAGCAAGTAGAATGTGCTTTGGTTATGCTTGTGTTTCCAGCTTCAAGATCACTTAGTGTATCTCTAAGAGTAATCCTAGGAGTCGGTAAGAGCTAGCAGGTGAAGGAGTGGAATTTGTTGTGGGCGGTGGTCTTTGCAAAAGGTAATTCCTATAGAGCTTGTAGTTGTGTTAGGAGGTGGTTTGGAAGAGCGTGTTTGTTTTTACACATTCTTAATGCTTTCTAATAAAGAACCAGAAGTGACCTTCATTATATTGAAAATTGAGTTTCAACTGTGAAACTCAGCTTGTGCCATACATGAATACATTTAGCACTCCACAAGCAAGTGAAATACCATTTTGAAGTGTGAAACACTCTTATAGAAAAGATGTTGTTAGGTGTTTCTTTTTCTCATGAGAAAAAACTAGTCCATAAATTTCAGAGTTATTTTTTTACTCAGGTAAAAATCTAAATACAGTTGATTCATCTGAATCATTGAGCTCTGTGAATTGCACTGCTTGAATTCAGCCACTTGTGCTGCATAGAAACTGTCTTTGAAACAACTGTTGACTTCTATTAACTTACCTTACTAGTTGCAAATAAATGTGACTATTTGCTTGTTTTGCAAGTTGATAAAATAGATTGTCTGGTAGTGGTGATGAAATTTGAGTATAAATTTGTATTCATTAAATTTATGTCTTTATGTGAAATTCTAGAGAAAAGGAAACAACCCTGTAACCTAAGGCATCTGTTGGTGGTCAGGTTTCCCTTCCTCCCTCATCTCTCTGATTCCATTTTAGGTTTTTTGCCCCCTATTCTTTTGTTTGTTTTGGTACCTTTGTTCTTTAGTCATACATGATAGTTTTTCTTACCTAATGGTACTATGCTGTGCTTATTAATGGCGTTGTAAGTCTGAGACTTACAGACAACATTGTTAAAAATGGAAATAAAACAGGTTTGTAGTAAAATCTTGACATATAGTTTGCAAAGACTTCCAACATCAATTCAGCTAGATTTGAATAACCTCAGATATGCAGATGACACCACCCTTATGGCAGAAAGTGAAGAGGAACTAAAAAGCCTCTTGATGAAAGTGAAAGAGGAGAGTGAAGAGGTTGGCTTAAAGCTCAACATTCAGAAAACGAAGATCATGGCATCTGATCCCATCACTTCATGGCAAATAGATGGGGAAACAGTGTCAGACTTTATTTTTTGGCGCTCCCAAATCACTGCAGATGGTGATCGCAGCCATGAAATTAAAAGACACTTACTCCTTGGAAGAAAAGTTATGACCAACCTAGATAGCATATTCAAAAGCAGAGACATTACTTTGCCAGCAAAGGTCCGTCTAGTCAAGGCTATGGTTTTTCCAATGGTTACGTGTGGATGTGAGAGTTGGACTGTGAAGAAAGCCGAGCACCGAAAACTGATGCTTTTGAACTGTGGTGTTGGAGAAGACTCTTGAGAGTCCCTTGGACTGCAAGGAGATCCAACCAGTGCATTCTGAAGGAGATCAGCCCTGGGTGTTCTTTGGAAGGAATGATGCTAAAGCTGAAACTCCAGTCCTTTGGCCACGTCATGCGAAGAGTTGACTCATTGGAAAAGACTCTGATGCTGGGAGGGATTGGGGGCAGGAGGAGAAGGGGGCGACCGAGGATGAGATGGCTGGATGGCATCACCGACTTGATGGATGTGAGTCTGAGTGATCTCCAGGAGATGGTGATGGACAGGGAGGCCTGGCATGCTGTGATTCATGGGGTCACAAAGAGTCGGACACGACTGAGTGACTGAACTGAACTGAACTGAAGTATGAATCATAAAGTATTTTCTGTTCACGTGTACAAGGTTGCTATTTGTTTTGGAGTCCTAATTAGAAAATGGGATTTTCATCAGAAACCTTTCCTGGATGTTTTTTGTGCAGGGTAACTATATGGCAGAGGAAAACAAACACCAGTACAAAAAACCACTACTTGACTGATAGTTAGCTTATGTGTCCCTTTCTTGGGGAGTAGGTAAGATTTTGTCAAACTGAGATGAATGATTCTTCCATGCCCTTCCTTACCCTGACTCCCGTTGACCTTGTCCTGACGCGCCTCCTCCCCGTTCTCCCTTGCCCGCTGGTAGTGTGTCACTTGTCATGGAGTGGGGTCTACATTAGCTTGGTTTATCACTGTCCCGTCCAGGTTGTTTCTCTTTCCTTCATTTATGTCCTCTCTTACTTTCTCCTTACCTTCAACTTCATCTGTTCCTGACTTCTGGGTCCCTCTGCAGTGTAGATTTCGACAGTTCACACCACTCTTTTCCCCTATAACTGTCAGCATTGATGACTCCAACATCCATTTGAATCATAATAACTGACATTTAATGAGTTCTTATTCTGTGCCAGGTACTATTTTTAAAATCATGTTTGTATGAAAGTCAGTCCTTGGAATAGCCCTCTGAGGTGTAGGTACTCTCATTATTCCCATTTCACAGATGAGGTTATTTGCCCAAAGTCAGAGAACTCAACTAGTAAGTGTGGCTTTTGAACTCAGGTAACCTGATTCCAGAGTTCATATTCTTAACCAATACAATCCAGGACCTTTAAAAAGTGCTGATGCCTGGGGCACTTGCCCAACTGATTAAGTAAGACTCTCTGGTGAGCAGGAGCCAGGTAGCTATACTTAAGTCTCCCCAAGTGACTTTATTGCACCAAGCTGAGAACTTGTTGTTCTGTATCTGCACCACTTAGAATGGTAGCTTCTAGCTGCTTGTGTTTATTTAAATTTAAATAAACTAAGGTTAAATAAAATGAAAACTCAGTCCCTCTACCTCCTTGGCACCTTTCAAGTGCCCCATTGGCCGGTGTGGCTAGTGACTGCTGTGTTGGACTCGGTAGATTTAGAATACTTCTGTCCCAGCAGCAGTTCTGTTGGACAGCGCTGCTCTGCACTGTGCCTCTCATCCCTCACACTGCCTGCCTCCTTGACCCCATGACCTTCACTTTTCTTTATAGTGGCCCACTGACATGGCTGAACCCTGACCATGTCATCCCCTGGAACTCATCTGCTTTGCAGAAATCTTTTAACTCATAAATCCCTCTTTGACCTGAGCCTCCAATTCTGTTTTCTTTCCAGTGCAACCTCTCCGCCTAGCCATTTCCCAGGTTTTTCTTTTTTCCAGGTTTTCCTGCTTTTTACTGTTCAGTTCTGTACCACATGACCAGTAATGTCCTGGACATTTCCTCTGTGTCTTCCATTTTCTCTGTCCTTTCCTGCTGCACCCATGGCGGGCAGCTCTGATGCTGGGCATAGAGCTGTGGACACTCCTTGCTACTCCTGCCCCAGTGCTGCTAGAGAAAATCATCTGCCTTCAAACAGATGTCGCCTTAATTTTTGTCTCATTTGGAAACTCATATCTGTACAGCAGTCCTTTAAGTCATTCCTATATCATTCTCTCTTTTCCTCTGTAGTGGCTGCAACTGACCTTTTCACCCCTGGCACCCGATCGCCCACCCTTGCCAGCCTCAGCAGATGGCCCCACCTCTCACCTGGAGGCAGAGCCACAAAGACGCCTGTGCTTTTCACCTGCACCTTCACACTCCCTAGGAGCTGCACCTGTTCTTCATCCCTTCCCTCATCTTTTCTAAAGCTCCCCTCTCCAGTGGGTCACCCAAGCCCCATCTTGCTATATGGGGGCTTTGCCAAGTCTCCCCTCCAAAAAAGTGAAAAAATAATGATACAAGTGAACTTATTTACATAACAGAAACAGACTCACAGACTTAGTAATAACATTAATGAATGAGGATGAGGCTCTAGCATGATTCTCTGTGGGGACTAAATACCTTGTTTGGGGATAATTTGAAACACATTCTTGCTGTGCATGTGTGTGCTTCTGAGTGGAGAGGTGGAATCCCTAATAGATGTTTGGGAACTCACTGTCAAGATTTCCTTTCTCCCTGCACAAAACGCCCGAATGCTTCGTTAACACCACTGCCACATTGCTCGTTACCTGTCTTACTTTGCTGATCTGCCTTGAGCTCGGCCACTTGCCTCACACCTGCCTCTAGCTGCCTCCCCACTGCCCCTGTAGAGGGATTCATGGGACTTTCGGGATGTTTTAGGTTTTATCGGCAGCCAGGAAACATTTAGGACTACTGTGTTTTTAAGTCAAATTTTCTAAAAAAAAATGACTTTTCATGAAATAGGATTTGGGCCCATTGTTACTGATATCTGAAAATGCTTCTTCAGCAACTTATGGGGACTGTCTTTGTTCTCATAGATATAAAGAGAACTAATTAAAACATGAAAACCATGGCTTTTGAGGTGATTATAAGCTACTTTGAGAAGAGTATATGTGTACCACTTAATTCTAATACAGGCACAAGGTGGTAATTGAGCAAAGGTGGGACATTTTACAGAAAATTTCATGAAGGAGGTGACTTGAGAACCTTGAAGGACAGGTGAGAATTTCAGTGGGTAGATATGAGAGCGAGGCTGGAGCAGTCCAGGTAGGGTGCACCTTGAGTCATGGCGGTAAGAAGTAAGCCATATGCTGGCTTATGTTGGATATTTCAGTTTGATTGATACAAGGGTGTATTGAGAGACACACATTGAAGGATAATTTGAGCCACAGAATAAAGTGCCAGCCAGAGTAGTGCAGATGTGGTAAGTGTGGGGAGCCTTTCTGGACTTTTTTCCGAGGAAAAGTGTGAAGATGGGATGCTGGGAAGATGCTCTGGCAGCAAGAAGTGAATTGGAGGGTTTATTGGAGGGTGGGAGCTGGGCACCTGTGGCTGGTTGACCAGCCTAGGGACGTTGTGGCACTGGGGCCTTCTCTTTTTCACCCTGTTGGAGGGATGGGAGGCAGAGGCTGCCCCTTGGCTGTGCCCCACTCTGATCTGAGACTTGAAACCGTGGCCTTTGGCCGCTCAGCTTCTTAGACTAAGCTCTTCTCCAAATTTCTGCTAGTTCACTCTTCCTGTCACCGCTCTTCTCCACAAGTATTCAGTTATGTTTTAAATGGATACTCAAAGGTCAAGCAGTGAAAAGGAGGAAGAAGAGAAGCCATTTACAAAATGGATTATCAAAAGCTGGATGAAGGTCCAAAAGCATGTTTGATATGAACAGAGTAACCACATGTTCTTAGCTGAACCACGTTAATGGCTCCAAGATGCTTGGAAATTCATGCCTGTAGGAGATGGATTTGAGGGAGTGGAGAATCTGTAATTAAAACATTAGTGCTTGCCTAAATTCTGTATTTTAATAAGCAGAGATGAATTAGCTACACTGCTTCGTGAAGTGTGCCTCAGTTTTTAAAAATTCAACCAACTCCTTTTGTATTTTGTATTCCTTTTGTATTTTTTTTCATCTTTTTACCCATTGTTGCTTTTCTGTCATCAGTCCAAATGTCAACAAAGTGAAAGAGGCAGACATTGTGGGCCCCCATAATGGATCACATTTTGAAAATGCTGCTCTGTGTGTGTATGTACATATGTAGGTATGTCTAACCATCCTTTCAGTTATTCCAGCTTGCTTTTGTGGTGAGATGATGCTTCTTGTGGCTTTCACTTGCTTTGCTGTTTGCTTAGTGTTTCCTTACAAAACTCTGTGTAAGCCTCTGTGGTTCTATCCATATTGCTCAGAGCACTGTTGGTTTGCAGTGTGCTATTTGTGCCCAAGTTTGGTTTGGGATTTGTTTTTGTTCAGTCACTCAGTCTTGTCCAACTCTTTGTCACCCCATGGACTGCAGCACACCAGGCTTCCCTATTCTTCACTATCTCCCAGGGTTTGCTCAGACTCATGTCCATTGAGTCAATGATGCCATCCAACCATCCCAGCCTCTCTCACCGCCTTCTCCTCCTGCCCTCAATCTTTCCCAGCATCAGGCTCTTGTTTGGGATTAGGATCAGATATATAGCTGGCTATTTGGACTGTAACTGCCAAAATGCTAAACACTGGGTATTCACTCTCACGTCCTCCACTTTGATGTTAAAAAGCTGTAAAGATCACTGGGACAAGCAACTCTTGCAGCTCAATTCCAGAAAAATAAACGAGCCAAAGAATGGGCCAAAGAGCTAAACAGACATTTCTCCAAAGAAGACATACAGACGGCTAACAAACAAACGAAAAGATGCTCAACATCACTCATTATCAGAGAAATGCAAATCAAAACCACAATGAGGTACCACTTCATGCCAGTCAGAATGGCTGCAGTCCAAAAGTCTACAAGCAATAAATGCTGGAGAGGGTGTGGAGAAAAGGGAACCCTCTTACACTGTTGGTGGGAATGCAAACTAGTACACCCACTATGGAGAACAGTGTGGAGATCCCTTAAAAAACTGGAAATAGAACTGCCTTATGACCCAGGAATCCCATTACTGGGCATACACACTGAGGAAACCAGAATTGAAAGAGACACATGTACCCCAATGTTCATCGCAGCACTGTTTATAATAGCCAGGACATGGAAACAACCTAGATGTCCATCAGCAGATGAATGGATAAGAAAGTTGTGGTACATATACACAATGGAGTATTACTCAGCCATTAAACAGAATACATTTGAATCAGTTCTAATGAGATAGATGAAACTGGAACCTATTATACAGAGTGAAGTGAGCCAGAAAGAAAAACACCAATACAGTATACTAACAGATATATATGGAATTCAGAAAGATGGTATCGATAACCATGTATGTGAGACAGCAAAAGAGACACAGATGTATAGAACAGTCTTTTGGATTCTGTGGGAGAGGGAGAGGGTGGGATGATTTGGGAGAATGGTATTGAAACGTGTAATATCATATATGAAACGAATCGCCAGTGCAGGTTCGATGCATAAGACAGGATGCTTGGGGATGGTGCACTGGGATGACCCAGAGGGATGGTACGGGGAGGGAGGTGGGAGAGGGGTTCTGGGTGGGGAACATGTGTATACCCGTGGCGGATTCATGTTGTATGGCAAAACCAATACAATATTGTAAAGTAATTAGTCTCCAATTAAAATAAATAAATTTATATTAAAAAAAAAGAATTTTTCTAGATGTAGCTTTCCTTTCAAAGCTGTGGCCTGAGAGGTCTCAGAGAGGATTTCAGTGGCTAAAACTTGTGTTGTCTGATGGAACAGGGAGATGATGATATGTGAGTTTTCTTTCACTAACCTTTATTTTTGGTTATTTTAGGTGATGACTATAAAATAACATAGTGTTGGTAGATTTGTGTACTTCTCCAGTGTAGTGTACGCTGCCGTGTTTCTGATTATGAACCTCTGTGGCTAACTTTTTAAATGAGAACCAGAAGGAAGTATCTATTCTCACAGTTTGATTTCTTTCAATTTATATTGATTAGACAAGTCCTTTTTCTTTTGGTTTCTTTTGTTAGATGAAAAGTATCTAATTTATCTGACTTTGAAGGATCTTTCCTATCAGATGTTTGATGGAAATACAGCAAATAGTTATATCTGTGAATAAATGATTTGGCATCCCAAAGCAATGGAAATCTTGGAAAGAGCAAAAATAATTGTGGATTGTTGGGACTAACAGTCTTGTTCCTATGTTCCTAGGAACCTAAGTTTTCTATGCAAATGAATTGATCTTCCTCATCATGAAATCAAAGAAATGTCTGTTAGCTCTACAAAATACCTTCATAACATCTAGATAATTGTTTGAAAAACTGGAGACTGTCACTCAGCCATGCATGTTGACTCATAAAGGTGACTGTCACATAGAATATATTAAATGAACGGCTCTCATGTACCCTCATTTTCCTTGCAACAACCATAAATCAATTTCACCCTATTCATACCTTCATCCACTTCTTTCCTTCCTATTATATTTTGAAGCAAATCCTAGTCATCATAAGGTTTCACTCACAAATGACTCAGTAGGTATGTATTTCTAGTCTAGTGTTGTCCAGCAGAATTTTCTGTGATGACAGAAGTATTTACTCTCTTTCTGTAGCCACTAGCCACATGTAGCTATTGAGTACTTGGAATATGGCTAGTGAGACTCAGTTCAGTCCAGTCGCTCAGTTGTGTCCGACTCTTTGCAACCCCGTGAACTGCAGCACTTCAGGCCTCCCTGTCCATCATCAACCCCCAGAGTTCACCCAAACTCATGTTCATTGAGTCGGTGATGCCATCCAACCATCTCATCCTCTGTCGTCCCCTTCTTCTCCTGCCCTCAATCTTTCCCAGCATCAGGGTCTTTTCAAATGAGTCAGCTCTTCGCATCAGGTAGCCAAAGTATTGGAGTCTCAACTTCAACATCAGTCCTTCCAATGAACACCCAGGACTGATCTCCTTTAGGATGGGCTGGTTGGATCTCCTTGCAGTCCAAGGGACTCTCAAGAGTCTTCTTCAACACCACAGTTCAAAAGCATCAATTCTTTGGTACTCAGCTCTCCTTATAGTCCAACTCTCACATCCATATATGACCACTGGAAAAACCATAGCCTTGACTAGATGGACCTTTGTTGGCAAAGTAATGTCTCTGCTTTTTAACGTGCTATCTAGGTTGGTCATAACGTTTCTTCCAAGGAGTAAGCATCTTTTAATTTCATGGCTGCAGTCACCATCTGCAGTGATTTTGAAGCCCAGAAAAATAAAGTCAGCCACTGTTTCCTCTGTTTCCCCATCTATTTGCCATGAAGTGATGGGACCGGGTGCCATGATCTTAGTTTTCTGAATATTTAGCTTTAAGCCAACTTTTTCACTCTCCTCTTTCACTTTCATCAAGAAACTCTTTAGTTCTTCTTCACTTTCTGCCATAAGAAGAAAATAAAATTTTACTTGTGTTTAATTTTAATTAGTTGAGAGTTAAGTAGCCGCATGTGGTTAGTGGCTATGGAACTGGAGACCATGACTTAAGAAGGTAAGAGCTCTTTTCATGTAACATAATCCTGTTAGCTTGCCAATAGTTTTAATAGTTATTCCTTAATATTATCAAATATCTAGTAAGCATTAACATTTCCACTTGTTTCATAAGTTTGATAAATTGTGTATGTAATAGTTTGGATCAGAATACAGAAATAGTATATTGCAATTGGTAGATATGTGTGTTTTCAAGACTGGAGGTTCTCTTTTTCTAATTTGTTAGTTATTTGTTGAAAATATGGGGTATTTTGTCCTTTCTAGATTCTGTATCCTACTCATAGATGATACAGTCAAGGTTCAGGTGTGTAAGCTATACTCAAAGCCAGGTTTGACTCCAAATTAAGGTTCACAGTGGGGCTGCTGGGTCCAGAGTTTGAATTCTTAATCATTCTGCTATATTCTGTGGGCTTCCCTGATGGCTCAGCAGGTAAAGAATCAGCCTGTGAAGCAGGAGACACAGGTTTGATCCCTGGGTCGGGAAGATCCCCTGGAGAAGGAAATGGAAACTACTCCAGTATTCTTGCTGGAAAAATCCCATGGACAGAGGAACCTGGTGGGCTATAGTCCAATGGTTTGCAAAGAGTTGGACACAACTAAGCAACTAAGCACACACCATGCTACATTCTGTATTTCCCCTTAAACACAGAGGATGAGAAATTTCATCTTGGTTGCCGCTTAGAAACCTGAACATGTTTGAAATTACAACCTTAAATTTTACCAAGTGACTTTCCAAGGCTATTGGGAGAATGAAACCAGCTATGCTGGAAAGCACTTGAGGACCCGTAGCATAAAAGACTGTTACTTGTCTATGAAGTCAGCTGATTACTATTCCCAGATTCCTACTTGTGTTTTGCGTGTCAGTTACTTTAAAATGGAATCTATTCCTATAGGCTGCATTCTGAATATGACATTTTTATTTTAAGTCCCCTAAACATTATAAAAATCCTCTAAGAAACTTGTTTAAAAACTCTTCTGTTCAGGGTGCCTCGTGCATTTTCTAGATTGTTTTTCTCATCTGGGTTGGGAGAGATTTGTCTGTGTCAACAAGGTGGAATGCTGAAATGCACTCCTGGGACTGAATGCCTCTGAAGTATAGCAACTTGATAACAAAACCTGAGTGTCTATGTGTGCTGAAATTTTCCTGTTTTGTATGTTGATCTGATAACTACAGAAGTCTACATGCTAATCTCTGTCATTCTTAGTGGCTGCTCTTCCCTCAAGACCACCCTTTCCTTCCTCAACCCAGGTGGCTGTGGAGCCTGCTGCAACTCAACACACCAAGAGGGGTGGGTGCCTTCAGCTCTAATTCTTTTCACATGTATTGGATTAAATTGCTACCTAAGGCAGCACATGGGGACATTGGTCTGGCTGATAAACAGGTCTGGAAAATGTGCCCAGTGCAACTGCTACTCTATAAAACCCCTTGCCAGCCCACCCACTCAGGACTTCCAGGCATCTCAAAGCCAGTCTGCTCAGAAATACATGGTACTCCGTGCTATGGAGAAGTTATCAGGAAACGTTAGTGATAGTTTTTTTTGTGTGTGTGATAAGCTGTATTTCTTATGTCTTCAGTTCAGTGGGAAGAAATACAGGAGAAAGAATAGTGAAAAGGAATGAAGAAAGGGAAGGAAAGGAATTGGGGAGCCCTCTAGGACAGCCTGCTTGTTTTCCTGCACCCTGTGCGGCATTTCTCTTTGTTGCCTAGTGTCTTGTTTAAAAAATTTTATTTATTTTTAATTGAAGGATAATTTCTTTACAGTATTGTGTTGCTTTCTGACAAGCATCAACATGCATCAGCCATAGGTATGCATATGTCATTCCCTCTTGAACCTTCCTCCCACCTCCCTCCCCAGCCAACCCTTCTAGGTTGTTAAAGGGCCCTGGTTTGAGTTCCCTGAGTCGTACATAGCCAAATACTCACTGGCTGTCTATTTTATGTATGGTAATGTATGTTTCCTTGTTATTCTCTCCATATACCCCACACTCTCTTTTCTCTCCCCCAGCCATGTCCATAAGTCTGTTCTCTATGTCTGTGTCTCCACTGCTGCCCTGCAAATAATTTCATCAGTACCATCTTTCTAGATTCTGTATATATGTGTTAGTATACAATATTTGTGGTTCTCTTTCTGATTTACTTAACTTTGTATAATAGGCTCTAGATTCATCTACTTCATTAGAACTGACTCAAATCTGTTCCTTTTTATGGCTGAGTAATATTTCGTTGTTTATATGTACCACAGTTTCTTTACCCAATCATCTGTTGATGGACATCTAGGTTCTTCCATGTCCTAGATATTATAAATAATGCTGCAGTAAACATTGGGATAAAAGTGTCTTTTTCAGTTTTGTTTCTTCAGGGTCTGTTCCTAGGAGTGGGATTGGTGGGTGTGGATCATCGAAAAAGCAAGAGAGTTCCAGAAAAACATCTCTTTCTGCTTTATTGCCTATACCAAAGCCTTTGACTGTGTGGATCACAATAAACTGTGGAAAATTCTGAAAGAGATGGGGACACCAGACCACCTAACCTGCCTCTTGAGAAACCTGTATATATGCAGGTCAGGAAGCAGCCGTTAGAACTGGACATGGAACAACAGAGTGGTTCCAAATAGGAAATGGAGTACGTCAAGGCTGTATATTGTCTCCCTGCTTATTTAACTTCTATGCAGAGTACATCATGAGAAACACTGGACTGGATGAAGCACAAGCTGGAATCAAGATTTCCGGGAGAAATATCAATAACCTCAGATATGCAGATGACACCACCCTTATGGTAGAAAATGAAGAAGAACTAAAGAGCCTCTTGATGAAAATGAAAGAGGAAAATGGAAAAGTTGCCTTAAAGCTCAACATTCAGAAAACTAAGATCATAGCACCCGGTCCCATTACTTCATGGCAAATAGATGGAGAAACAGGGGAAATAGTGGCTGACTTTATTTCTCTGGGCTCCAAAATCACTGCAGATGGTGACTGCAGCCATGAAATTAAAAGACGCTTACTTCTTGGAAGGTAAGTTATGACTAACCTAGACAGCATATTCAAAAGCAGAGACATTACTTTGCCGACTAAGGTCTGTCTAGTCAAGGCTATGGTTTTTCCAGTGGTCATATATGGACATGAGAGTTGGGCTATAAAGAAGGCTGAGTGCTGAAGAATTGAAGCTTTTGAACTGTGGTGTTGGAGAAGACTCTTGAGAGTCCCTTGGACTGCAAGGAGATCCAACCAGTCTATCCTAAAGGAGATCAGTCCTGGGTGTTCATTGGAAGGACTGATGTTGAAGTTGAAACTCCAATACTTTGGCCACCTGATGCAAAGAGCTGACTCATTTGTAAAGACCCTGATTCTGGGAAAGATTGGGGGCAGGAGGAGAAGGGGACGACAGAGGATGAAATGGCTGGATGGCATCACTAACTCGATGGACATGAGTTTGAGTAAACTCCGGGAATTGGTGATGGACAGGGAGGCCTGGTGTGCTGCTGTCCAGGGGGTCACAAAGAGTCAGACACAACCAAGCGACTGAACTGAACTGAACTGATGGTGGTTTTATTCCTAGTTTTTTAAGAAATCTCCATACCGTCTTCCATAGTGACTGTATCAGTTTACATTCCCACCAACAGTGCATGAGGATTGCCTTTTCTCCACACCTTCTCCAGCATTTATTGTTTGTAGACTTTTTGATAATGGCCATTCTTACCAGTGTGAGATGATAGCTCATGGTAGTTTTGATTTGTATTTCTCTAATAATGAGTGACGTTGTACATCTTTTCATGTGTTCATTCACCACCTGTATGTCTTCTTTGGAGGAGAATGTCTGTTTATGTCTTTTTCCCACGTTTCGATTGGGTTGTTTGTTTTTCTGATACTGACTTTTATGAGCTGCTTATATATTTGGGAAATTAATTCTTTGTCAGTTGTTTCATTTGCTATTATTTTGTCCCATTCTGAGGGTTGTCTTTTCACCTTATTTAATAGTTTCCTTTTCTGTGCAAAAATGTTTAAGTTTAATTAGGTCCCACTTGTTTACTTTTGTTTTTATTTCCATTACTCTAGGAGGTGGGTCATAGAGGATCTTGCTGTGATTTATGTCAGAGAGTGTTCTGCCTATGTTTTCCTCTAAGCGTTTTATACTTTCTGGTCTTACATTTAGGTCTTTAATCCATTTTGAGTTTATCTTTGTGTTTTGTGTTAGAAAGTATTCTAATTTTATTCTTTTACATATCTTTGTTACCCCGTATCTTTAAAGAAATGATCTTTAATGGAAAGGGTTACTTTACTGATAAACTTTTTTTTAAAAGTGAAGTTTTTAACAATTCTAATTTAAGTGTCTCCCAAGAATATAGTTCTCTGACAATTTATATTTTCCAGTTGCACATGTCTTTGCATGGTGTTTTGTGAATTATTTTGTTTCATTCTATAGGATGGAATTGACACTTGACTTTAAATAAAGATATTTGAAAGGATTTTGACATAATTAGTTGCATATGCCCCTTGTATACTGTCTTCACCTAAACTGATATACAGAGTTTTAGATTATTGTCCAAAATTATTTTTCGTTTTTTTTTTTTTAAGATACCAGGCTCTGTCTTTAGAGTGCCTTGTTTTTTTAAGGCATGTAGTTATGGATGAGCAATATAGTTTTTAATATTTAGAATGACTTCTTTTCATATTGTGAGCCATCAGCAAAGATGTTTATAATAGTTTACATGCCTTGTTCATTTGTGAGGTCATGAAAAAGGGATTAGAGAATCCTATTACCATGATGTTTCAGTTGACTGCTAATGCATCAGAGCTGCATTTGATGACCTCCACTATTAAAATCATTTTCTGTATACACACACACACACACACACACATATGTATTTTTGTAAACTTATTTCTTGAATTGGTTGTGAAGGAGGTAAGGTAACTTCCTTAGTTTCAAGTAGGAAGGTTAATGCATTATAATTGAACACAATTATATGTGGAATTTTTGGAGCCTGATAAGGATTTATTCAGTAAATTCAATCAAAGTTTATTGAGTGCCATATTTCCCAAGCTCAGGAAACAGAGCAGCGAACTAAAACAAAGTCTCATCTTGCAGGCGGAGACCAATTATACAATGAAAAATTAAGTATAAATATACTTCATGTTAAGAAGAATAAAGTTGGGTGAAGGGGGTAAGTGTGGTGGGATGTGGGAGGATTACTAGTTGGGGACTTTTGATAAGGTAACATTTGAACAGAAACTTGAATGAAGGAAGCAAACTATCTGGTTATTTTATAGAAAGAAGTAGTCTTGCAGAGTGAACAGTAGGTGTGAAGGTCCTTGCTGTATGTGTAAATAGATACTTATTTATGAACAGTACTTAAGTTTATATTAGGGCTGAGTGAATGCTGTGGGCTTGCTGTCTAAATTGGATCTTTATCCAGGAAGTAGATACAGGATAAACTGTACATCCTTTCTTAATTCTTGGTTTTGCTGGGTCCTTGTTGCTGCTCGTGGGCTTTCTGTGGTTGTGGCAAGCGAGGGCTGCTCTTTGTCGTGGTACATGGGCTGATGGCTTCCCTTGTTTTGGAGCACAGGCTCTAGGCACACGGACTGCAGTAGCTGTAGCTAACAGCCTTTAGTTGCTCTGCGGCATGTGGCATCTTCCCAGACCAGGGATCGAACCAATGTCCCCTGCATTTGCAGGCCGATTCTTATCCACTGTACTGCCAGGAAGTCCAAACTACATCCTTTTAAGTGGATCATTTGCAAGCAAAATTCACATCACAGAATAAAATTGGCAGAAATATAGTTGTATTGGACTAGTAAAGGTGAAGGGCTTCCCTGGTGGCTGAGATGGTAGAAATTATAACTGTGATGCAAGAAACCTGGCTTCAGTCCCTGGAGAAGGGAATTCTTGCCTGGAGAATTCTGTGGATAGAGGAGCCCGGTAGACAGTTCATGAGGTCTCAAAGAGTTGGACATGACCGAATGACTAATACTAATACTTTCACTTTTTCAGTAGAGATGAAAGGAAAAAATAAAACCTTAATGTGCTATTATATAGAATTGAAAAAATTGTTTTTGGAGTATAGATCTGTTTCTATTACTTTTTAATCTTTATATGAGGATTAGAAAATCTTACTGAAGGAAGCCGTCTAAGACAAACTTCCCTGTTAGGCATTGGAATGGGTTGAGTTGTGTCTCCCCAAAAGATGCTCACCAGGACCTGTAAATGTGACCTTTGTTGGAAATAGGGTCTTTGCAGATGATCTAGTTATGGTGAGGTCATTAGGGTGGTTCCTTATCCGGTATGGCTGTGTCCTTGCAAAAAGAAGGAAGATGATGTGAACACATAGGGAGAATGCCGTCTACAAGTCAAGGGAAGCTTGAGGCTTTGAGAAACTAGAACAGAGACATGGAATACGTTTTCCCTCACAGCCCTCATGAGAAACCAAGCCTCATCTAGCACTTCTGGCTTCCAGAACTGTGAGACAATCGGTCTCTGTTCTTTACGTCACTCAGTTTGTGGTACTTTGTAAGGGCAACTCTGCTGCTGCTGCTGCTAAGCTGCTTCAGTCGTGTCCGACTCTGTGCGACCCCATAGATGGCAGTCCACCAGGCTCCCCCGTCCCTGGGATTCTCCAGGCAAGAACACTGGAGTGGGTTGCCATTTCTTTCTCCAATGCATTAAAGTGAAAAGTGAAAGTGAAGTCGCTCAGTCGTGTCCAACTTTTCACGACCCTGTGGACTGCAGCCTACCAGGCTCCTCCGTCCATGGGATTTTCCAGGCAAGAGTACTGGAGTGGGGTGCCATCGCTTTCTCTGAAGGGCAACTCTAGGAAACTAATAATATAAGCATTAAGAAATATTTTGTTTTCTTCTCAAGCTGTCAAAAATGAGAAGATAAACATTAAAATCCTTTCTCTGTCTATAGTTAGGCATATAGGAGGGCAAATATCAACACCTACAAACCCCAACTGGATCACAGCCTTTACCAGCTCATGCTCTCCCTACATTTGATGGGTAGTTTGTACTTGGTTATTGATTTCTTTATCTAAAATGGGTAATGTGATTTTTGGCAACATGGCAGCCACATAAAACATGTCACAGTGGAAGAATCCCTGACAGAAGTGTCATGCTTTTCCAGGAATGCTGTCTCTGTTATGTATTTTCCATTTTCTGCTTGTTAATACTTTGCAAGACTGCTGCTCTAACACTTGAGAAAAATGAGCTGAAGAAACTTCCTTCTCACTGAGAAACTAAAACAAGCTCATGGTTGTGCTTTCAGAAGAGGCCAAATTGTATCTTTCAGAGGGAGGAAAGGGAAGTAGTCAGGTGAAGTCTTCTTAAAAACCAAATTTGAAGATGTAGGGTCATTTTTTCATACTGAAGATAGAAAACTGAGAGTGGAGGCTGGGGTCATCGCTGGATGAGGTCAGGCAGCTTTAGAATGCTTGTGACTTTGGCTCATTGAAACCTGGTTATGAGTTTTCATGAGGAGGTGTGAAGTTAGGAGCCTAGGCTCTGTGACATGGCTTGCGTTCGAACCTTGGCTTCTTGGCTTCTTGGCTGTATGAGGAAGTTACCTGATTTCTCTGTCTCAGTTTTTTCTCCTTTGAAAATTGGGGTAACAGTAGTTCCATCTCAAAGAGTTGTTGTGGGAATAAAGTGTGATGCTCCCTGTAAAGTGATCCAGAAGAGTGTCTGGTCCCATTAAGTGCTCAGTAATTTATGGCCATCATTAGTAGTAGGGGGAGGAATAGAAAATCAGGTTAGAAGGGAAAATGTAAGATGGCAAGATAGGGCAGAAGAGGCAGATCTGCAGGTCGCTGACTGGAAGGGCTCTTGGGAGAAGATAGCTCTCATCAGCTCCTCGGCACTCCCCAGGGAACAGGAACCTCAGTAATACTGAAGAATGGTTCTAAAGCCTGTTTGGAAGAAGTAGGATTTGTAACAGTCTCCACTGATGCTCCTGGGTTTCTGGAGCTGGCTTTAGTCTTTATAACAGGACAGAGGGTGGGCAGAGCACAGGGCACGTCCAGGCTCCCCAGGGGCAGCCTGACCTTAGCAGATCATGAGAGAAATGACAGCGGCAGCTAGCCTGGAGCACGCCTTATGAGGAAGCAGCTTGTGCAGCCACACAGAGGACAGGATCTCGGCATTTCACTCTCAGAGCCCTCGTGTGAGGCGATTCTTATTACCAGCTGTGTTTCTGAGATGGAAAACCTTGTGCTTTGGAAGGCTGGTTTTCTAAAGTTACATGTTGAGGAAGTGGTGGAGCCAGGATTCGCGTCAGGTCTGTCTGATTACAGAGCAGGGGCTTCCAGCTACGGGGGAATCATGCCAGTTTCTCCCCGTCCCCAGCAGCTGGTTCACCACTTCCGGTCTTTTCTTCCTGAGGTAGGGATGTGATGACCTAGACTTAGTGCCCCAGCACTGTTGGTGTCACGGAAGGATTATAACAAGAGGAAGGTGATGGTGAGTTCGTCTCATCATTTGTTCTTTTCCTGTATATTTGTTTGTTTGACAACTTAAGTGTCAATCTTGCGGTTATAAAATTGTGAGACCAGTTTTAAGAATACGATAACTCATGTACCTATGCATATTTTCAGCCCATTTTGTACATATAATGGTATTCTCATTATTGTTTAAAGAAATCTGTCTTACTTTAGATTTATTTCTTGTTTTTTAACCAAGAAATACTATGTTATTCATTGTACTCAACATGTTTACTAAGACTGGTCTGCAGATAAATTTTGACGTCGCTCAGTCGTCCCAACTCTTTGCGACCTCATGGACCGCAGCCCACCAGGCTCCTCTGTCGATGAAAATTTCTAGGCAAGGATACTGGAGTGGGTATCCATTTCCTTCTCCAGGAGATCTTCTGAACCCAGGGATTGAACCCGGGTCTCCTGCACTGCAGGCGGATTCTTTACCGACTGAGCTACAAGGGAAGCCACCCTCAAATGACCATCTGCAAGTGTTGAGGATATTTTAAAACAGTGTTACATTCTCAGAAGAAAGTTGTAGAGGAAGCACTAACCTGTGTGGTGCTATGATAGTGTCATAATCACGGGAGTCGTTTTGAAGTGGATCGTGTTCATTTTGAGACGTCCATCCTGACACACTTGCAAAGGTATTCATTGCTCGCTGTCCAGAGCAGTGAGCTTGTCACTAGTGTCTGGGTAGATTCTGTGCCCTTCTGTCTGCTCATCCATCTGCCACTCTTTCCTGCCCCCACCTCTGTGCTCCCTCACTGAGAGTGGCTCTTTGCTCAGCCGTGTTGTGAACAAGCTCAGGTTCTTTCATTTCTCGTGAACTTGCAGCAGTCACCACCCTTCCCTCCACTCTTCTTTTTATAGACAGACTTCTCAAACTGGTGGCTGGAGGGAGAGGTGGAGAGCCAGGTGAGAGACGTCTCAGGAAAGCCACAGGATGGGTCATGGTCAGATGCTGCCCCAGCAGTTCCTGAAGTGTGACCTTTGGACCTGCAGCATCAGTGTCACGTGGGGACTTGTTAAAAATGCAGGTTCTTGGGCCCACCCCATTCTACCTGAGGAGGAAACTTTGGGGGTGGGCCATCCATCTGAAAAGACCAGCAGTTGATTGCGATGCAACCTAAATTTTGAGAAGCACCGTATTACAGAAAGGTCAAGTGAGATGTGGGCCAGAGATCCCCACTGGCATTCCTGCACGGGCAGTTCTTTGTTTCCTTCACCTGCCCCCTCAGTCCTGTGTGGTCTTGCTCCTGTCCCCAGCGGTTCACTGAGAGTGCAGGGAGTGGACAGGCCCTCCTTCCTGACTCCCTGCGCTGCCGTGGGCCCTGGTGCCTGGGAAGAGCCCCTGACCTGGCAAGGTGCTGGCTTCTGTTCTAGCATCCTCCTCTTAACCAGGTTAACTAGTCTGGGTGACTTAACTAGTCCGAGCCCTTGTTTCTCATTTGTTGTTAACCCAGAGAGTAAGATTTGCTAACCATTAAAGGATCTCCTACAGGAGAAGGCAATGGCAACCCACTCCAGTACTCTTGCCTGGAAAATCCCATGGATGGAGGAGCCTGGTAGGCTGCAGTCCATAGGGTCGCACAGAGTCGGACTCGACTGAAGCGACTTCGCAGCAACTTAGCAGTAGCAGCAAAGGATCTGTTCCATCAGGTCTAAGCTTTTCTGTTTGCCTGTAAACATTTATGTATTTAGAATTTATAAATTGGCTTATATGTATTTACTTCTCTGTTGTTAGCTGTTCAGATTTAAGCATGTTATCTCTGGTTACCAAAAATCTGAATTTCCAGTGTGTATTTCACTGGAGCGAGTTTATTAATGGGGCTGTCTGTGGGCATTGACTCACCTTGTGAAGGAAGCTGACAACTTCATTTCAGACCCGTCAGTGGGGAAACAGCCCTGATGCAGAACTTGTGTTTGGTTAGCACTTCATCCTTTGACCAAGGAACATAGCCACATTTGAAATCCTTCTGTTGCATGATTCCTTCTCTTTCCCTGGCACCTCCATGCAGTTACCAGGCCTGTTGATTTCTCCTCCAGTATCTCTTGCCTCCATTTACTCCTTTTCCTTCACATGTTCCTCTCTGTCTCCCTCTCTCCATTTAACAAATGGTTTCTAAGTGCCTGCTGCCTGCTAGACTGTGCACCAGTACATCTGGAGGTAAACTGTGAGCACAGCAGGGGAGGGGGCAGCTTGCTTGACACTGGAGAGCAGGCCAGCATGGGTGGCAAATATTTTTGTGAAGGATTAGGTAGGAAATGGCTTTGTGGGTCATGAGGTCTCAACTGTTCTACTCTGCTGCAGACTACATGTAAAATCATGGGGCTCCTTTGTTCTAATCAAAGCCTGGGAGGGGGGTGAGTTGGGGGAGCAGATTTGGCCCATGCACCATAGTTGGCCAGCCCATTGTGGAGACTGATGTAGGCCATAAAGAATACACAATAAAATACGTCTGTGTGTCTTTCTCTGTGTGTATCAAGTTGTGATAAAATGCTATAAAGAGAGTAAAGCAGTGTGAAGGGAATGAGGCAGGCTGGGGTGTGAAAGTGTAGGAGTGTTCTTTTCAACCTAGGCTGTAAGAGGAAGCTCCTTCATCTGGAGAAAGTGGGGGAATGATGACAGAACCTGTGGTGGGAGAGGCTTTCTGGTGGCGGGAACCTGACACGGGGACCCTGGCCGTGTGCTGAACTTGCTGAGGGACCAGCAGGGAGGCCAGATGGGCTGAGGTGACAAGGGCAAGGGTGGGCAGGGTCTCTAGGACAGCTGCCAAGGGAAGGGTTGGCAGGAGCTCACCAGCAGACAAGGGAGGAAGGGCTTTCCAGGGAAAGGAGGCGGCCTGTGCAGAGCCTGGGGGCATGAGAGGACGCTCTGGTCAGGGAAAGGGAGAGATTTGGTTTGACTGGAAGACAGGTTAGATGGGACATTTGGGAGTGAGAGGAGCAGAGTTTGATAACTTGGCTTTGAGACTGAGAGAGAGCTAGCTTCTGTGTTTGGGCGGGGAGACCAGTTAGGTGGCACCTGAGGTTCAGACTGGCTGATGGTGGTGATGAGAGCCACGGATAGATTTGTGTCTGGAAATTTTGTCCTGATCACCAGGTGTCTAACTGGTATGGTGGGGTAAAATGAATCATCTGGAAAATGCCAGTTTGTGGGACTGGGTCAATATATTTGAATATCTAGAAGCATCCAAACCTAGTTGAGTGATTTTCTCATATTCCTCATTGTCTTTGGTTTTATAGATATGGTTAAAAATAAACAAAGAAAAGTTATGACCAACCTAGATAGCATATTGAAAAGCAGAGACATTACTTTGCCAACAAAGGTCTGTTTAGTCAAGGCTACGGTTTTTCCAGTGGTCATATATGGATGCGAGAGTTGGACTGTGAAGAAAGCTGAGCGCTAAAGAATTGATGCTTTTGATCTGTGGTGTTGGAGAAGACTCTTGAGAGTCCTTTGGACTGCAGGGAGATCCAACCAGTCCATTCTAAAAGAGATCAGCCCTGGGTGTTCTTTGGAAGGAATGATGCTAAAGCTGAAACTCCAGTACTTTGGCCACCTCATGCGAAGAGTTGACTCATTGGAAAAGACTCTGATGTTGGGAGGGATTGGGGGCAGGAGGAGAAGGGGACGACAGAGGATGAGATGGCTGGATGGCATCACTGACTCGATGGACATGAGTTTGAGTGAACTCCAGGAGATGGTGATGGACAGGGAGGCCTGGCATGCTGTGATTCATGGGGTCGCAAGGAGTCGGACGTGACTGAGTGACTGAACTGAACTGAACTGACTGAACTGAAAAATAAATAACCCACTCCCAAACCCCAAACAAAAATAAGGTAGTGGTGGTATTTTTCTGCCTATGAATCTGTATTCAGTTCAGTTCAGTCGCTTGGTTGTGTCTGACTCTTTGTGACCCCATGGACTGCAGCATACCAGGCCTCCCTGTCCATCACCAACTCCCGGAGTTTACTCAAATTCATGTCCATCGAGTCAGTGATGGCATCCAACCATCTCACCCTCTGTCGTCCCCTTCTCCTCCTGCCTTCAGTCTTTCCAGCATCAGGGTCTTTTCCAATGAGTCAGTTCTTTGCATCAGGTGGCCAAAATATTGGAGATTCAACTTCAGCATCAGTCCTTCCAATGAATATTCAGGAGTGATTTCCATTAGGGTGGGCTGGTTGGATGTCCTTGCAGTCCAAGGGACTCTCAAGTCTTCTCCAATACCACAGTTCAAAAGCATCAATTATTTGCCACTCAGCTTTCCTTGTTGTCCAACTCTTACATCCATACATGACCTCTGGAAAAACCATAGCCTTGACTAGACAGACCTTTGTTGGCAAAATAATGTCTCTGCTTTTTAATATGCTGTCTAGGTTGGTCATAATTTTTCTTCCAAAGAATAAGCATCTTTTAATTTCATGGCTGCAGTCTTCATCTGCAGTGATATTTGGAGCCCCCCAAAATAAAGTCAGCCACTGTTTCCACAGTTTCCCCATCTACTAGCCCTGAAGTGTTGGGACCGGATGCCATGATCTTTGTTTTCTGAATGTTGAGCTTTAAGCCAACTTTTTCACTCTCCTCTTTCACTTTCATCAAGAGCCTTTTTAGTTCTTCTTCACTTTCTGCCATAAGGATGGGGTATCACCTGCATGTCTGAGGTTATTGATATTTCTCCCAGGCATCTGAATGCTAGCTTGTGCTTCATCCAGTCCAGTGTTTCTCATGATGTACTCTGCATATAAGTTAAATAAGCAGGGTGACAATATACAGCCTTGACGTACTCCTTTTCCTATTTGGAGCCATTCTGTTGTTCCATGTCCAGCTCTAACTGTTGCTTCCTGACCTGCATACAGATTTCTCAAGAGGCAGGTTAGGTGGTCTGGTATTCCCATCTCTCTCAGAATTTTCCACAGTTTATTGTGATCCACATAGTCAAAGGCTTTGGCATAGTCAATAAAACAGAAGTCGATGTTTTTCTGGAACTCTCTTGCTTTTTTGATGATCCAGCAGATGTTGGCAATTTGATCTCTGGTTCCTCTGCCTTTTCTAAATCCAGCTTGAACATCTGGAAGTTCACGGTTCACGTATTGTTGAAGCCTGGCTTGGAGAATTTTGAGCATTCCTTTACTAGTGTGTGAGATGAGTGCAATTGTGTGGTAGTTTGAGCATTCTTTGGGATTGCCTTTCTTTGGGATTGGAGTGAAAACTGACCTTTTCCAGTCCTGTGGCCACTGCTGAGTTTTCCAAATTTGCTGGCATATAGAGTGCTGCACTTTGACAGCATCATCTTTCAGGATTTGAAACAGCTCAACTGGAATTCCATCAGCTCTACTACTTTGTTCATAGTGATGCTTTCTAAAGGCCCACTTGACTTCCCATTCCAGGATGTCTAGCTCTGGGTGAGTGATCACACCATGGTGATTTTCTGGGTCATGAAGATCTATTTTGTACAGTTCTTCTGTGTATTCCTGCCACCTCTTCTTAATATCTTCTGCTTTTGTTAGGTCCATACCATTTCTGTCCTTTTTGAGGCCATCTTTGCATGAAATGTTCCCTTGGTATCTCTAATTTTCTGGAAGAGATCTCTAGTCTTTCCCATTATATTGTTTTCCTTTAATTCTTTGCACTGATCATTGATGAATCTGTATTATGTTTACATTTTCCTGGTTGAAAAAAGAGCATAGGTGATTAATTCTTTATAAGACTGAAACAATGTCTAACTGCTGAAGAAGGAGGGTCTTTTTCTGAGTTTGGTACTTAGGAGGATTCAGACTCGAGTGGAGGTGCTTTTAGTTTCTGCTTTTCAAGGTGCTTTTCAAATTTCTGCTCTCCCCTGTTCTTGGCTGGGCCTTGGCTGGGTCTTCACAAGGCATCCTGTGTTCTGGCCCCTTTATGCCCAGTCAGTGCAAAAAGCCACCCTGTCTTTCTTCCCCTGATGACAAAGTGGTTCTTTTTATTCTATGTTAACTTAGGCCAGGATTTAGTAATATATTTCCTAAAGTTGTTTGTCACATGTGTTTTTTCCAGTTCTTTTCTCTGTCAAAATTTAACGTTTGGCTTTGCCGGGTGGGATGTCTATCATCTCTTACTTTTTGTTTTCTTAGACTCACCATTAATTGTATTTTGTGGTCCTTGAGATGACCTGAAGTGGGTGCTGACCAAGCTGTTTCCATATATTTACAGGGGAAACTGATGGTAACTACATCAATTTAGAATAATTCAGAGTGATACCCCTCCAGGCTGATCAGGGGCCCTGGCAGGCAGCCATGTTGCCCCAGAAGGATTTATGCAAAAGCTGAGCTGGTGACATGTGTCCTGGAAAGAGTGGGATCAGAATTGCTGTCAATATGTAACAGTCAGAGAGAGAATCTCCCACAGCCTGTAAATGTAGGAGAGTGTGGGTGAAGAAAAGAGGACCAGAGGAAGTCAAGCAGTTTGGGGGAGACCCATCTTTCCCTTGGGGCCATCCTGTCCATTTCTGAGAAGAGGGACTGCAAACATAGCATCCTGGATTGTCTCTACTTTGTCTGTGTGTGTGTGTGTGTGTTTAATATTCATCAAGACCACATCTCCTGGGGCTTGGTGTCACAACCATTATCCTTCTGTCTGAGGCTGGCTGCAGCTTCCCGTGGAGACCAGCTTGTGGCTCCTTAATTGGCTGTGGGGTCAGCAGTGCTGACATGCACACTCCTACCATTGTCCCATCCTCCTTGTTTGACATCTTCCTACTCCCCAGTTCATTTCCTATAGAGGAAGGCCCGGCAGAACCAGGAGGAATTAGGGGTCTTGCCTGGGAAAGGCAGCCTGCTCAGGGATGTAGCTCCTTAGTCAGAGGCTTGTTCCCAAACCTTTAAGCCTTTAGGGGATGCCTCCACTTTATTATTATTATTTTGAAGTATAGTTGATTTATAATATTGTGTTGGTTTCAGGTATTAAGTTGATGGAGGGAAAAACAGTTCTACAGTTAGGCCTCCTGCTCAGCAAAGAGCTACTAATGATTTCAGTACTCATAGCCTTTGCAGGCATTGGGGACTCTATAGTATTAAATGTGAGTGATGCTTAAATATTACCCACTACCTCCCTGTTCTCCATGTACCACACATTGAGCATGATCTGAATCTATGAAAAACCTTTCCCCAAACTTTGGATGCTAATCTCTTGATTGGTATGTTGTGTTGCTTTTAAAAGAGTGAAGGAAGAAAGCCTTCCGCTATTTGTGAAGAGCCCAAGATCCTGAGAAACCTGTATGTAGGTCAAGAAGCAATAGAACCGGACATGAAACAACTGACTGGTTCAAAATTGGGAAAGGAATATGACAAGGCTGTACATTGTCTCTGCTTATTTAATTTACATGCAGAGTACCTTATTCGAAATGACAGGCTGAATCACAAGGTGGAATCAAAATTGCCAGAAGAAATATCAACAACCTCAGATATACAGGTGATATCACTCTAAAAGCAGAAAATGAAGAGGAAATAAGAGCCTCTTGATGAAAGAATGAAAAAGCTGGCTTGAAACTCAGCATTCAAAAAACTAAGATCATGGCCTGCTATCCCATCACTGCATGGCAAATAAGTGGACGTAGTGACAGATTTTATTTCCTTGGGCTCCCAAATCACTGCCAACGGTGACTGCAGCCATGAAGTTAGAAGACACTTGCTCCTTGGAAGGAAAGCTATGACAAACCTAGATAGTGTATTAAAAAGCAGAGACATCACTTTGCTGACAAAGGTCCATATGGTCAAAGGTATTTTTTCCGGTAGCCATGTATGGATGTAAGAGCTGGATCATAAAGAAGGCTGAGTGTCAAAGAATTGATGCTTTTAAATTGTGGTGCTGGAGAAGACTCTTGAGAGTCCCTTGGACTGCAAGAGATCAAACCAGCCACTTCTAAAGGAAATCAACCCTGAATATTCACTGGAAGGACTGATGCTGAAGCTGAAGCTCCAGTACTTTGGCCACCTGATGTGAAGAGCCAGCTCATTAGAAAAGACCCTGATGCTGGGAAAGATTGAAGGCAGGAGAAGGGGGCAGCAGAGGATGAGATGGTTAGATTGCATTATTGACTCAATGGGCATGAATTTGAGCAAACTTTGGGAGATAGAGGAGGACAGAGGAGCTTGGTTTGCTACAGTCTATGGGGTTGCAAAGAATTGGACATGATTTAGAGATTGAACACAGCAACAAAGTACATAAGCAAAACTATAAAAACAACTGTGCTTTTTAAGCAAAATAGGTCAGTTTTTAAAAATATGCTTTTATTGATTTATATGGCTGCACCAGGGTTAGTAAGGGGCACATCCCGCATGCAAACTCTTAGTTGTGGCATGTGGGATCTAGTTTCCTGACCAGGGATGGAACCTGAACCCCCTCCATTGAGAGGGTAGAGTCTTAGCCACTAGACCACCAGGGAAATACCTCCAAAATAGGTCAATTTTAAAAAAGCCATAGTTCCATCATCTCTGTGTATATTTTCCATTCCTAATTTTACCTGTTGATAATCTCTATTATTCTAAGCACTCTCAGGGCTTAAAATATAAATTGTAGTGGCAGTAAAATATAAGAGTTAGAAAGGAAAGAATGCTCAAAGAAGAGAAATGAAAGACAACCAGAGGGACTTCCCCAGTAATGCAGTGGATAAGAATCCCCTGCCAGTGCAGGGGTCACAGGTTTGATCCCTGGTCTGGGAAGATTCCACATAACATGGAGCAACTAAAGTCTGTGAGCCCACGCTCTGGAGCCTGGGAGCCTCAACTGCTGAAGCTTGTGTACCTGGAACCTGTGCTCCGCAGCAAGAGAAGCGCTGCAGTGAGAGAGCTGTGCACCACGACTCAGAGCAGCCCCCACTCCCGGAAGCTGGAGAAGGCCCACGTGCAGCAGTGAAGACCCAAAATAAATGAATAGGCAAGTAAATTAAAAGATAACCAGAAATGCAAAAAAAAAAAAAAGAAACACAAAAAACAGCACCTGGACGAGGGAGTGGAAGGGGTGACTTCAGAGAGGGCCCTGTGTCATATGGGAGCACCAGTACCCCCATCTTTTGTAGCCCAGAGTTTCATTCAGACTTTGTTTATTTTATTGAAGTATAGTTGATTTACAATATTGTATTAATTTGTTGTACAGCAAAGTGATTTGGTTATACATACATGTATATTCTTTTTTTGTATTCTTTTCCATCATGGTTTATCACAGGATATTGACTATAGTTTTCTGTACTGTACAGTAGCACCTTGTTGTTTACCATTCTATATATAACCATCTATAGAGATTTCTTCAAGAAAATTAGAGATACCAAGAGAACATTTCATGGAAAGATGGGCTCGATAAAGGACAGAAATGGTATGGACCTAACAGAAGCAGAAGATATTAAGAAGAGGTGGCAAGAATACACAAAAGAACTGTACAAAAAAGCTGTTCATGACCAAGATAATCACGATGGTATGATCACTCACCTAGATCCAGACACCCTGGAATGGAAAGTCAAGTGGGCCTTAGGAAGCATCACTATGAACAAAGCTAGTGGAGGTGATGGAATTCCAGTTGAGCTATTTCAAATCCTGAAAGATGATGCTGTGAAAGTGCTGCACTCAGTATGCCAGCAAATTTGGAAAACTCAGCAGTGGCCACAGGACTGGAAAAGGTCAGTTTTCATTCCAATCCCCAAGAAAGGCAGTGCCAAAGAATGCTCAAACTACCGCACAATTGCACTCATCTCACATGCTAGTAGAGTAATGCTCAAAATTCTCCAAGCCAGGCTTCAGCAATACGTGAACCGTGAACTTCCAGATATTCAAGCTGGTTTTAGAAAAGGCAGAGGAACCAGAGATCAAATTGCCAACATCCGCTGGATCATGGAAAAAGCAAGAGAGTTCCAGAAAAACATCTATTTCTGCTTTATTGCCTATGCCAAAGCTTTTGACTGTGTGGATCACAATAAACTGTGGAAAATTCTGAAAGAGATGGGAATACCAGACCACCTGACCTGCCTCTTGAGAAACCTCTATGCAGGTCAGGAAGCAGCAGTTACAACTGGACATGCAACAACAGACTGGTTCCAAATAGGAAAAGGAGTATGTCAAGGCTGTATATTGTCACCCTGCTTATTTAACTTCTATGCAGAGTACATCATGAGAAACGCTGGGCTGGAAGAAGCACAAACTGGAATCAAGATTGCCGGGAGAAATATCAATAACCTCAGATATGCAGATGACACCACCCTTATGGCAGAAAGTGAAGAGGAACTAAAAAGCTTCTTGATGAAAGTGAAAGTGGAGAGTGAAAAAGTTGGCTTAAAGCTCAACATTCAGAAAACGAAGATCATGGCATCTGGTCCCATCACTTCATGGGAGATAGATGGGAAAACAGTGGAAACAGTGTCAGACTTTATTTTGGGGGCTCCAAAATCACTGCAGATGGTGACTGCAGCCATGAAATTAAAAGACACTTCTTGGAAGAAAAGTTAGGACCAATCTAGATAGTATATTCAAAAGCAGGGACATTACTTTGCCGAATAAGGTCCGTCTAGTCAAGGCTATGGATTTTCCAGTGGTCATGTATGGATGTGAGAGTTGACTGTGAAGAAAGCTGAGCGCCAAAGAATTGATGCTTTTGAACTGTGGTGTTGGAGAAGACTCTTGAGAGTCCCTTGGACTGCAGGGAGATCCAACCAGTCCATTCTTAAGGAGATCAGCCCTGGGATTTCTTTGGAAGGAATGATGCTAAAGCTGAAATTCCAGTACTTTGGCCACCTCATGGGAAGAGTTGACTCATTGGAAAAGACTCTGATGCTGGGAGGAATTAGGGGCAGGAGGAGAAGGGGACGACAGAGGATGAGGTGGCTGGATGGCATCACCGACTTGATGGATGTGAGTCTGGTGGACTCCAGGAGTTGGTGACTGACAGGGAGGCCTGGCGTGCTGTGATTCATGGGGTCACAAGGAGTCGGACACGACTGAGTGACTGAACTGAACTGATGGGGTTGCACAGAGTTTGACATGATTGAAACGAGTTAGCAGCAGCAGCATACTAGTTTTCATTTGCTAACCCCAACCTCCCAATCCATTCCTTCTCCCCTAACCCCTGGTTGGCAACTGTAAATCTGTTTTTGATTTTTGTGAGTCTATTACAGACTGTAAAACAAACGAAAAAAACCCCATAAGACATTATTTCATGGCAGACCTTGTCACACTGAAAAGGTCCTGGGTGGTCCCTCAAACAGATGATTACTCCAAATAACAGAAGTAGTACCCCTGCACTCAGGCTGTGTGCAGTAAGAATGGCTGAAGAGTAGAATAAGGAAAGTTGATGAGATTGTATGCGTGGGTCACAGTCCATAGGAATGAGATTGG
Source organism: Oryx dammah (assembly GCF_014754425.2). NCBI lineage: Eukaryota > Metazoa > Chordata > Mammalia > Artiodactyla > Bovidae > Oryx > Oryx dammah. The sequence continues at coordinate 7,436,684 of NW_024080603.1, read as the reverse complement.
ATGGAGAGCAAAACCAAAAAGGCTGTTTTACTTTTATCTTTTTAAGATTTTGGAATTTAACTCTTGTAATGTTGTGCCCATCTCCTTGAGGATACAAGTGGAGGTCATGAATGCCTTTGCTTTCATTCCTGGTCCCATAGACTAGATCCCTTCGATTTCTTCAGTTTCCATTCTCAGTTCACGTGGTTGGATGGGATGCTATCCTTAATAAGAAGTTCTTGCTGTGATTCTAATGCCTTTCTGTCCTTGGTAGTCACAGGGACAGGACATGGCGGGAGGTGAAGGGTCAGTATTTTGAAAAAGAAACTTAGGTTCTTCTCACACATCCCGGAGGCAGGCACCCCTTGGATACCATGGACAGCAGATCTTCTGCTGAGGTAGCAGCTCCCCAGTTGCTGCTGCCCACATCAGTGAAGGGACAGGGGATGCTTGCTCCTGGGGGCTGAAACCCCTTGCCTGCCAACTGCTGTTGCTGTGCCTTCAAGGATCTGCTGACCCAGTGCTGGAGTGGACTCTGACAACTTCTCTCTGTTGAGACTTGTCAGGAGGCAGCAGCAGTCTCCAGAGGGCCGTGCCCAGCTGGCCCCTGCCCTCTGCTGCTCTGGCCCTGGATGCCCAGTGTATCTTTGGTTCAGTGTGTTAGTGGGAAGAGGACACACCAGACTCCGAAACCACAGAGGACCCTCGGTTCTCCAGCAATGCGGGAGACCCCAGTTCGGTTCCTGGGTCGGGAAAACCTGCTGGAGAAGGGATAGGCTGCCCACTCCAGTATTCTTGGGCTTCCCTTGTGGCTCAGCTGGTAAAGAATCTGCCTGCAATGTGGGAGACCTGGGTTTGATCTCTGGATTTGGAAGATCCCCTGGAGCAGGGAAAGGCTACCTACCCCAGTATTCTGGCCTGGAGAATTCCATGGACTGTATAGTCCATGGGGTCACAAAGAGTTGGACATGACTGAGCGACTTTCACTTTCACTTGGGGTCATTTGTCTGGTGTAGCAGGTCAACACACTCACCATTTTAAGTATAAAACCAGTGGATCTGAGTAGTTATAAAGGGGGATGGAGCAGAAGTGATGGTTTTGAGTTATGGCTAGATACCAATTTGGGACCCAATTCTTGGCATACATCCATCTCCACAGCAGACCTTTGAGGAATGTGGAGTTTTGTCCTTGTGTAAGAAGCAGCTGGTCTAAGGAACCTTAGCAGAGGGCTAAGGAACTTCTCCAAATGTCCGTAAGTATTATGTAGTGGGAATTGGAATTTGGGTTTGGGTTTGCTGATGCAGAGGCTGTGGCTTTCCTACCATGTTGGTTTAAGGATTTGTAAGACTAGAAAGGCAGCTCCTTTGGTGTGTTGAAGGATGACTTCCCTTACTTAAAATAGTCTGTGGACAAAAACAAGGTGCACAAGATCAGAAACTTGAACCAGTACAGGAGGCTATAGAATGAAAGCCTCTCACCCTGTACACACTGATCCTGCTGACGGCTCTCTCCAGAGGTTATCAGTTTGGAGGTGTTGACACACACTGATACACAGACCCAAGAGTATTAGGCTTTTTAGTTTATACCAAGACAGTGGAGGCAGGACAGCACAGTTGCCAGCATGAGCCACATAGGCACTCGGCTTGGGGTCAAGTCTGGTCTCTTCCTGCCTTAGAATATTCATGCATTAGAATATTCACTCTCTGCACCTTAGTTTCCGTATCTCTAGAATAAGTTGTTCTGATAAAATCTGATAATATTCAAAGTGTGGAACAAAGCCTGATGCATACTATGTGCAGGATGAAGGTAAGCTCTTTATTACTTAGCTTCATCCTTTTAAAAAAAAAACTTAAAAAACATGATATATATCTATTCTTTTGTTCACCTGAAAAAGAAGTGAATTTAGCCAGGTTTCAAAGTGTGCCAGGTATCTTTCAGTGCTGTGGAGCCTGGTTAGCGCCAGAATACGCTGTGCTCGCGCACAGGCTAGCATTATGTGACAGGAATGAGACCGTGACTGTGTTTGTGGTACTTTGTGCTTTTCAAGACGTTTTATTTGATCTTCCAAACCAGCCTATGATGTGGGTTGGACAGATATTATTAATGCATTTTGCAAATGAGGAAATGGAGTTTGCCCATGATTCAGCAGACTTGCCTGAGATCACACAGCCTTGCCTAGAGCTGTGAAGACGCCCGGTATTCTGCATCCCTTTGCTATTACAAATAGTCCTGTGGACTACCTGGTGTGGGAAAGTCCTCTCACCTTCAGCTGAGGGAGGGGGCTCTGAAAAGATCTCCTGTTGTGTAATAGATCTACTCACATCCATTTATACTCTCCTGTAGAGTGACACCGGATTTCTGGCCAGTCCCTGGGATTAGAGAGGCACTGTGGGGTCACTGAGTAGATAAAATCAGGAAGTGGGTGTGGCGGGTTGTGCAGTGAAAGGATCAATGAGCTGGAAGGCAGGAAATGTGGTCTCGGTGTCTTCATTGTTTAACATGATGCCTTGGTGTTAAATGTTCTCTGAGTTTGTGGATGAGGATTTAGAGCTGGAGAAGTTCAGTGGCAGTTTTGGGTCATCAGCTAGTTAAAGCAGAGCCAGGACTAGACTGGGAGGATTTGTGATGAAAGAGTTAGTTATCAGGACTGTCAGAACTCTTGCCAACCCAGGAAACCAGCTATCAACATTTGTGTTCCTTTATCAAGAAAAGCTTCCGTGTAGAGGTGTCCAATAAAAATGTAATGTGAAACACACAGGTAATTAAAATTTTTCTAGTAGGTACATTTAAAATTAATAACATTTTGTTTAACCCAATAGATCTAAAATATTATTTTGACATATATAATATAAAAATTATTCTTTTTATATTGCCTTCAAAGTCCAGTGTGTATTTTACGCTTACAGCACCTCTTGATTTGGACCAGACACACGTCAAGGATTCAGGAGCCGCGTGTGGCTGTGGCTACCATATTGGATGCATAGGTCTCAGGGCACAGGGGCTGCTTAAATTTTCATTGTTCAGGCTGCTTCGAAACAGAGACCATGCCTCGTGGCCCTTGTTAACGTTTCACAGTGCATTTTGGTTAAACTCCCTTGGAATGGAGAAACTGAATGAACTATGCTTTAATAAGTGCCACAGAAGAATTTAAGTTTGTAAGACCTGTGATTTAGGAGTTGGTGATTCTCATTCTTTTAGTACGTTTGCATTTCCTTCTAACATATTAACTATTTTACCGCCTGCTCCCTGCCCCACACAAAATCCAAGGAATTGAGAAGTTGTATTAGGTGCTTTGGCTTCCCAGGTGGCTCAGATATTAAATAATCTGCTTGCAGTGCAGGAGACTGGGGCTCAGGCCCTGGGTTGGGAAGATCTCCTGCAGAAGAGAATGGCTACCCACTCCACTCTGGCAGGCTACAGTCCATGGGGCCACAGAGAGTCAGTTATGACTGAGCGACTAAGCACACACACATTAGGTGCTTTGCTACTTGAGGATTAGTGAGAAAATAATAAAATTTCAGAAAAACTTGGTGGTACAGTTTAGTTTGAATGGTGAAAATTTGATTCTTTTGCCACTTTTTAGGGAAATACTAGTTGCTTACAAAATGTTTACAGAGTGAACAACATTTTAAATGAGCAGGATAAATATTGAACAGTTTGGAGAATTGGATTCTAGTCTCTGGTTATTAATCCATTCTGAAGCAAATTCTTAAGTTAGCTCTATTTCACTACTTATATAAGTATACAAATCACTCCATTAAAAAGAACAGTTTAGATAAATCGGTAAAAAATAGTTATCAGACACACAATCCTTTTCTGCTCAAGAACTACAACTCTTTATGCATAATGTTATTTCTTTGGGAAAGTTGCATTCAACTAAGGTTATTTTGTTGTATAGAATCTTTCTCTCCAGTATTCTACAGCATCTTTTTGAAGGACTGTAACTTGCCGAAATATTAGAAATACAATGAACATATGAAGAAGAGAGAAACTGATACGTGGAGACGGCATTTAATCAAAGGTTGTAGAACTGCACTGAACGCGAAGGGCGGGTTGACTGGACAGCCAGACCCCATTTCAAATCCAGTGCTGCCCTCCTAGCTCGCTTTCTGTTATCGAGGATTAGTTAGTAATTGTTCACTGTATTCAAGGTGCTTCTATTTACAGCTGAAGTTTGTAGCTTACAATTTCTGTTAAATAGAAAAATGTCTTACTAAGTAGGTATAGATAGTTTTAACATTTTATAGCCTTAAAAGGAGCTTTGTTATTGTTTAGTCACTAAGTTGTATCTGACTCTTTTGAGCCCCAATGGACGGTAGCCCACCAGGCTCCTCTGTTCATGAGATTTCCCAGGCAAGAATACTGGAGTGGGTTGCCATTTCCTTCTTTAGGGGATCTTCCCTACTCAGGGATCAAACCCGCGTCTTCTGAATTGGCAGGCGGACTCTTTATCGCTGAGGCACCAGGGAAGCCCTAAAAGGAGCTTTAAAAGATATTTACGTCTTATGAATCAAAAAATTTAAACATGGAGGGTTCCTTCTTAAAAAAGCTATCCATAATATGTTGAATCTTTTCTTTGAGGAGGCCTTTTGAAATTACTCTAGCCAGAAATGTGTCTCCTCTTCTGAGCCTTAACGCCATGTTCAGAAAGGACCGTGAACGTGGGAGCCCAGGTGTGTATCTGAGCTTCAGCACTCCGCTGGTTTTGTGACTTTGACAAGTTACTCAGCTGACCTTCCTTAGCCTTAGTTTCCCCCATCTGTAAGACTGAAGCTGCATTGACTTGTTTTACACAGCTGTTGTGAGGGTTAAATAAGATACGGGATGTCTCTAGCACAGTGTATGGTAGATGCTCAGCAAATGTTTGTTGAGTGAATAAATACTTGATTCTGTGATACGGTTAGTGCTCTGTTGCCTCTGAAGATTTTTGATTGACTGTAGAACTTACATGGTGTAGGCGTGTGAGGTTTTAGTCATTTCGTTGATCCTTAAGAGTGGAGAGCAGAAACAAGAAAAAGGAAGTAGTGATGAAAACAGAGGAGAGAGGGTGAGTTGAGAGAGTCCCAGCCTTTGCCCTGTGAACTGCTGTGTATCACATACTTTTCAGGAGGTAAGAACACTCAGTGAAGTAACAGGCTGGAACAAGACCCTGTCTGTTAGAGGCACGGCAAGTAGAATGCTTTCAGTGACGAAAGTCAATTTATAAAACTTAAAAAAAAAAAAAAAAAAAAAAACTTTGGTTCTGATAGTATTCTTCCTTTTTCAGAAATCTGAGCTGAAGAGAAACATCTTATGCTTAATTATTTTGAATTACCCCTGGGCCAGTAATACCCAAGGGGGATGGTTTATTGCCTCTCCTATGAAACTGAGAGGACCCTGTTTGAAGAAGGGGCTCCAGGAAACAGTTTTTGTCCAGTTTCTGTGTAGATCTGTCAGTTCTCTTGATAACCTCCTGGAGGAATTTTCTACTGAGTGGGAGGTGGTCATGCCTTCAAGGTGGATTGGCAGCACTGACCCTTGACCAGAGTTTGGAAAACTCCAAGTTCCCAGAGAAAGAGGCAGACAGTGGGGGGTTTCCAAAGGATTCAGTCTACAGTTTTTGTTGCGTATTCACTGCCTGTCAGAGCTCGAAAGAGTTCAGTTCACTTACCCCATTTCACAAGTGAAGAGACTGGGCCCCTGAGTGGTTCAGCAGCCCACCAGAGATGACACAGCGGGGCAGGAGCAGAGCTGGGCGAAACCGAGGACCTGGACTCACCTTCAGCTACCTCTTGGCCATTCTCTTGTCAAGGAATGACCTCTCCATAACCTTTTCTTTTCTTTTCCTTGGATGGTTTTGAAATTACAAAATTTGAAATTCTCAAATTTGACATTGCAAAAGTAAAACAAACTGTTGTAAAAAATATTCAAAAGGCAGAGATACATAGAAAAAAACTTAATTCCATATTAGTCACTTAAAACACGACTCTGCTTTTGTAAGTAAAATACCTTAGGAACATCACTTTAGCTCAATACATATTTATTCAACTTGTTAATTGTTGCATAATTCCTCATTTTGGATGACTGTGGTTTATTCAATCCTTTTTCAGCTGGTGGTCCCCCAGGCTGGGGGGGTTTATTTTGCCACTCTCAGTGCAGCAGTAAACATCTTTGGCTGTATAGCTGGTGCTTTCATGTCCATAAAATAGATCCCGCAGAGTCCGAAAAGACTGTCGCTCTTGCACAACTCACGTTTATCACCCTAAATGCTGTGTGTGCTTTCATCCTTTCCATCCACCTTTTACTTACTTTTATTACACTTGGTCACGTCCACTCTTTCACTTCCTTCGGCCCACGGTCGCATTTCTGCTCAGTTTTCTACCCACCTCAGCATGAAAATGGACATTCTTTGCTTGTCCATTTTTTTTAGTGGTTCTTTTCCCACTGAATACTTTGAGAGCTGCTGTAATTAAAAATTCTATATTAACAAACAGAAATTAAAGAGAGTACCCCCGCTTTGAGTTTTACCTAGACAGGTTAGACTTTTTTGTTCTCGTCTATTTATTACGTTTCTTCTTATTGTATGTCACATAATAAACATTTAAGTTATAAACTATAAATTGAGTCATATCAGCTTTATGCTTTATCCACAAAGTGGATACATTGTGCCACTTCTGCCCTCTTTATTGCCCTTCACATCTTGAGTTCTCTCTCCAGTTAGAGCACAACCTCCAAGATTTCCTCAGGTTGAGTTTATTGGCTAAGTAGCTTCTTACTTTTTCACGTTGAAAGAAAGGGTTTTCGTCTTTCCTGACCGGTGAAGAACAGCTGGGTTAGGCTTTTTTCTCTTCAGTAGTCACTGTATGCCTGTGCTCTTGTTTCCAGTACTGCAGTCAAGAAATCTGACGCTAATCTAATCCTTTTTCTTCTGTAAATCCTCTATTCAGCTTGTGTAAGTGACTTCATTTGTGGTCAGTCGTGTCCGACTATGGCCCCTTGGACTGTACCCCACCAGACTCCTCTGCCCATGGAATTTTCCAGGCAAGAGTCCTGGAGAGGGTTGCCACTTCCTCCTCCAGGGGCTCTTCTCGACCCAGGGATGGAACCCCTCTCTCCTGTGTTTCCTGCGTTGGCAGGTGGATTCTTTACCACTGAGCCACCGGGGCAGCCTGAGTGATTTCCTCCTAATCTTGAGTCCCTGACTGCTGATTCTGAGAAGACCGAAGAACACAGTATAGATAAAGCAAGTGTCTTAGTGTTAGCTGCTCAGTTGTGTCCAGCTGTTTGTGACCCCCATGGCCTGTAGCCATCAGGCTCCTCTGTCCTTAGAATTCTCCAGGCAGGAATACTGGAGTGGGGTCCCATTTCCTTCTCCAGGGGCTCTTCCTGACCCAGGAATTGAACCAGGGTCTCCTGCACTGCCGGCAGATTTTCTGCCATCTGAACCACCAGGGAAGCCCATAGATCAAGCAAGGGTTAGTTTATTGCTTACTGCAATGAGAGAGACCACGACTGACTGTTTCTCAGAGGAGGGAGGACAAAGGTGGGGGGTTTGAGAGGTTTGTTAGGGTCTGATTTGAGGAAGCCTGTTCAGAGCAAGGACATAGAATTAGACCAGGTTTTTGGTAAAACAATTTAAGACTGGTGGGCTGACTAAGGGATATTGACTCTAAGTCACTCAGTCGTGTCTGACTCTTTGTGACCCCATGAACCACAGCATGACAGGCCTCCCTGTCCATCTCCAACTCCTGGAGTTTACCCAAACCCATGCCCATCGAGTCGGTGATGCCATCCAACCATCTCATCCTCTGTCGTCCCCTTCTCCTCCCACCTTCAATCTTTCCCAGCATCAAGGTCTTTCAAATGAGTCAGCTCTTCTCATCAAGTGGTCAAAGTATTGGAGTTTCAGCTTCAACATCAGTCTTTCCAATGCACACTCAGGACTGATCTCCTTTAGGATGGACTGGTTGGATCTCCTTTCAGTCCAAGGGACTCTCAAGAGTCTTCTCCAACACCACAGTTCAAAAGCATCAATTCTTTGCCGCTCAGCTTTCTTTATAGTCCAACTCTCACATCCATACATGAACACTGGAAAAACCATAGCCTTGACTAGACAGACCTTTGTTGGCAAAGTAATGTCTCTGCTTTTTAATATGCTATCTAGGTTGGTCATAACTTTTCTTCCAATGAGTAAGCGTCTTTTAATTTCATGGCTGCAGTCACCATCTGTAGTGATTTTGGAGCCCAGAAAAATAAAGCCAGCCACTGTTTCCACTTTTTTCCCATCTATTTCCCATCAAGTGATGGGACCGGATGCCATGATCTTAATAAGGGTTAACTGAGCCATCTATTGTTTAAATAAGTGGGTTTTTGGAAGTTCCTAAAACAATAAAATTGTTTGTAGCTTCATCTTCCTGGGTAAGAGTTTCTTGAAATAGTAGAGTTACATTTGCTGCTGCTGCTAAGTTGTGTTAATCGTGTCTGACTCTGTGCGACCCCATAAACGGCAGCCCACCAGGCTCCGCCGTCCCTGGGATTCTCCGGGCAAGAACACTGGAGTGGGTTGCCATTTCCTCCTCTGAAGCATGAAAGTGAAAAGTGAAAGTGAAGTCGCTCAGTCGTGTCTGACTCTTCGCTACCCCATGGACTCCTCCCTCCGTCCATGGGATTTTCCAGGCAAGAGTACTGGAGTGGGCTGCCATTGCCTTCTCCAAAGTTATGTTTACATAACTTAATAAGATGTATGCTCGCAGATGGTTTCCCGTCTCAGTTAAAGTATTCACAAGCCTAGGCATGTGTCTCCTTTATTCCTCATTAATACTGCCTGAGCTTACTGTGAGCCTTCTCCATCTAGAGAATTATCCCTTCTTTTAGCTCAGGGAGGTTTGGTTTTGTTCTGTCCCCTCCCGCTTTCCCTTCCAGTTTATTTCTTTTCTGTTATTGTTACTCTTCTAGGAGAACCTGTTTTCTGCCTGTCCTATCTTCTGATTATCTCTTCTATGTCTCTCTTATTTTCCCGTAGGCTTATCTGACCTTCCTGATCAGTAGTGATCACGCCATTTCCCATTGTGTCCGTTGACCTCTTAATTTCAGAAGTCATGCTGTTTGATTTCAGAAAGCCTTTTCTTGGTGTGTTCTAATAGTATCTTCTTAAAAATCCCCATTACCTTTTCTCCTTTATTATTTTTTGTTTGTTTTTAATAGACACCGTTCTAGTTTTTCATCTTGGGTTCCCCCACTCAAGTGGCTGAGCCTTCTTACTTGGGCTGTAATTTGTTTGTTTTACCCTGGATGCCTCATTCTCAGACAGGCTAAGTGGGCTGCTGGGCTGTGGTAAATCAAGTACTGGAAGGTAAGAGCACACGTGTGTATGTGTGTGTGTGTTAAGTACTGGAAGGTAAGAGCGCACGTGTGTGTAAGTACTGGAAGGTAAGAGCGCATGTGTGTGTGTGTGTAAGTACTGGAAGATAAGAGCGCACGTGTGTGTAAGTACTGGAAGGTAAGAGTGCACGTGTGTGTGTGTGTGTGTGTGTAAGTACTGGAAGGTAAGAGTGCGCGTGCGTGCACGTGTGTGTGTGCGTGCACGTGTGTAGATGAGTATAAGCCATCAGACTGAGACCCGTCGACCACGGTGTTCGGAGGAGCTGCTCGATGCCCTAGTGGTCCTCCTCGCCAGCACAGTGGCCCTGGAGGTCTGCTGGGGCCACTAGAACCAGAAGCCCTTCCAGGACCAGTCACCGTGTCTTCTGAGACAGAACGAACTGAAATTGCTGGCTAGATCATTTTAGGGAGCTTTAAGATCTGCAGTTAACTCAGGTGGATCCTTTGGCTATAACACAGATTTTGAGAACCTCTCTGCAGGAGATTTGAGAGAATTCTGGCCTCACACCCCTGTTCTCGCTTTCTCCGTACAGCGTGAGAGCAATTTGGAGCACGGTTTCTAGAGCCAGACTGCCTAGGTTTTAATCCTGACTCTGCCGTTTACTGTCTGTGTGCTCTCGGGAAATTTGCTTTACTTACGGGTTCTAATTGGCTTGTCTCTAAAACGAGGAAAATGATAACCTCGATATCCTTGAGCTGGTTGAGGATTCAGTGAGTCTCCTCCTCATGGAAAGATGTGGTGTGCTTAGGTTAGTGTCGAGTGTGTGGCAGATGGGCAGCGTTGGCTGTGGTCTCACCTCCAGCTCACAGGGTTGCTGTCAGCACTGAGTTAATACGTGTAAAGTACTAGTATGCACCAATAAAAGCGTCAGCAGTTTTTTAATGTGATTTTGGCTTATGTGACTTTGAATTATTATGACAGAACAAAATATTAACAAAGCCTCACTTTATCATTTTTTGATAAGTTTAAAAATGTTTTGTCCATTTTCTTTTCAGCTGTACTGGGCCTTTATTGCTTTGCGTGGGCGTTCTCTGCTTGAGGGGAGCGGAGGCTGCTCTCCGTTACAGCACTCACAGGTCTCACGCTCGCTGCAGAGCTCCAGCCCTCGGTGCGCGGGCTTCAGGCGTGCACGCGGGGGCTCACTGGCTGGGGCCCTAGGTGCACGGGCTTTAGGCGTGCAGGCGGGGGCTCACTGGCTGGGGCCCTCGGTGCACTGGCTTCATGCGTGCATGCAGGGGCTCACTGGCTGGGGCCCTCGGGCACGCGGGCACGCGGGCTGTCAGTGGGTGCGGCACTTGGGCTCAGCGGCTCTGTGGCATGTGGAATCCTCCCAGACCGAGGATCGAACCTGTGTCCCCTGCACTGGCAGGCAGACTCCTGTCCACAGTGCCACCAGGGAAGTCCCCACTTTATCTTAAATTTGAAATTTCCCCCAATTGAAGAAATTTCGTCAAAAAATCATACAGTCATAAAGTTAGAAGGCCGAGTGAATTGTAAATATATAAACTCTTATCCTCTTCACTCACAGATGCAGTTAACATGTTACAACATAGGCTTTATCATTATTTTTTCTCTCCTACTGAACCATTTGTAAGTTGAAAACCTGACTTCTTACCTCTGAATGCATGAGTGCCAATTACCTATAAACAGGGACCCTCTGCAGCATAATCTTGGCACAGCTGTCAATATCAGGAAATGAGATATAGTCGAGCTATTTAATACAAAGCCTCATTCAAATTCTGTCAGTTGTCCCAACATTGTCCCCTTTAGAAGAAAATAATCCAAATCAGATTATTCATGGCATTTTGCTAACGTTCAGTTCTCCTTCAATCTGGAATGGTTACTCAGTACTTTCGTGACCTTACGATTTCTGAAGAGACTACACCGGATGTTTTGTACAAGGTCCCTCAAATTGCGCTTGTCTCATGCTTCCTCAGTGTTAAATTCACCTTAAATAGCTTTGGCAGGAGAAACACTGAAGTGGCGCTATATTTGTTGCATCCTATTTGAGGCGGTGCTTGATGTCAATTTGTCCCACTACTGGAGAAATTAAACTTGTTTGATTAAGGTAAAGACACTAGATTTTTTTCACTGTAAAGTTTCTTTTTTATTCTTTGTAATAAGTATTTTGTGGGGAGATATTCTGAGACCTTGTAAAATATTCTATTCCTCCTCTGGCTTTTCACCCACTCATTTATCATTGCTGATGCATCTCAGTTGAATCAGTCATAACCATGATGGTCATTTTCTAATTCTGTAATTTTTCCAGCATTTACAAGTTGGCATTTTGTTATACAGAAGTGTTTTCTCTTCTGTTTATTCATTATTTGTTTCTGTTTCACATGAACTCAGGGATTCCTCTCAGAGGATTATAATCTGATATTTTCACTTACAGTAGTGTTCAAATCGTCCCTGATTTGATTGGTAAGAGTTCCCTTCACACTAACACTTCTGTTCTTTTGGAAGAGCCCCATCATTCTTTGAGCATGCCATTCCTTTCTGTAATAAAAAATCATTTTAGGTCTTTTACTTCCCTGTCCAAGCCTTGAATTGGTCTGTTTTCTAAGGAGTAGAGAATGATACTTAGAACTGAAGTTCCAGGCACAACACTGGTCATTGCTGTCCAGATGTCCCTGTTCCCATGCCTGTTCAGTGGGAAGGTCTAAAGAACTGAGGTGTATATGCACACACACACACACACACACACACACACATATTAATCTGAAAATACTAAACCACGTATTTACACCACAAGATTCATTCTTGTTTTCTCCTTTGTGTAACTCCTTTTTCTAACAAGAAATCTGGCTCCTATTTTTCACAATATGCTGCTGCTGCTAAGTCACTTCAGTCGTGTCCGACTCTGTGCGACCCCGTAGACGGCAGCCCACCAGCCCTACCCCCCCATCCCTGGGATTCTCCAGGCAAGAGTACTGGAGTGGGTTGCCATTGCCTTCTCCGTTTTCACAATATACCTGCTTATTATTACTTCACTCCCCTCAGTGTGACCAGTCTGCCCACTCTGGCCGCTGCTTTCTTCGGTGGCCATCCTTGCCCAGACAACTGTTTGGCTCAACTTCCAGCTGCACCTGATACCCAACCACCCTGCTCAGCCCCAAGTCTGCTGTCTGTTGCTAACAAGTGTTGAAGAAAAGGGAGGGATTCTCCTGGCTTTTCAGTGGAATGTTTCAGTTATTCAGGAAGGAAGGGAGAGAAGGTGAGTTAGTTTCTTCCACCCCTCTAAGAGTTTGAGACATGAAAGTAAACACCATCATTCATGTTGGGGTGATGCATTTTAACTCTGATACTGCTTTGTGATGGTACTGTGGAGTCACCGCTGCAGGTATGGCTCAGTTGTAATGGAAATGTGGGTTGTATGACAGGTGTACAGTGTGGATAGAATAAAGTTTGTGTTTACATTATACCATAGTCTGATGAGTGTACAATAACATAATGTCTAAAACAAGGGACATACCTTAAATAGGAAATTCTTTATTGCTGAAAAATGCTAACCATCATTTGAACCTTCAAAATCTTTTTACAGTGTAACATCTAAGATCACTGTCACAGATCACCATAACAAATATAATAATAATGAAAAAGATTTAAATATTCTTGAGGATTACCAAAAAGTGACACAGAGACATAAAGTGAGGAAATGTTGTCGGAGAAATGGTGCCGAGAGAGCTGCTCAATGGAGGGTTGCCATAAACTTCCACATTGTGAAAAGCACAGTATCTGCAAAGCACAAGAAAAGGAAGTACATTAAATGAGACGTGTCTGTCATTTGAAACAGCGAAGATGAGTTGACCAGAGGGGGTAAAGAGAAGAATGTAACAGGTGTAAAGAGAGACTGCTGCTGCTGCTGCTCTAAGTCCGACTCTGTGCGACCCCATAGACGGCAGCCCATGAGGCTCCCCTGTCCCTGGGATTCTCCAGGCAAGAACACTGTAGTGGGTGGCCATTTCCTTCTCCAATGCATGAAAGTGAAAAGTGAAAGGGAAGTCGCTCAGTCGTGTCCGACTCTTAGACTAGGAAGTAAAATATGGTAGGCTGTCTGTAAGGTTGAGCACCAGCGATTCTTCCAATCACTCCCTGTGCCTTCATGGTATGACTCCTCAAGAGACAGAGTCTCCTTCCTTTCCTTTCCATCTGGGCTGCCCTGGGACTGACTTCAACCAATAGAGTGTGGCAAGAGTGATGCTTTGCTGGGCCTGGCCCTTGAGAGACTGGACAGCGTCTCTCCTCGCCCTCTTGGAGGCCCTAATCACCATGTGATAAAGTCAGACTGCCCTGCTGGGAGAAAGGCCCTGGAGCAGGAGAGACTGGGAGCGAGGGGAGAAAGGCCCCCCAGCCCTCCAGCCCCTCCAGTTGCCTGGGGTGAGATGTCAGTCTTGAATGACGCCATTGCAAGTCCACAGTGACCTCTCCAGCCAACATTGGACAGAGTAGACACTAGCTATCCCTTCTGAACCCTGCCGAGAGGGCACATCATGAGCAAATCATGGTGGTGGCTTGAAGCCACTAAGCCTGGAGGTGTTTGTGACACAATGATAGACAGAAACACTAGATGAAAGTCTGAGGAAAGTCCATCAATGTGAGCAAGCTTTTATATGTGAAAATTATACGTAGTACCTTGAAAAATACACATTTTATTTTATTTAATGATTAAATGTCAGTTCAGTTCAGTCGCTCAGTCGTGTCCAACTCTTTGCGACCCCATGAACCACAGCACGCCAGGCCTCCCTGTCCATCACAACCTCCCGGAGTCCACCCAAACCCATGTCCATTGAGTCAGTGATGCCATCCAACCATCTCACCCTCTGTCGTCCCCTCCTCCTTTTGCCCTCAAGCTTTCCCAGCATCAGGGTCTTTTCCAGTGAGTTAGCTCTTCACATCAGGTGGCCAAAGTATTGGAGTTTCAGCTTCAACATCAGTCCTTCCAATGAACACCCAGGACTGATCTCCTTTAGGATGGACTGGTTGGATCTCTTTGCAGTCCAAGGGACTCTCAAGAATCTTCTCCAGCACCATAGTTCAAAAGCATCAATTCTTTGCTGCTCAGCTTTCTTTACAGTCCAACTCTCACATCCATACATGACCACTGGAGAAAACATAGCCTTGACTAGACGGACCTTTGTTGGCAAAGTAATGCCTCTGCTTTTTAATAGGTTTAAGAAAATCTTTTTTTCTTACAAATTTCTTCACCTAGGGTGAAGGTAACTCTTAGTCAAAAGCCTTCATATGATGGTTAACAGTACTTGACCTGAGAAACAGTTACCATTGGTGCCTAAGGAATGTCTCCTCCATGCCCCTGCTTCACCTTATCCTAATGGGCCTGATCTGAAAAAAATGAATGTAATTTCTGCTTTTTCAGACAACCTGAAATCTATTCTGTCAAAAATATTGAATGAAAATATAGTGACTTTTTATAGGCCTGAGATTAAATAATTTTTTGAAGGCTTCATTTCCCTTTTGTGAGGGAGTAAGCTGTTTGTCTAGAATGTAATAGTTATCATTCTCTGCAGCTGGTAAAAACTTGCCTTTCTGGTTTGTAATGTCATGTTAATCTGCAAAGGTGTTGTTACTCCTTTGTTCTGGTTGAAAGTCTCACTGATGGTATTTTCAAATAAACTTGTCCTGCCTAGGAGTCTTTCTCTGTGATCATAAGCCTCCTGTAGCTTTTTTCTTTCCAGAATATTGTTAAAATGTCAGTAATGAAAGTAATCTATCTCTATTTGCTGAGATTTTAGTGGCATATAATTTACCATCCAGAAATATGTCACAGGCATTTATTTACTGTCACTTGAAAGGTAAGTTAATCAATTCTGACAATTAAATGAGGTTTTCTGAATGGAGTTATAAAAGGCCAGAAGCTTCCTTTACTTCTTTATTTTCTTCTTAATTGCTTCATATTGATAATTTTTGTTTTCCTGATGATAGAAACACAATTCTTGTCAGATTTGTTTTATTACATAAAGAAAACTATGTATCTTTACATTTTATACATTAAAGTTGAATATCAAGTCTCTAATTTTTTTGTATCTTATAAATTTCAAATATAAAATACTTATACCAAATTCAGAGCCTATTAAGTCTTTTGAAATTATATTAACACTGAAACAAATGTATATTTTTGAAATTAAAAGTAAACTAAGTAGCACTGAGGTCAGCAGGACACCTGAACCCACCCACCTTTCTTCACGCTTACAAGTCTGATGGGACAAGAAAAGTGGAAATCTTCATTGAGAAATAGGAAGGGACGTTTTCATAGGCCACCATATTTCCAGTAGTGCCTCTTTCCCTTCCGTGTTTGTTGGCTCTTAGTATTTATTCAGTAGCCTTTTATGGAGTTCCTATTGTGTGTGGATTCTTAGACTGGCATGGAAAGGAAGAGGTGTATAATGCTCAGTATCTGCCTTCAGAATTTCTAAATATCAGTGGCAAAGTTAAGAGAAATATCAGATGGCTTTAATAAAGGCAGAATAGCGTAAGTCTCAGAGATGGACAAAAACAAGACACTTTGTAGGTCCAGGAAGGCTGACGTCATAATGAGGTTGAGGGGATAGAGACAGGCCTTATGGACAAAGTGGTATTTGTGCTGAGTTCTGAAGGATAAGTGGAGTTTTGAAGAGGACAGAGAGGAGAGAAGATATTCCACAAAAAGGGAACAGTACAGACAAGCCAAGATGTGGGGAGACCTCGTGAAATTTCCTTTTCTGTTATTTGTGTTGGCACTCAACTCATTCTCTCGAAAGTCTCATTAGTTGATGTTCTTTATCAATGACAATATTTTAATTTATTCATTATTCAGAAAATCCTTGGGCATGTTGCCAAGTGCTGTGGTTGTCTTTGTATCTTATTTTGTGGCAGCTCTGTTGATTTTCTCAGTTTGGCAGAGATTCTTCTAGAAATGTTCAGAAAGAACTGGAAGGGTGCTAAATACAATCACATTTATGAGTTTCCTTTGCTAAGTGCTGAAGGAATTAAAGTTAAAAAATAAGTTTATATTAAACTTCAGATGAAATGAACTGCCTCCCTTGGAAGATACGTCTCCAGCGGTTCAAGTACTGGGGCACACGACCTCCATCCTCGCATATGATGGCCTAGAATAGTTAGGTTTGCCTGCTCAGAGGGCTCGGGGAACATTAAGATGAAAAGGCTTGTAGTCACTGTCTTGGCAGGTGGGACCATGAATTGTTGGTGTAAACGTGGTCAGCATGTTGACAACTCAGCATTATAGTGCTCTCTCCTCTCTCTACATCTTTGTACTTAATAGCTCATGGCATGTGAACCAAATCTACAAAACGATTATAGCTGTGAGCAAACAAAAAGATAATGACTAGTTTCTACTAGATATATTTTTCTTAAAAAAAGTTTTTATACAAGTAAGACATGTGCATAATTATCAGACATATGTACAAAAAAACTGATGAAAACCACGTCCTTCCTGTCTCACTCTCTGGAAATTTCTTATTGCTCCATAACCCCCTGGCTTCGCTGTGGTTCTGAGCAGCCAGTCACCTGCTTCCTCCATAGAGATGTGCTTAGTGTTATGGTCCAGCTGTGTCTGACTTCCCTCTGGCATTCTTATTAGTGTACTTTTCCCGTCTTATCAGTATTAATCACTTGCTGGCATGTAGTAGGTCCTCAATAAATGTTTGAATGAATGATATTATCCTTTCATAATATCCTTGATGATACTTACTTGTCCATTTTTAGTAATAAATCCTGAACTGGCCTGTTCTTTGCCCAGGGTATTTCTAGTTTATTCTTGGGCTCTCATCAGTTCTGTGTCAGTTCTTAATTTCTTTATTCAAGAATGACTTTTTTGGAACTTGAAGACTTTCAATTCAAATTGCAACATATAGCCCACAGGCCATCTCTGTGAAGGACCCATATGTGAAGAATGAAATTATCCATAAGTGTAAAAGCAGAAGACATTGTAGTGGAATACAGCAGAGGCGGGGAATTGGAGGGGCTCAGTTGGTGCCGGATGGGCAGATACGTAAGCTGGCGATGTCACCCCACCCCAGTAGCTAATGTACTGCTGGCGTCCAAGTTTTCTGAGTCTTGTCATATTGCAGTATGATAGATGAGAAGTTAAAAGTTTTTCATGTACATGTTTGCTTGAAGAAGTGACAGAAAAATAGTATTTCTGAGGTCCACCTGGCTCTTTTCCAGGTGCAGGTGTGGACACATCTGCAGTGTACAGAAGCTGTAGAGGGAATCATGAAACATCATGCTTTTCCCTTGGTCAGCTCTGGATTCGTTGCCTAACACCTCATGCTTTCCTCGTGGTTTCTCTGTTGAGGATAACATATGCTAAAGGATAATATTTGTAAAGTATTCTCAGCATCAGATTCTATATAAATGCAAAACTGTCATAGAGGATTTACAGACTTATGTTCTGGTATTTTGGGAATGATAGTTTTGGAAACAGTAATTCCTATGTGAAAGTTTTGCAATCTTCATATACTTTCCAAACTTCTAAGCTGTTTTTCCAAGCTTGTCTTTGTGTATTTTCTTATTTATTTATTTTTTATTTTACGTTACAATTCTGTATTGGTTTTGCCATACATTGGCATGAATCCACCACGGGTGTACATGCATTCCCAAACCTGAACCCCCCTCCCACCCCCCC